>NC_064643.1:29462348-29765378 GCF_023864345.2 Schistocerca serialis cubense
TTAATTCCGGTGCCATTTCTGTGTTTCATCGTCAATGTGAAGGTCCAAGGAATACATTGAACCTGCAGTGGTGTATCGGATACTATTACTGGTCTCACAGGGAATGCTCAGAGCACCGACTGTAAGAAGAGTCTCTATTCTTGTACTTAAGGCGGCATTGAGCCTTTTGTATTTAATTCCGATGCGATTTCTGTGTTTCATCGTCAGTGTGTATGTCCAAGGAATACATTGAACCTGCAGTGGTGTACCAGATACTATTACTGGTCTCACAGGGAATGCTCAAAGCACCGACTGTAAGAAGAGACTCTATTCTTGTACTTAAGGCGGCATTGTGCCTCTTGTATATAATTCCGATGCCATTTCTGTGTTTCATCGTCAATGTGAAGGTCCAAGGAATAAACGGGACCTGCAGAGGTGTAGCGGAAACTAATACTGGTCTCACAGGGAATGCTCAAAGCACCGACTGTAAGAAGAGTCTCTATTCTTGTACTTAAGGCAGCATTGTGCCTTTTGTATTTAATTCCGATCCCGTTTCTGTGTTTCATCGTCAATGTGAAGGTCCAAGGAATAAACTGAACCTGCAGAGGAGTAGCGGAAACTAATACTGGTCTCACAGCGAATGCTCAAAGCACCGACTGTAAGAAGAGTCTCTATTCTTGTACTTAAGGCGGTATTGTGCCTTTTGTATTTAATTCCGATGCCATTTCTGTTTTCGTCGTCAATGTGAAGGTCCAAGGAATAAACTGAACCTGCAGAGGTGTAGCGGAAACTAATACTGGTCGCACAGGGAATGCTCAAAGCACCGACTGTAAGAAGAGACTCTATTCTTGTACTTAAGGCGGCATTGTGCCTTTTGTATTTAATTCCGATGCCATTTCTGTGTTTCATCGTCAATGTGAAGGTCCAAGGAATACATTGAACCTGCAGTGGTGTATCGGATACTATTACTGGTCTCCCAGGGAATGCTCAAAGCACATAGTGTAAGAAGAGTCTCTATTCTTGTACTTAAGGTGGCATTGTGCCTTTTGTATTTAATTCCGATGCGATTTCTCTGTTTCATCGTCAATGTGAAGGTCCAAGGTATACATTGAACCTGCAGTGGTGTATCGGATACTATTACTGGTCTCACAGGGAATGCTGAAAGCACTGACTGTAAGAAGAGCCTCTATTCTTGTACTTAAGGCGGCATTGTGCTTTTTGTATTTAATTCCGATGCCATTTCTGCGTTTCATCGTCAATGTGAAGGTCCAAGGAATACATTGAACCTGCAGTGGTGTATCGGATACTATTACTGGTCTCACAGGGAATGCTCAGAGCACCGACTGTAAGAAGAGTCTCTATTCTTGTACTTAAGGCGGCATTGAGCCTTTTGTATTTAATTCCGATGCGATTTCTGTGTTTCATCGTCAGTGTGTATGTCCCAGGAATACATTGAACCTGCAGTGGTGTACCAGATACTATTACTGGTCTCACAGGGAATGCTTAAAGCACCGACTGTAAGAAGAGACTCTATTCTTGTACTTAAGGCGGCATTGTGCCTCTTGTATATAATTCCGATGCCATTTCTGTGTTTCATCGTCAATGTGAAGGTCCAAGGAATAAACTGAACCTGCAGAGGTGTAGCGTAAACTAATACTGGTCTCACAGGGAATGCTCAAAGCACCGACTGTAAGAAGAGTCTCTATTCTTGTACTTAAGGCAGCATTGTGCCTTTTGTATTTAATTACGATGCCGTTTCTGTGTTTCATCGTCAATCTGAAGGTCCAAGGAATAAACTGAACCTGCAGAGGTGTAGCGGAGACTAATACTGGTCTCACAGGAAATGCTCAAAGCACCGACTGTAAGAAGAGTCTCTATTCTTGTACTTAAGGCGGTATTGTAGCTTTTGTATTTAATTCCGATGCCATTTCTGATTTCATCGTCAATGTGAAGGTCCAAGGAATAAACTGAACCTGCAGAGGTGTAGCGGAAACTAATACTGGTCGCACAGGGAATGCTCAAAGCACCGACTGTAAGAAGAGACTCTATTCTTGTACTTAAGGCGGCATTGTGCCTTTTGTATTTAATTCCGTTGCCATTTCTGTGTTTCATCGTCAATGTGAAGGTCCAAGGAACACATTGAACCTGCAGTGGTGTATCGGATACTATTACTGGTCTCCCAGGGAATGTTCAAAGCACCGACTGTAAGAAGAGTCTCTATTCTTGTACTTAAGGCGGCATTGTGCCTTTTGTATTTAATTCCGATGCGATTTCTGTGTTTCATCGTCAATGTGTATGTCCAAGGAATACATTAAACCTGCAGTGGTGTATCGGATACTATTACTGGTCTCACAGGGAATGCTCAAAGCACCGACTGTAAGAAGAGTCTCTATTCTTGTACTTATGGCGGCATTGTGCCTTTTGTACTTAATTCCGGTGCCATTTCTGTGTTTCATCGTCAATGTGAAGGTCCAAGGAATAAACTGAACCTGCAGAGTTGTAGCGGAAACTAATACTGGTCTCACAGGGAATGCTCAAAGCACCGACTGTAAGAAGAGTCTCTATTCTTGTACTTAAGGCGGTATTGTGGCTTTAGTATTTAATTCCGATGCCATTTCTGTGTTTCATCGTCAATGTGAAGGTCCAAGGAATAAACTGAACTTGCAGAGGTGTAGCGGAAACTAATACTGGTCTCACAGGGAATGCTCAAAGCACCGACTGTAAGAAGAGTCTCTCATCTTGTACTTAAGGCGGCATTGTGCCTTTTGTATTTAATTCCGATGCCATTTCTGTGTTTCAGTGTCAATGTGAAGGTCCAAGGAATAAACTGAACCTGCAGAGGTGTAGCGGAAACTAATACTGGTCTCACAGGGAATGCTCAAAGCACCGACTGTAAGAAGAGTCTCTATTCTTGTAATTAAGGCGGCATTGTGCTTTTTGTATTTAATTCCGATGCGATTTCTGAGTTTCATCGTCAATGTGTAGGTCCAAGGAATACATTGAACCTGCAGTGGTGTATCGGATACTGTTACTGGTCTCACAGGGAATGCTCAAAGCACCGACTGTAAGAGGAGTCTCTATTCTTGTACTTAAGGCGGCATTGTGCCTTTTGTATTTAATTCCGATGCCATTTCTGTGATTCATTGTCAATGTGAAGGTCCAAGGAATAAACTGAACCTGCAGAGGTGTAGCGGAAACTAATACTGGTCTCACAGGGAATGCTCAAAGCACCGACTGTAAGAAGAGTCTCTATTCTTGTACTTAAGGCGGCATTGGTCCTTTTGTATTTAATTCCGATGTAATTTCTGTGTTTCATCGTCAGCGTGTATGTCCAAGGAATAGATTGAGCCTGCAGTGGTGTATCGGATACTATTACTGGTCTCACAGGGAATGCTCAAAGCACCGACTGTAAGAAGAGTCTCTATTCTTGTACTTAAGGCGGCATTGTGCCTTTTGTATTTAATTCCGATGCCATTTCTGTGTTTCATCGTCAATGTGAAGGTCCAAGGAATACATTGAACCTGCAGTGGTGTATCGGATACTATTACTGGTCTCACAGGGAATGCTCAAAGCACCGACTGTAAGAAGAGTCTCTATTCTTGTACTTAAGGCGGCATTGTGCCTTTTGTATTTAATTCCGATGCGATTTCTGTGTTTCATTGTCAACGTGAAGGTCCAAGGAATACATTGAACCTGCAGTGGTGTATCGGATACTATTACTGGTCTCACAGGGAATGCTCAAAGCACCGACTGTAAGAAGAGTCTCTATTCTTGTACTTAAGGCGGCATTGTGCCTTTTGTATTTAATTCCGATGCGATTTCTGTGTTTCATCGTCAATGTGAAGGTCCCAGGAATACATTGAACCTGCAGTGGTGTATCGGATACTATTACTGGTCTCACAGGGAATGCTCAAAGCACTGACTGTAAGAACAGTCTTTATTCTTGTACTTAAGGCGGCATTGTGCCTTTTGTAATTAATTCCGATGCCATTTCTGTGTTTCATCGTCAAAGTGAACGTCCAAGGAATAAACTGAACCTGCAGAGGTGTAGCGGAAACTAATACTGGTCACACAGGGAATGCCCAAAGCACCGACTATAAGAAGAGTATCTATTCTTGTACTTAAGGCGGCATTGTGCCTTTTGTATTTAATTCCGATGCCATTTCTGTTTTTCATCGTCAATGTGAAGGGCCAAGGAATACATTGAACCTGCAGTGGTGTATCGGATACTATTACTGGTCTCACAGGGAATGCTCAAAGCACCGACTGTAAGAAGAGTCTCTATTCTTGTACTTAAGGCGGCATTGTGCCTTTTGTATTTAATTCCGATGCCATTTCTGTGTTTCATCGTCAATGTGAAGGTCCAAGGAATAAACTGAACCTGCAGAGGTGTAGCGGAAACTAATACTGGTCTCACAGGGAATGCTCAAAGCACCGACAGTAAGAAGAGTCTCTATTCTTGTACTTATGGCGGCATTGTGCCTTTTGTATTTAATTCCGATGCCATTTCTGTGTTTCATCGTAAATGTGAAGGTCCAAGGAATAAACTGAACCTGCAGAGGTGTAGCGGAAACTAGTACTGGTCTCACAGGGAATGCTCAAAGCACCGACGGTAAGAAGAGTCTCTATTCTTGTAGTTAAGGCGGCATTGTGCCTTTTGTATTTAATTCCGATGCCATTTCTGTGTATCATCGTCAATGTGAAGGTCCAAGGAACACATTGAACCTGCAGTGGTGTATCGGATACTATTACTGGTCTCCCAGTGAATGTTCAAAGCACCGACTGTAAGAAGAGTCTCTATTCTTGTACTTAAGGCGGCATTGTGCCTTTTGTATTTAATTCCGATGCGATTTCTGTGTTTCATCGTCAATGTGTATGTCCAAGGAAAACATTGAACCTGCAGTGGTGTATCGGATACTATTACTGGTCTCACAGGGAATGCTCAAAGCACCGACTGTAAGAAGAGTCTCTATTCTTGTACTTAAGGCGGCATTGTGCCTTTTGTACTTAATTCCGATGCCATTTCTGTGTTTCATCGTGAATGTGAAGGTCCAAGGAATAAACTGAACCTGCAGAGTTGTAGCGGAAACTAATACTGGTCTCACAGGGAATGCTCAAAGCACCGACTGTGAGAAGAGTCTCTATTCTCGTACTTAAGGCGGTATTGTGGCTTTAGTATTTAATTCCGATGCCATTTCTGTGTTTCATCGTCAATGTGAAGGTCCAAGGAATAAACTGAACTTGCAGAGGTGTAGCGGAAACTAATACTGGTCTCACAGGGAATGCTCAAAGCACCGACTGTAAGAAGAGTCTCTATTCTTGTACTTAAGGCGGCATTGTGCCTTTTGTATTTAATTCCGATGCGATTTCTGTGTTTCATTGTCAACGTGAAGGTCCAAGGAATACATTGAACCTGCAGTGGTGTATCGGATACTATTACTGGTCTCACAGGGAATGCTCAAAGCACCGACTGTAAGAAGAGTCTCTATTCTTGTACTTAAGGCGGCATTGTGCCTTTTGTATTTAATTCCGATGCGATTTCTGTGTTTCATCGTCAATGTGAAGGTCCCAGGAATACATTGAACCTGCAGTGGTGTATCGGATACTATTACTGGTCTCACAGGGAATGCTCAAAGCACTGACTGTAAGAACAGTCTTTATTCTTGTACTTAAGGCGGCATTGTGCCTTTTGTAATTAATTCCGATGCCATTTCTGTGTTTCATCGTCAAAGTGAACGTCCAAGGAATAAACTGAACCTGCAGAGGTGTAGCGGAAACTAATACTGGTCACACAGGGAATGCCCAAAGCACCGACTATAAGAAGAGTATCTATTCTTGTACTTAAGGCGGCATTGTGCCTTTTGTATTTAATTCCGATGCCATTTCTGTTTTTCATCGTCAATGTGAAGGGCCAAGGAATACATTGAACCTGCAGTGGTGTATCGGATACTATTACTGGTCTCACAGGGAATGCTCAAAGCACCGACTGTAAGAAGAGTCTCTATTCTTGTACTTAAGGCGGCATTGTGCCTTTTGTATTTAATTCCGATGCCATTTCTGTGTTTCATCGTCAATGTGAAGGTCCAAGGAATAAACTGAACCTGCAGAGGTGTAGCGGAAACTAATACTGGTCTCACAGGGAATGCTCAAAGCACCGACAGTAAGAAGAGTCTCTATTCTTGTACTTATGGCGGCATTGTGCCTTTTGTATTTAATTCCGATGCCATTTCTGTGTTTCATCGTAAATGTGAAGGTCCAAGGAATAAACTGAACCTGCAGAGGTGTAGCGGAAACTAGTACTGGTCTCACAGGGAATGCTCAAAGCACCGACGGTAAGAAGAGTCTCTATTCTTGTAGTTAAGGCGGCATTGTGCCTTTTGTATTTAATTCCGATGCCATTTCTGTGTATCATCGTCAATGTGAAGGTCCAAGGAACACATTGAACCTGCAGTGGTGTATCGGATACTATTACTGGTCTCCCAGTGAATGTTCAAAGCACCGACTGTAAGAAGAGTCTCTATTCTTGTACTTAAGGCGGCATTGTGCCTTTTGTATTTAATTCCGATGCGATTTCTGTGTTTCATCGTCAATGTGTATGTCCAAGGAAAACATTGAACCTGCAGTGGTGTATCGGATACTATTACTGGTCTCACAGGGAATGCTCAAAGCACCGACTGTAAGAAGAGTCTCTATTCTTGTACTTAAGGCGGCATTGTGCCTTTTGTACTTAATTCCGGTGCCATTTCTGTGTTTCATCGTGAATGTGAAGGTCCAAGGAATAAACTGAACCTGCAGAGTTGTAGCGGAAACTAATACTGGTCTCACAGGGAATGCTCAAAGCACCGACTGTGAGAAGAGTCTCTATTCTCGTACTTAAGGCGGTATTGTGGCTTTAGTATTTAATTCCGATGCCATTTCTGTGTTTCATCGTCAATGTGAAGGTCCAAGGAATAAACTGAACTTGCAGAGGTGTAGCGGAAACTAATACTGGTCTCACAGGGAATGCTCAAAGCACCGACTGTAAGAAGAGTCTCTAATCTTGTACTTATGGCGGCATTGTGCCTTTTGTATTTAATTCCGATGCCATTTCTGTGTTTCATCGTAAATGTGAAGGTCCAAGGAATAAACTAAACCTGCAGAGGTGTAGCGGAAACTAATACTGTTCTCACAGGGAATGCACAAAGCACCGACGGTAAGAAGAGTCTCTATTCTTGTAGTTTAGGCAGCATTGTGCTTTTGTATTTAATTCCGATGCCATTTCTGTGTTTCATCGTCAATGTGAAGGTCCAAGGAATACATTGAACCTGCAGTGGTGTATCGGATACTATTACTGATCTCACAGGGAATGCTCAAAGCACCGACTGTAAAAAGAGTCTCTATTCTTGTAAATAAGGCGGCATTGTGATTTTGTATTTAATTCCGATGCGATTTCTGAGTTTCATCGTCAATGTGTAGGTCCAAGGAATACATTGAACCTGCAGTGGTGTATCGGATACTGTTACTGGTCTCACAGGGAATGCTCAAAGCACCGACTGTAAGAGGAGTCTCTATTCTTGTACTTAAGGCGGCATTGTGCCTTTTGTATTTAATTCCGATGCCATTTCTGTGTTTCATTGTCAATGTGAAGGTCCAAGGAATAAACTGAACCTGCAGAGGTGTAGCGGAAACTAATACTGGTCTCACAGGGAATGCTCAAAGCACCGACTGTAAGAAGAGTCTCTATTCTTGTACTTAAGGCGGCATTGGTCCTTTTGTATTTAATTCCGATGTAATTTCTGTGTTTCATCGTCAGCGTGTATGCCCAAGGAATAGATTGAGCCTGTAGTGGTGTATCGGATACTATTACTGGTCTCACAGGGAATGCTCAAAGCACCGACTGTAAGAAGAGTCTCTATTCTTGTACTTAAGGCGGCATTGTGCCTTTTGTATTTAATTCCGATGCCATTTCTGTGTTTCATCGTCAATGTGAAGGTCCAAGGAATACATTGAACCTGCAGTGGTGTATCGGATACTATTACTGGTCTCACAGGGAATGCTCAAAGCACCGACTGTAAGAAGAGTCTCTATTCTTGTACTTAAGGCGGCATTGTGCCTTTTGTATTTAATTCCGATGCGATTTCTGTGTTTCATTGTCAATGTGAAGGTCCAAGGAATACATTGAACCTGCAGTGGTGTATCGGATACTATTACTGGTCTCACAGGGAATGCTCAAAGCACCGACTGTAAGAAGAGTCTCTATTCTTGTACTTAAGGCGGCATTGTGCCTTTTGTATTTAATTCCGATGCGATTTCTGTGTTTCATCGTCAATGTGAAGGTCCCAGGAATACATTGAACCTGCAGTGGTGTATCGGATACTATTACTGGTCTCACAGGGAATGCTCAAAGCACTGACTGTAAGAACAGTCTTTATTCTTGTACTTAAGGCGGCATTGTGCCTTTTGTATTTAATTCCGATGCCATTTCTGTGTTTCATCGTCAATGTGAAGTCCAAGGAATAAACTGAACCTGCAGAGGTGTAGCGGAAACTAATACTGGTCACACAGGGAATGCCCAAAGCACCGACTATAAGAAGAGTATCTATTCTTGTACTTAAGGCGGCATTGTGCCTTTTGTATTTAATTCCGATGCCATTTCTGTTTTTCATCGTCAATGTGAAGGGCCAAGGAATACATTGAACCTGCAGTGGTGTATCGGATACTATTACTGGTCCCACAGGGAATGCTCAAAGCACCGACTGTAAGAAGAGTCTCTATTCTTGTACTTAAGGCGGCATTGTGCCTTTTGTATTTAATTCCGATGCCATTTCTGTGTTTCATCGTCAATGTGAAGGTCCAAGGAATAAACTGAACCTGCAGAGGTGTAGCGGAAACTAATACTGGTCTCACAGGGAATGCTCAAAGCACCGACAGTAAGAAGAGTCTCTATTCTTGTACTTATGGCGGCATTGTGCCTTTTGTATTTAATTCCGATGCCATTTCTGTGTTTCATCGTAAATGTGAAGGTCCAAGGAATAAATTGAACTTGCAGAGGTGTAGCGGAAACTAGTACTGGTCTCACAGGGAATGCTCAAAGCACCGACGGTAAGAAGAGTCTCTATTCTTGTAGTTAAGGCGGCATTGTGCCTTATGTATTTAATTCCGATGCCATTTCTGTGTATCATCGTCAATGTGAAGGTCCAAGGAATACATTGAACCTGCAGTGGTGTATCGGATACTATTACTGGTCTCACAGGGAATGCTCAAAGCACCGACTGTAAGAAGAGTCTCTATTCTTGTACTTAAGGTGGCATTGTGCCTTTTGTATTTAATTCCGATGCGATTTCTCTGTTTCATCGTCAATGTGAAGGTCCAAGGTATACATTGAACCTGCAGTGGTGTATCGGATTCTATTACTGGTCTCACAGGGAATGCTGAAAGCACTGACTGTAAGAAGAGTCTCTATTCTTGTACTTAAGGCGGCATTGTGCCTTTTGTATTTAATTCCGATGCCATTTCTGTGTTTCATCGTCAATGTGAAGGTCCATGGAATACATTGGACCTGCAGTGGTGTATCGGATACTATTACTGGTCTCACAGGGAATGCTCATAGCACCGACTGTAAGAAGAGTCTCTATTTTTGTACTTAAGGCGGCATTATGCCTTTTGTATTTAATTCCGATGCCATTTCTGTGTTTCATCGTCAATGAGAAGGTCCAAGGAATGAACTGAACCTGCAGAGGTGTAGCAGAAACTAATACTGGTCTCACAGGGAATGCTCAAAGCACCGACTGTAAGAAGATTCTCTATTCTTGTACTTAAGGCGGCATTGTGCCTTTTGTATTTAATTCCGAAACCATTTCTGTGTTTCATCGTCAATGTGAAGGTCCAAGGAATAAACTGAACCTGCAGAGGTGTAGCGGAAACTAATACTGGTCTCACAGGGAATGCTCAAAGCACCGACTGTAAGAAGAATCTTTATTCTTGTACTTAAGGCGGCATTGTGCCTTTTGTATTTAATTCCGATGAATTTTTCTGTGTTTCACCGTCAATGTGACGGTCCAAGGAATAAACTGAACCTGCAGAGGTGTAGCGGAAACTAATACTGGTCACACAGGGAATGCCCAAAGCACCGACTATAAGAAGAGTATCTATTCTTGTACTTAAGGCGGCATTGTGCCTTTTGTATTTAAATCCGATGCCATTTCTGTTTTTCATCGTCAATGTGAAGGGCCAAGGAATACATTGAACCTGCAGTGGTGTATCGGATACTATTACTGGTCTCACAGGGAATGCTAAAAGCACCGACTGTAAGAAGAGTCTCTATTCTTGTACGTAAGGCGGCATTGTGCCTTTTGTATTTAATTCCTATGCCATTTCTGTGTTTCATCGTCAATGTGAAGGTCCAAGGAATAAACTGAACCTGCAGAGGTGTAGCGGAAACTAATACTGGTCTCACAGGGAATGCTCAAAGCACCGACAGTAAGAAGAGTCTCTATTCTTGTACTTATGGCGGCATTGTGCCTTTTGTATTTAATTCCGATGCCATTTCTGTGTTTCATCGTAAATGTGAAGGTCCAAGGAATAAACTGAACCTGCAGAAGTGTAGCGGAAACTAATACTGGTCTCACAGGGAATGCTCAGAGCACCGACGGTAAGAAGAGTCTCTATTCTTGTAGTTATGGCGGCATTGTGCCTTTTGTATTTAATTCCGATGGAATTTCTGTGTTTCATCGTCAATGTGAAGGTCCAAGGAATAAACTGAATCTGCAGAGGTGTAGCGGAAACTAATACTGGTCTCACAGGGAATGCTCAAAGCACCGACTGTAAGAAGAGTCTTTATTCTTGGACTTAAGACGGTATTGTGCCTTTTGTATTTAATTCCGATGCTATTTCTGTGTTTCATCGTCAATGTGGAGGTCCAAGGAATAAACTGAACCCGCAGAGGTGTAGCGGAAACTAATACTAGTCTCACAGGGAATGCTCAAAGCACCGACTGTAAGAAGAGTCTCTATTCTTGTACTTAAGGCGGCATTGTGCCTTTTGTATTTAATTCCGATGCGATTTCTGTGTTTCATCGTCAATGTGAAGGTCCAAGGAATACATTGAACCTGCAGTGGTGTATCGGATACTATTACTGGTCTCACAGGGAATGCTCAAAGCACCGACTGTAAGAAGAGTCTCTATTCTTGTACGGAAGGCGGCATTGTGCCTTTTGTATTTAATTCCGATGCGATTTCTGTGTTTCATCGTCAATGTGAAGGTCCAAGGAATACATTGAACCTGCAGTGGTGTATCGAATTCTATTACTGGTCTCACAGGGAATGCTAAAAGCGCCGACTGTAAGAAGAGTCTCTATTCTTGTACTTAAGGCAGCATTGTGAATTTTGTATTTAATTCCGATGCGATTTCTGTGTTTCATCGTCAATGTGAAGGTCCCAGGAATACATTGAACCTGCAGTGGTGTATCGGATACTATTACTGGTCTCACAGGGAATGCTCAAAGCACCGACTGTAAGAAGAGTCTCTATTCTTGTACTTAAGGCGGCATTGTGCCTTTTGTATTTAATTCCGATGCCATTTCTGTGTTTCATCGTCAATGTGAACGTCCAAGGAATAAACTGAACCTTCAGAGGTGTAGCGGAAACTAATACTGGTCACACAGGGAATGCTCAAAGCACCGACTATAAGAAGAGTCTCTATTCTTGTACTTAAGGCGGCATTGTGCCTTTTGTATTTAATTCCGATGCCATTTCTGTGTTTCATCGTCAATGTGAAGGTCCAAGGAATACATTGAACCTGCAGTGGTGTATTGGATACTATTACTGGTCTCACAGGGAATGTTCAAAAGCACCGACTGTAAGAAGAGTCTCTATTCTTGTACTTAAGGCGGCATTGTGCCTTTTGTATTTAATTCCGATGAGCTTCCTGTGTTTCATCGTCAATGTGAAGGTCCAAGGAATACATTGAACCTGCAGTGGTGTATCGGATACTATTACTGGTCTCACAGGGAATGCTCAAATCACCGACTGTAAGAAGAGTCTCTATTCTTGTACTTAAGGCGGCATTGTGCCTTTTGTATTTAATTCCGATGCCATTTCTGTGTTTCATCGTCAATGTGAAGGTCCATGGAATACATTGAACCTGCAGTGGTGTATCGGATACTATTACTGGTCTCACAGGGAATGCTCAAAGCACCGACTGTAAGAAGAGTCTCTATTCTTGTACTTAAAGCGGCATTGTGCCTTTTGTATTTAATTCCGATGCCATTTCTGTGTTTCATCATCAATGATAAGGTCCAAGGAATAAACTGAACCTGCAGAGGTGTAGCAGAAACTAATACTGGTCTCACAGGGAATGCTCAAAGCACCGACTGTAAGAAGATTCTCTATTCTTGTACTTAAGGCGGCTTTGTGCCTTTTGTACTTAATTCCGATGCCATATCTGTGTTTCATCGTCAATGTGAAGGTCCAAGGAATAAACTGAACCTGCAGAGGTGTAGCGGAAACTAATACTGGTCTCACAGGGAATGCTCAAAGCACCGACTGTAAGAAGAGTCTCTATTCTTGTACTTAAGGCGGCATTGTGCCTTTTGTATTTAATTCCGATGCGATTTCTGTGTTTCATCGTCAATGTGAAAGTCCCAGGAATACATTGAACCTGCAGTGGTGTATCGGATACTATTTCTGGTCTCACAGGGAATGCTCAAAACACCGACTGTAAGAAGAGTCTCTATTCTTGTACTTAAGGCGGCATTGTGCCTTTTGTATTTAATTCCGATGCCATTTCTGTGTTTCATCGTCAATGTGAACGTCCAAGGAATAAACTGAGCCTTCAGAGGAGTAGCGGAAACTAATACTGGTCACACAGGGAATGCTCAAAGCACGGACTATAAGAAGAGTCTCTATTCTTGTACTTAAGGCGGCATTGTGCCTTTTGTATTTAATTCCGATGCCATTTCTGTTTTTCATCGTCAATGTGAAGGTCCAAGGAATACATTGAACCTGCAGTGGTGTATCGGATACTACTACTGGTCTCACAGGGAATGCTCTAAGCACTGACTGTAAGAAGAGTATCTACTCTTGTACTTAAGGCGGCATTGTGCCTTTTGTATTTAATTCCGATGCCATTTCTGTGTTTCATCGTAAATGTGAAGGTCCAAGGAATAAACTGAACCTGCAGAAGTGTAGCGGAAACTAATACTGGTCTCACAGGGAATGCTCAAAGCACCGACGGTAAGAAGAGTCTCTAAACTTGTAGTTATGGCGGCATTGTGCCTTTTGTATTTAATTCCGATGCCATTTCTGTGTTTCATCGTCAATGTGAATGTCCAAGGAATAAACTGAATCTGCAGAGGTGTAGCGGAAACTAATACTGGTCTCACAGGGAATGCTCAAAGCACCGACTGTAAGAAGAGTCTCTATTCTTGGACTTAAGACGGTATTGTGCCTTTTGTATTTAATTCCGATGCTATTTCTGTGTTTCATCGTCAATGTGGAGGTCCAAGGAATAAACTGAACCCGCAGAGGTGTAGCGGAAACTAATACAAGTCTCACAGGGAATGCTCAAAGCACCGACTGTAAGAAGAGTCTCTATTCTTGTACTTAAGGCGGCATTGTGCCTTTTGTATTTAATTCCGATGCGATTTCTGTGTTTCATCGTCAATGTGAAGGTCCAAGGAATACATTGAACCTGCAGTGGTGTATCGGATACTATTACTGGTCTCACAGGGAATGCTCAAAGCACCGACTGTAAGAAGAGTCTCTATTCTTGTACTGAAGGCGGCATTGTGCCTTTTGTATTTAATTCCGATGCGATTTCTGTGTTTCATCGTCAATGTGAAGGTCCAAGGAATACATTGAACCTGCAGTGGTGTATCGGATACTATTACTGGTCTCACAGGGAATGCTCAAAGCACCGACTGTAAGAAGAGTCTCTATATTTGTACTTAAGGCAGCATTGTGCCTTTTGTATTTAACTCCGATGCAATTTCTGTGTTTCATCGTCAATGTGAAGGTCCCAGGAATACATTGAACCTGCAGTGGTGTATCGGATACTATTACTGGTCTCACAGGGAATGCTCAAAGCACCGACTGTAAGAAGAGTCTCTATTCTTGTACTTAAGGCGGCATTGTGCCTTTTGTATTTAATTCCGATGCCATTTCTGTGTTTCATCGTCAATGTGAACGTCCAAGGAATAAACTGAACCTGCAGAGGTGTAGCGGAAACTAATACAGGTCACACAGGGAATGCTCAAAGCACCGACTATAAGAAGAGTCTCTATTCTTGTACTTAAGGCGGCATTGTGCCTTTTGTATTTAATTCCGATGCCATTTCTGTGTTTCATCATCAATGAGAAGGTCCAAGGAATAAACTGAACCTGCAGAGGTGTAGCAGAAACTAATACTGGTCTCACAGGGAATGCTCAAAGCACCGACTGTAAGAAGATTCTCTATTCTTGTACTTAAGGCGGCTTTGTGCCTTTTGTATTTAATTCCGATGCCATTTCTGTGTTTCATCGTCAATGTGAAGGTCCAAGGAATAAACTGAATCTGCAGAGGTGTAGCGGAAACTAATACTGGTCTCACAGGGAATGCTCAAAGCACCGACTGTAAGAAGAGTCTCTATTCTTGTACTTAAGGCGGCATTGTGCCTTTTGTATTTAATTCCGATGCCATTTCTGTGTTTCGTCGTCAATGTGAAGGTCCATGGAATACATTGAACCTGCAGTGGTGTATCGGATACTATTACTGGTCTCACAGGGAATGCTCAAAGCACCGACTGTAAGAAGAGTCTCTATTCTTGTACTTAAAGCGGCATTGTGCCTTTTGTATTTAATTCCGATGCCATTTCTGTGTTTCATCATCAATGAGAAGGTCCAAGGAGTAAACTGAACCTGCAGAGGTGTAGCAGAAACTAATACTGGTCTCACAGGGAATGCTCAAAGCACCGACTGTAAGAAGGTTCTCTATTCTTGTACTTAAGGCGGCTTTGTGCCTTTTGTATTTAATTCCGATGCCATTTCTGTGTTTCATCGTCAATGTGAAGGTCCAAGGAATAAACTGAACCTGCAGAGGTGTAGCGGAAACTAATACTGGTCTCACAGGGAATGCTCAAAGCACCGACTGTAAGAAGAGTCTCTATTCTTGTACTTAAGGCGGCATTGTGCCTTTTGCATTTAATTCCGATGTCATTTCTGTTTTTCATCGTCAATGTGAAAGTCCAAGGAATACATTGAACCTGCAGTGGTGTATCGGATACTATTACTTATCTCACAGGGAATGCTCAAAGCACCGACTGTAAGAAGAGTCTCCTATCTTGTACTTAAGGCGGCATTGTGCCTTTTGTATATAATTCCGATGCGATTGCTGTGTTTCATCGTCAATGTGAAAGTCCAAGGAATACATTGAACCTGCAGTGGTGTATCGGATACTATTACTGGTCTCACAGGGAATGCTCAAATCACCGACTGTAAGAAGAGTCTCTAATCTTGTACTTAAGGCGGCATTGTGCCTTTTGTTTTTTTTTTCGATCTATTTCTGTGTTTCATCGTCAATGAGAAGGTCCAAGGAATAAACTGAACCTGCAGAGGTGTAGCAGAAACTAATACTGGTCTCACAGGGAATGCTCAAAGCACCGACTGTAAGAAGATTCTCTATTCTTGTACTTAAGGCGGCATTGTGCCTTTTGTATTTAATTCCGATGCCATTTCTGTGTTTCATCGTCAATGTGAAGGTCCAAGGAATAAACTGAACCTGCAGAGGTGTAGCGGAAACTAATACTGGTCTCACAGGGAATGCTCAAAGCACCGACTGTAAGAAGAGTCTCTATTCTTGTACTTAAGGCGGCATTGTGCCTTTTGTATTTAATTCCGATATCACTTCTGTGTTTCATCGTCAATGTGAAAGTCCAAGGAATACATTGAACCTGCAGTGGTGTATCGGATACTATTACTGGTCTCACAGGGAATGTTCAAAGCACCGACTGTAAGAAGAGTCTCTATTCTTTTACTTAAGGCGGCATTGTGCCTTTTGTATTTAATTCCGATGCGCTTCCTGTGTTTCATCGTCAATGTGAAGGTCCAAGGAATACATTGAACCTGCAGTGGTGTATCGGATACTATTACTGGTCTCACAGGGAATGCTCAAAGCACCGACTGTAAGAAGAGTCTCTATTCTTGTACTTAAGGCGGCATTGTGCCTTTTGTATTTAATTCCGATGCCATTTCTGTGTTTCATCGTCAATGTGAAGGTCCATGGAATACATTGAACCTGCAGTGGTGTATCGGATACTATTACTGGTCTCACAGGGAATGCTCAAAGCACCGACTGTAAGAAGAGTCTCTATTTTTGTACTTAAGGCGGCATTGTGCCTTTTGTATTTAATTCCGATGCCATTTCTGTGTTTCATCGTCAATGTGAAGGTCCAAGGAATAAACTGAACCTGCAGAGGTGTAGCAGAAACTAATACTGGTCTCACAGGGAATGCTCAAAGCACCGACTGTAAGAAGATTCTCTATTCTTGTACTTAAGGCGGCATTGTACCTTTTGTATTACTTCCGATGCCATTTCTGTGTTTCATCGCCAATGTGAAGTTCCAAGGAATAAACTGAACCTGCAGAGGTGTAGCGGAAACTAATACTGGTCTCACAGGGAATGCTCAAAGCACCGACTGTAAGAAGAGTCTCTATTCTTGTACTTAAGGCGGCATTGTGCCTTTTGTATTTAGTTCCGATGTCATTTCTGTGTTTCATCGTCAATGTGAAAGTCCAAGGAATACATTGAACCTGCAGTGGTGTATCGGATACTATTACGTATCTCACAGGGAATGCTCAAAGCACCGACTGTAAGAAGAGTCTCTATTCTTGTACTTAAGGCGGCATTGTGCCTTTTGTATTTAATTCCGATGCCGTTTCTGTGTTTCATCGTCAATGTGAAGGTCCAAGGAATAAACTGAACCTGCAGAGGTGTAGCGGAAACTAATACTGGTCTCACAGGGAATGTTCAAGGCACCGACTGTAACAAGAGTCTCTATTCTTGGACTTAAGGCGGTATTGTGTATTTTGTATTTAATTCCGATGCTATTTCTGTGTTTCATCGTCAATGTGGAGGTCCAAGGAATAAACTGAACCTGCAGAGGTGTAGCGGAAACTAATATTGGTCTCACAGGGAATGCTCAAAGCACCGACTGTAAGAAGAGTCTCTATTCTTGTAGTTAAGGCGGCATTGTGCCTTTTGTATTTAATTCCGATGCCATTTCTGTCTTTCATCGTCAATGTGAAGGTCCAAGGAATACATTGAACCTGCAGTGGTGTATCGGATACTATTACTGGTCTCCCAGGGAATGTTCAAAGCACCGACTGTAAGAAGAGTCCCTATTCTTGTACTTAAGGCGGCATTGTGCCTTTTGTATTTAATTCCGATGCGATTTCTGTGTTTCATCGTCAATGTGTATGTCCAAGGAATACATTGAACCTGCAGTGGTGTATCGGATACCATTACTGGTCTCACAGGGAATGCTCAAAGCCCCGACTGTAAGAAATGTCTCTATTCTTGTACTTAAGGTGGCATTGTGCCTTTTGTATTTAATTCCGAAGCCATTTCTGTGTTTCATCGTCAATGTGAAGGTCCAAGGAATCAACTGAACTTGCAGAGGTGTAGCGGAAACTAATACTGGTCTCACAGGGAATGCTCAAACACCGACTGTAAGAA
This sequence comes from Schistocerca serialis cubense, assembly GCF_023864345.2. Lineage (NCBI taxonomy): Eukaryota > Metazoa > Arthropoda > Insecta > Orthoptera > Acrididae > Schistocerca > Schistocerca serialis. Next base: position 29,480,015 of record NC_064643.1, read on the forward strand.
GAGTCTCTATTCTTGTACTTAAGGCGGCACTGTGCCTTTTGTATTTAATTCCGATGCCATTTCTGTGTTTCGTCGTCAATGTGAAGGTCCAAGGAATAAACTGAACCTGCAGACGTGTAGCAGAAACTAATACTGGTCTCACAGGGAGTGCTCAAAGCACCGACTGTAAGAAGAGTCTCTATTCTTGTACTTAAGGCGGTATTAAGCCTTTTGTATTTAATTCCGATGCCATTTCTGTGTTTCATCGTCAATGTGAAGGTCCAAGGAATAAACTGAACCTGCAGAGGTGTAGCGCAAACTAATACTGGTCTCACAGGGAATGCTCAAAGCACCGGCTGTAAGAAGAGTCTTTATTCTTGTACTTAAGGCGGCATTGTGCCTTTTGTATTTAATTCCGATGACATTTCTGTGTTTCATCGTCATTGTGAAGGTCCAAGGAATACATTGAACCTGCAGTGGTGTATCGGATACTATTACTGGTCTCACAGGGAATGCTCAAAGCACCGACTGTAAGAAGAGTCTCTATTCTTGTACTTAAGGCGGCATTGTGCCTTTTGTATTTAATTCCGAAGCGATTTCTGTGTTTCATCGTCAATGTGAAGGTCCAAGGAATACATTGAACCTGCAGTGGTGTATCGGATACTATTACTGGTCACACAGGGAATGCTCAAAGCACCGACTGTAAGAAGAGTTTCTATTCTTGTACTTAGGGCGGCATTGTGCCTTTTGTATTTAATTCCGATGCGATTTCTGTGTTTCATCGTCAATGTGAAGGTCCAAGGAATACATTGAACCTGCAGTGGTGTATCGGATACTATTACTGGTCTCACAGGGAATGCACAAAGCACCGACTGTAAGAAGAGTCTCTATTTTTGTACATAAGGCGGCATTGTGCCTTTTGTATTTAATTCCGATGTCATTTCTGTGTTTCATCGTCAATGTGAAGGTCCAAGGAATAAACTGAAATTGCAGAGGTGTAGCGGAAACTAATGCTGGTCTCACAGGGAATACTCAAAGCACCGACTGTAATAAGAGTCTCTATTCTTGTACTTAAGGCGGAATTGTGCCTTTTGTATTTAATTCCGATGCCATTTCTGTGTTTCATCGTCAATGTGAAGGTCCAAGGAATAGATTGAACCTGCAGTGGTGTATCGGATACTATTACTGGTCTCACAGGGAATGCTCAAAGCACCGACTGTAAGAAGAGTCTCTATTCTTGTACTAAAGGCGGCATTGTGCCTTTTGTATTTAATTCCGATTCGATTTCTGTGTTTCATCGTCAATGTGTATGTCCAAGGTATACATTGAACCTGCAGTGGTGTATTTCATACTATTACTGGTCTCATAGGGAATGCTCAAAGCACCGACTGTAAGAAGAGTCTCTATTCTTGTACTTAAGGCGGCATTGTGCCTTTTGTATTTAATTCCGATGCCATTTCTGTGTTTCATCGTCAATGTGAAGGTCCAAGGAATAAACTGAACCTGCAGAGGTGTAGCGAAAACTAATACTGGTCTCACAGGGAATGCTCAAAGCAACGACTGTAAGAAGAGTCTCTATTCTTGTACTTAAGGCGGCATTGTTCCTTTTGTATTTAATTCCGATGCCATTTCTGTGTTTCATCGTAAATGTGAAGGTCCAAGGAATAAACTGAACCTGCAGAGGTGTAGCGGAAGCTAATACTGGTCTCAAAGGGAATGCTCAAAGCACCGACGGTAAGAAGAGTCTCTATTCTTCCACTTAAGGCGGGATTGTGCCTTTTGTATTTAATTCCGATGCCATTTCTGTGTTTCATCGTCAATGTGAGGGTCCAAGGAGTAAACTGAACCAGCAGAGGTGTAGCGTAAACGAATACTGGTCTCACAGGGAATGCTCAAAGCACCGACTGTAAGAAGAGTCTCTATTCTTGTACTTAAGGCGGCATTGTGCCTTTTGTATTTAATTCCGATGCCATTTCTGTGTTTCATCGTCAATGTGAAGGTCCAAGGAATACATTGAACCTGCAGTGGTGTATCGGATACTATTACTGGTCTCACAGGGAATGTTAAAAGCACCGACTGTAAGAAGAGTCTCTATTCTTGTACTTAAGGCGGCATTGTGCCTTTTGTATTTAATTCCGATGCGCTTCCTGTGTTTCATCGTCAATGTGAAGGTCCAAGGAATACATTGAACCTGCAGTGGTGTATCGGATACTATTACTGATCTCACAGGAAATGCTCAAAGCACCGACTGTAAGAAGAGTCTCTATACTTGTACTTAAAGCGGCATTGTGCCTTTTGTATTTAATTCCGATGCCATTTCTGTGTTTCGTCGTCAATGTGAAGGTCCAAGGACTACATTGAACCTGCAGTGGTGTATCGGATACTATTACTGGTCTCACAGGGAATGCTCAAAGCACCGACTGTAAGAAGAGTCTCTATTCTTGTACTTAAGGCGGCATTGTGCCTTTTGTATTTAATTCCGATGCCATTTCTGTGTTTCATCGTCAATGAGAAGGTCCAAGGAATAAACTGAACCTGAAGAACTGTAGCGGAATCTAATACTGGTCTCACAGGGAATGCTCAAAGCACCGACTGTAAGAAGATTCTCTATTCTTGTACTTAAGGCGGCATTGTGCCTTTTTTATTTAATTCCGATGCCATTTCTGTGTTTCATCGTCAATGTGAAGGTCCAAGGAATAAACTGAACCTTCAGAGGTGTAGCTTCCTGGTCTCACAGGGAGTGCTCAAAGCACCGACTGTAAGAAGAGTCTCTATTCTTGTACTTAAGGCGGCATTGTGCCTTTTGTATTTAATTCCGATGCCATTTCTGTGTTTCATCGTCAATGTGAAGGTCCATGGAATACATTGAACCTGCAGTGGTGTATCGGATACTATTACTGGTCTCACAAGGAATGTTCAAAGCACCGACTGTAAGAAGAGTATCTATTCTTGTACTTAAGGCGGCATTGTGCCTTTTGTATTTAATTCCGAAGCGATTTCTGTGTTTCATCGTCAGTGAGTATGTCCAAGGAATACATTGAACCTGCAGTGGTGTATCGGATACTATTCCTGGTCTCACAGGGAATGCTCAAAGCACCGACTGTAAGAAGAGTCTCTATTCTTGTACTTAAGGCGGCATTGTGCCTTTTGTATTTAATTCCGATCACATTTCTGTGTTTCATCGTCAATGTGAAGGTCCAAGGAATAAACTGAACCTGCAGCGGTGTAGCGGAAACTAATACTGGTCTCACAGGGAATGCTCAAAGCACCGACTGTAAGAAGAGTCTCTATTCTTGTACTTAAGGCGGCATTGTGCCTTTTGTATTTAATTCCGTTGCCATTTCCGTGTTACATCGTCAATGTGAAGGTCCAAGGAATAAACTGAACCTGCAGATGTGTAGCGGAAACTAATACTGGTCTCACAGGGAATGCTCAAAGCACCGACTGTAAGAAGAGTCTCTATTCTTGTACTTAAGGCGGCATTGTGCCTTTTGTATTTAATTCCGATCTATTTCTGTGTTTCATCGTCAATGTGAAGGTCCAAGGAATACATCGAACCTGCAGTGGTGTATCGGATACAATTACTGGTCTCACAGGGAAAGCTCAAAGCAACGACTGTAAGAAGAGTCTCTATTCTTGTACTTAAGGCGGCATTGTGCCTTTTGTATTTAATTCCGATGCCATTTCTGTGTTTCATCGTCAATGTGAAGGTCCAAGGAATACAATGAACCTGCAGTGGTGTATCGGATACTATTACTGGTCTCCCAGGGATTGCTCAAAGCACCGACTGTAAGAAGAGTCTCTATTCTTGTACTTAAGGCGGCATTGTGCCTTTTGTATTTAATTCCGATGCCATTTCTGTGTTTCATCGTCAATGTGAAGGTCCAAGGAATAAACTGAACCTGCAGAGGTGTAGCGGAAATTAATACTGGTCTCCCAGGGAATGCTCAAACACCGACTGTAAGAAGAGTCTCTATTCTTGTACTTAAGGCGGCATTGTGCCTTTTGTATTTAATTCCGATGCTATTTCTGTGTTTCATCGTCAATGTGAAGGTCCAAGGAATAAACTGAACCTGCAGAGGTGTAGCGGAAACTAATACTGGTCTCACAGGGAATGGTCAAAGCACCGACGGTAAGAAGAGTCTCTATTCTTGTACTTAAGGCGGCATTGTGCCTTTTGTATTCAATTCCGATGCCATTTCTGCGTTTCATCGTAAATGTGAAGGTCCAAGGAATAAACTGAACCTGCAGAGGTGTAGCGGAAACTAATACTGGTCTCAAAGGGAATGCTCAAAGCACCGACGGTAAGAAGAGTCTCTATTCTTGTACATAAGGCGGCATTGTGCCTTTTGTATTTAATTCCGATGCCATTTCTGTGTTTCATCGTCAATGTGATGGTCCAAGGAATAAACTGAACCTGCAGAGGTGTAGCGGAAACTAATACTGGTCTCACAGGGAATGCTCAAAACACCGACTGTAAGAAGAGTCTCTATTCTTGTACTTAAGGCGGCATTGTGCATTTTGTATCTAATTCCGATGCCATTTCTGTGTTTCATCGTCAATGTGAAGGTCCAAGGAATACATTGAACCTGCAGTGGTGTATCGGATACTATTACTGGTCTCACAGGGAATGTTCAAAGCACCGACTGTAAGAAGAGTCTCTATTCTTGTACTTAAGGCGGCAATGTGCCTTTTGTATTTAATTCCGATGCGCTTCCTGTGTTTCATCGTCAATGTGAAGGTCCAAGGAATACATTGAACCTGCAGTGGTGTATCGGATACTATTACTGGTCTCACAGGGAATGCCCAAATCACCGACTGTAAGAAGAGTCTCTATTCTTGTACTTAAGGCGGCATTGTGCCTTTTGTATTTAATTCTGATGCCATTTCTGTGTTTCATCGTCAATGTGAAGGTCCAAGGAATACATTGAACATGCAGTGGTGTATCGGATACTATTACTGGTCTCACAGGGAATGCTCAAAGCACTGACCCTAAGGAGAGTCTCTATTCTTGTACTTAAGGCGGCATTGTGCCTTTTGTATTTAATTCCGATGCCATTTCTGTATTTCATCGTCAATGTGAAGGTCCAAGAATACATTGACCCTGCAGTGGTGTATCAGATACTATTACTGGTCTCACAGGGAATGTTCAAAGCACCGACTGTAAGAAGAGTCTCTATTCTTGTACTTAAGGCGGCATTGTGCCTTTTGTATTTAATTCCGATGCGATTTCTGTGTTTCATCGTCAATGAGTATGTCCAAGGAATACATTGATCCTGCAGTGGTGTATCGGATACTATTACTGGTCTCACAGGGAATGCTCAAAGCACCGACTGTAAGAAGAGTCTCTATTCTTGTACTTAAGGCGGTATTGTGCCTTTTGTATTTAATTCCGATGCCATTCCGTGTTCTATCGTCAATTTGAACGTCCAAGGAATAAACTGAACCTGCAGAGGTGTAGCAGAAACTAATACAGGTCTCACAGGGAATGCTCAAAGCACCGACTGTAAGAAGAGTTTCTATTCTTGTACTTAAGCGGCATTGTGCCTTTTGTATTTAATTCCGATGCCATTTCTGTGTTTCATCGTCAATGTGAAGGTCCTAGGAATACATTGAACCTGCAGTGGTGTATCGGATACTATTACTGGTCTCACAGGGAATGCTCAAAGCACCGTCTGTAAGAAGAGTCCCTATTCTTGTACTTAAAGCGGCATTGTGCCTTTTGTATTCAATTCCGATGCGATTTCTGTGTTTCATCGTCAATGTGAAGGTCCAAGGAATACATTGAACCTGCAGTGGTGTATCGGATACTATTACTGGTCTCACAGCGAATGCTCAAAGCACCGACTGTAAGAAGAGACTCTATTCTTGTACTTAAGGCGGCATTGTGCCTTTTGTATTTGATTCCGATGCCATTTCTGTGTTTCATCGTCAATGTGTATGTCCAAGGAATACATTGAAACTGCAGTGGTGTATCGGATACTATTACTGGTCTCACAGGGAATGCTCAAAGCACCGACTGTAAGAAGAGTCTCTATTCTTGTACTTAAGGCGGCATTGTGCCTTTTGTATTTAATTCCGATGCCATTTCTGTGTTTCATCGTCAATGTGAAGGTCCAAGGAATAAACTGAACCTGCAGAGGTGTAGCGGAAACTAATACTGGTCTCACAGGGAATGCTCAAAGCACCGACGGTAAGAAGAGTCTCTATTCTTGTACTTAAGGCAGCATTGTGCCTTTTGTATTTAATTCCGATGCCATTCCGTGTTCTATCGTCAATTTGAACGTCCAAGGAATAAACTGAACCTGCAGAGGTGTAGCGGAAACTAATACTGGTCTCACAGGGAATGCTCAAAGCACCGACTGTAAGAAGAGTCTCTATTCTAGTACTTAAGGCGGCATTGTGCCTTTTGTATTTAATTCCGATGCCATTTCTGTTTTTCATCGTCAATGTGAAGGTCCAAGGAATACATTGAACCTGCAGTGGTGTATCGGATACTATTACTGGTCTCACAGGGAATGCAAAAAGCACCGACTGTAAGAAGAGTCTCTATTCTTGTACTTAAGGCGGCATTGTGCCTTTGGTATTTAATTCCGATGCCATTTCTGTGTTTCATCGTCAATGTGAAGGTCCAAGGAATACATTGAACCTGCAGTGGTGTATCGGATACTATTACTGGTCTCACAGGGAATGCTCAAAGCACCGACTGTAAGAAGAGTCTCTATTCTTGTACTTAAGGCGGTATTGTGCCTTTTGTATTTAATTCCGATACCATTTCTGTGTATCATCGTCAATGTGAAGGTCCAAGGAATAAACTGAACCTGCAGAGGTGTAGCGGAAACTAATACTGGTCTCACAGGGAATGCTCAAAGCACCGACTGTAAGAAGAGTCCCTTTTCTTGTCCTTAAGTTGGCATTGTGCCTTTTGTATTTAATTCCGTTGCCATTTCTGTGTTTCATCGTCAATGTGAAGGTCCAAGGAATACATTGAACCTGCAGTGGTGTATCGGATACTATTTCTGGTCTCACAGGGAATGCTCAAAGCACCGACTGTAAGAAGAGCCTCTATCCTTGTACTTAAGGCGGCATTGTGCTTTTTGTATTTAATTCCGATGCCATTTCTGTGTTTGATCGTCAATGTGAAGCTCCAAGGAACACATTGAACCTGCAGTGGTGTTTCGGATACTATTACTGGTCTCACAGGGAATGCTCAAAGCACCGACTGTAAGAAGAGTCTCTATTCTTGTACATAAGGCGGCATAGTGCCTTTTCTATTTAATTCCGATGCCAATTCTGTGTTTCATCGTCAATGTGAAGGTCCAAGGAATACATTGAACCTGCAGTTGTGTATCGGATACTATTACTGGTCTCACAGGGAATGCTCAAAGCACCGACTGTATCTAGAGTCTCTATTCTTGTACTTAAGGCGGCATTGTGCCTCTTGTATTTAATTCCGATGCCATTTCTGTGTAGCATCGTCAATGTGAAGGTCCAAGGAATAAACTGAACCTGCAGAGGTGTAGTGGAAACTAATACTGGTCTCACAGGGAATGCTCAAAGCACCGACTGTAAGATGAGTCTCTAATCTTGTGCTTAAGTTGGCATTGTGCCTTTTGTATTTAATTCCGATGCCATTTCTGTGTTTCATCGTCAATGTGAAGGTCCAAGGAATACCTTGAACCTGCAGTGGGGTATTGGAAACTCATACTGCTCTCAGAGGGAATGCTCAAAGCACCGACTGTAAGAAGAGTCTCTATTCTTGTACTTAAGGCGGCATTGTGCCTTTGGTATTTAATTCCGATGCCATATCTGTGTTTCATCGTCAATGTGTATGTCCAAGGAATACATTGAACCTGCAGTGGTGTATCGGATACTATTACTGGTCTCACAGGGAACGCTCATAGCACCGACTGTAAGAAGAGTCTCTATTCTTGTACTTAAAGCAGCATTGTGCCTTTTGTATTTAATTCCGATGCGATTTCTGTGTTTCATCGTCAATGTGAAGGTCCAAGGAATACATTGAACCTGCAGTGGTGTATCGGATACTATTACTGGTCTCACGGGGAATGCTCAAAGCACCGACTGTAAGAAGAGACTCTATTCTTGTACTTAAGGCGGCATTGTGCCTTTTGTATTTAATTCCGATGCCATTTCTGTGTTTCATCGTCAATGTGTATGTCCAGGGAATACATTGAACCTGCAGTGGTGTATCGGATACTATTACTGGTCTCACAGGGAATGCTCAAAGCACCGACTGTAAGAAGAGTCTCTATTCTTGTACCTAAGGCGGCATTGTGCCTTTTGTATTTAATTCCGATGCCATTTCTGTGTTTCATCGTCAATGTGAAGGTCCAAGGAATAAACTGAACCTGCAGAGGTGTAGCGGAAACTAATACTGGTCTCACAGGGAATGCTCAAAGCACCGACGGTAAGAAGAGTCTCTATTCTTGTATTTAAGGCGGCATTGTGCCTTTTGTATTTAATTCCGTTGCCATTTCTGTGTTTCATCGCCAATGTGAAGGTCCAAGGAATACATTGAACCTGCTATGGTGTATCGGATACTATTACTGGTCTCACAGGGAATGCAAAAAGCAGCGACTGTAAGAAGAGTCTCTATTCTTGTACTAAAGGCGGCATTGTGCCTTTGGTATTTAATTCCGATGCCATTTCTGTGTTTCATCGTCAATGTGAAGGTCCAAGGAATACATTGAACCTGCAGTGGTGTATCGGATACTATTCCTGGTCTCACAGGGAATGCTCAAAGCACCGACTGTAAGAAGAGTCTCTATTCTTGTACTTAAGGCGGCATTGTGCCTTTTGTATTTGATTCCGATGCCATTTCTGTGTATCATCGTCAATGTGAAGGTCCAAGGAATAAACTGAACCTGCAGAGGTGTAGCGGAAACTAATACTGGTCTCACAGGGAATGCTCAAAGCACCGAGTGTAAGAAGAGACTCTATTCTTGTACTTAAGGCGGCATTGTGCCTTTTGTATTTAATTCCGATGCCATTTCTGTGTTTCATCGTCAATGTGTATGTCCAGGGAATACATTGAACCTGCAGTGGTGTATCGGATACTATTACTGGTCTCACAGGGAATGCTCAAAGCACCGACTGTAAGAAGAGTCTCTATTCTTGTACCTAAGGCGGCATTGTGCCTTTTGTATTTAATTCCGATGCCATTTCTGTGTTTCATCGTCAATGTGAAAGTCCAAGGAATAAACTGAACCTGCAGAGGTGTAGCGGAAACTAATACTGGTCTCACAGGGAATGCTCAAAGCACCGACGGTAAGAAGAGTCTCTATTCTTGTACTTAAGGCGGCATTGTGCCTTTTGTATTTAATTCCGATGCCATTTCTGTGCTTCATCGTCAATGTAAAGGTCCAAGGAATACATTGAACCTGCAGTTGTGTATCGGATACTATTACTTGTCTCACAGGGAATGCTCAAAGCACCGACTGTAAGAAGAGTCTCTATTCTTGTACTTAAGGCGGCATTGTGCCTTTTGTATTTAATTCCGATGCCATTTCTGTGTATCATCGTCAATGTGAAGGTACAAGGAATAAACTGAACCTGCAGAGGTGTAGCGGAAAATAATACTGGTCTCACAGGGAGTGCTCAAATCACCGACTGTAAGAAGGGTCTCTTTTCTTGTTCTTAAGTTGGCATTGTGCCTTTTGTATTTAATTCCGTTGCCATTTCTGTGTTTCATCGTCAATGTGAAGGTCCAAGGAATACATTGACCCTGCAGTGGTGTATCGGATACTATTTCTGGTCTCACAGGGAATGCTCAAAGCACCGACAGTAAGAAGAGTCTATATTCTTGTACTTAAGGCGGCATTGTGCCTTTTGTATTTAATGCCGATGCCATTTCTGTGTTTGATCGTCAATGTGAAGGTCCAAGGAATACATTGAACCTGCAGTGGTGTTTCGGATACTATTACTGGTCTCACAGGGAATGCTCAAAGCACCGACTGTAAGAAGAGTCTCTATTCTTGTACATAAGGCGGCATTGTGCCTTTTGTATTAAATTCCGATGCCATTTCTGTGTTTCATCGTCAATGTGAAGGTCCAAGGAATACATTGAACCTGCAGTTGTGTATCGGATACTATTACTGGTCTCACAGGGAATGCTCAAAGCACCGACTGTAACTAGAGTCTCTATTCTTGTACTTAAGGCGGCATTGTGCCTCTTGTATTTAATTCCGATGCCATTTCTGTGTATCATCGTCAATGTGAAGGTCCAAGGAATAAACTGAACCTGCAGAGGTGTAGTGGAAACTAATACTGGTCTCACAGGGAATGCTCAAAGCACCGACTGTAAGAAGAGTCTCTAATCTTGTGCTTAAGTTGGCATTGTGCCTTTTGTATTTAATTCCGATGCCATTTCTGTGTTTCATCGTCAATGTGAAGGTCCAAGGAATACATTGAACCTGCAGAGGTGTAGCAGAAACTAATACTGGTCTCACAGGGAATGGTCAAATCACCGACTGTAAGAAGAGTCTCTATTCTTGTACTTAAGGCGGCATTGTGCCTTTTGTATTTAATTCCGATGCCATTTCTGTGTTTCATCGTCAATGTGAAGGTCCAAGGAGTAAACTGAACCTGCAGAGGTGTAGCGGAAACTAATACTGGTCTCACAGGGAATGCTCAAAGCACCGACTGTAAGAAGAGTCTCTATTCTTGTACTTAAGGCGGCATTGTGCCTTTTGTATTTAATTCCGATGCCATTTATATGTTTCATCGTCAATGTGAAGGTCCAAGGAATACATTGAACCTGCAGAGGTGTTGCATAAACTGATACTGGTCTCACAGGGAATGCTCAAAGCACCGACTGTATGAAGTGTCTCTATTCTTGTACTTAAGGCGGCATTGTGCCTTTTGTATTTATTTCCGATGCCATTTCTGTGTTTCATCGTCAATGTGAAGGTCCAAGGAATAAACTGAACGTGCAGAGGTGTAGCGGAAACTAATACTGGTCTCACAGGGAATGCTCAAATCACCGACTGTAAGAAGTGTCTCTATTCATGTACTTAAGGCGGCATTGTGCCTTTTGTATTTAATTCCGATGCCATTTCTGTGTTTCATCGTCAATGTAAAGGTCCAAGGAATACATTGACCCTGCAGTTGTGTATCGGATACTATTACTGGTCTCCCAGGGAATGCTCAAAGCACCGACTGTAAGAAGAGTCTCTATTCTTGTACTTAAGGCGGCATTGTGCCTTTTGTATTTAATTCCGATGCCATTTCTGTGTATCATCGTCAATGTGAAGGTCCAAGGAATAAACTGAACCTGCAGAGGTGTAGTGGAAACTAATACTGGTCTCACAGGGAATGCTCAAAGCACCGACTGTAAGAAGAGTCTCTAATCTTGTTCTCAAGTTGGCATTGTGCCATTTGTATTTAATTCCGATGCCATTTCTGTGTTTCATCGTCAATGTGAAGGTCCAAGGAATACATTGTACCTGCAGAGGTGTACCAGAAACTAATACTGGTCTCACAGAGAATGGTCAAAACACCGACTGTAAGAAGAGTCTCTATTCTTGTACATAAGGCGGCATTGTGCCTTTTGTATTTAATTCCGATGCCATTTCTGTGTTTCATCGTCAATGTGAAGGTACAAGGAATACATTGAACCTGCAGTTGTGTATCGGATACTATTACTGGTCTCACAGGGAATGTTCAAAGCACCGACTGTAAGAAGAGTCTCTATTCTTGTACTTAAGGCGGCATTGTGCCATTTGTATTTAATTCCGATGCCATTTATGTGTTTCATCGTCAATGTGAAGGTCCAAGGAATACATTGAACCTGCAGTGGTGTATCGGATACTATTACTGGGCTCACAGGGAATGTTCAAAGCACCGACTGTAAGAAGGGTCTCTATTCTTGCACTTAAGGCGGCATTGTGCCTTTTGTATTTAATTCCGATGCCATTTCTGTGTTTCATCGTCAATGTGAAGGTCCAAGGAATACATTGAACCTGCAGTTGTGTATCGGATACTATTACTGGTCTCCGGGGGAATGCTCAAAGCACCGACTGTAAAAAAGTGTCTCTATTCTTGTACATGAGGCGGCAATGTGCCTTTTGTATTTAATTCCGACGCCATTTCTGTGTCTCATCGTCAATGTGAAGGTCCAAGGAATAAACTGAACCTGCAGAGGTGTAGTGGAAACTAATACTGGTCTCACAGGGAATGCTAAAGGACCGACTGTAAGAAGAGTCTCTAATCTTGTTCTTAAGTTGGCATTGTGCCTTTTGTATTAAATTCCGATGCCATTTCTGTGTTTCATCGTCAATGTGAAGGTCCAAGGAATACATTGAACCTGCAGAGGTGTAGCAGAAACTAATACTGGTCTCACAGGGAATAGTCAAAGCACCGACTGTCAGAAGAGTCTCTATTCTTGTACTTAAGGCGGCATTGTGCCTTTTGTATTTAATTCCGATGCCATTTCTGTGTTTCATCGTCAATGTGAAGGTCCAAGGAGTAAACTGAACCTGCAGAGGTGTAGCAGAAACTAATATTGGTCTCACAGGGAATGCTCAAAGCACCGACTGTAAGAAGAGTCTCAATTCTTGTACTTAAGGCGGCATTGTGCCATTTGTATTTAATTCCGATGCCATTTCTGTGTTTCATCGTCAATGTGAAGGTCCAAGGAATACATTGAACCTGCAGTGGTGTATCGGATACTATCACTGGTCTCACAGGGAATGTTCAAAGCACCGACTGTAAGAAGAGTCTCTATTCTTGCACTTAAGGCGGCATAGTGCCTTTTGTATTTACTTCCGATGCCATTTCTTTATTTCATCGTCAATGTGAAGGTCCAAGGAATACATTGAACCTGCAGTGGTGTATCGGATACTATTACTGGGCTCACAGGGAATGTTCAAAGCACCGACTGTAAGAAGAGTCTCTATTCTTGCACTTAAGGCGGCATTGTGCCTTTTGTATTTAATTCCGATGTATTTCTGTGTTTCATCGTCAATGTGAAGGTCCAAGGAATACATTGAACCTGCAGTTGTGTATCGGATACTATTACTGGTCTCCGGGGGAATGCTCAAATCACCGACTGTAAAAAAGAGTCTCTATTCTTGTACATGAGGCGGCATTGTGCCTTTTGTATTTAATTCCGATGCCATTTCTGTGTCTCATCGTCAATGTGATGGTCCAAGGAATAAACTGAACCTGCAGAGGTGTAGTGGAAACTAATACTGGTCTCACAGGGAATGCTAAAGGACCGACTGTAAGAAGAGTCTCTAATCTTGTTCTTAAGTTGGCATTGTGCCTTTTGTATTAAATTCCGATGCCATTTCTGTGTTTCATCGTCAATGTGAAGGTCCAAGGAGTAAACTGAACCTGCAGAGGTGTAGCAGAAACTAATATTGGTCTCACAGGGAATGCTCAAAGCACCGAATGTAAGAAGAGTCTCAATTCTTGTACTTAAGGCGGCATTGTGCCATTTGTATTTAATTCCGATGCCATTTCTGTGTTTCATCGTCAATGTGAAGGTCCAAGGAATACATTGAACCTGCAGTGGTGTATCGGATACTATTACTGGTCTCACAGGGAATGTTCAAAGCACCGACTGTAAGAAGAGTCTCTATTCTTGCACTTAAGGCGGCATAGTGCCTTTTGTATTTAATTCCGATGCGATTCCTGTGTTTCATCGTCAATGTGAAGGTCCAAGGAATACATTGAACCTGCAGTGGTGTATCGAATTCTATTACTGGTCTCACAGGGAATGCTCAAAGCACCGACTCTATGTAGAGTCTCTATTCTTGTACTAAAGGCGGCATTGTGCTTTTTGTATTTAATTCCGATGCCATTTCGTTGTTTCTTCGTCAATGTGAATGTCCAAGGTATACATTGAACCTGCAGTGGTGTATCGGATACTATTACTGGTCTCACAGGGAATGCTCGAAGCACCGACTGTAAGAAGAGTCTCTATTCTTGTACTTAAGGCGGCATTGTGCCTTTTGTATTTAATTCCGATGCCATTTCTGTGTTTCATCGTCAATGTGAAGGTCCAAGGAATACATTGAACCTGCAGTGGTGTATCGGATACTATTACTGGTTTCACAGGGAATGTTCAAAGCACCGACTGTAAGAAGAGTCTCTATTCTTGCACTTAAGGCGGCATTGTGCCTTTTGTATTTAATTCCGATGCCATTTCTGTGTTTCATCGTCAATGTGAAGGTCCAAGGAATACATTGAACCTGCAGTTGTGTATCGGATACTATTACTGGTCTCAAAGGGAATGCTCAAACACCGACTGTAAAGAAGAGTCTCTATTCTTGTACATGAGGCGGCATTGTGCCTTTTGTATTTAATTCCGATGCCATTTCTGTGTCTCATCGTCAATGTGAAGGTCCAAGGAATAAACTGAACCTGCTGAGGTGCAGTGGAAACTAATACTGGTCTCACAGGGAATGCTAAAGGACCGACTGTAAGAAGAGTCTCTAATCTTGTTCTTAAGTTGGCATTGTGCCTTTTGTATTTAATTCCGATGCCATTTCTGTGTTTCATCGTCAATGTGAAGGTCCAAGGAACACATTGAACCTTTAGAGGGGTAGCAGAAACTAATACTGGTCTCACAGGGAATAGTCAAAGCACCGACTGTCAGAAGAGTCTCTATTCTTGTACTTAAGGCGGCATTGTGCCTTTTGTATTTAATTCCGATGCCATTTCTGTGTTTCATCGTCAATGTGAATGTCCAAGGAGTAAACTGAACCTGCAGAGGTTTGGCAGAAACTAATACTGGTCTCACAGGGAATGCTCAAAGCACCGACTGTAAGAAGAGTCTCTATTCTTGTACTTAAGGCGGCATTGTGCCATTTGTATTTAATTCCGATGCCATTTCTGTGTTTCATCGTCAATGTGAAGGTCCAAGGAATACATTGAACCTGCAGTGGTGTATCGAATTCTATTACTGGTCTCACAGGGAATGCTCAAAGCACCGACTCTATGAAGAGTCTCTACTCTTGTACTAAAGGCGGCATTGTGCCTTTTGTATTTAATTAAGATGCCATTTCGTTGTTTCATCGTCAATGTGAATGTCCAAGGTATACATTGAACCTGCAGTGGTGTATCGGATACTTTTACTGGTCTCACAGGGAATGCTCAAAGCACCGACTGTAAGAAGAGTCTCTATTCTTGTACTTAAGGCGGCATTGTGCCTTTTGTATTTAATTCCGATGCCATTTCTGTGTTTCATCGTCAATGTGAATGTCCAAGGAATAAACTGAACTTGCAGTGGTGTATCGGATACTATTACTGGTCTCACAGGGAATGCTCAAAGCACCGACTGTAAGAAGAGTCTCTATTCTTGTACTTAAGGCGGCATTGTGCCTTTTGTATTTAATTCCGATGCCATTTCTGTGTTTCATCGTCCATGTGAAGGTCCAAGGAATACATTGAACCTGCAGTGGTGTATCGGATACTATTACTGGTCTCACAGGGAATGCTCAAAGCACCGATTGTAAGAAGAGTCTCTATTCTTTTACTTAATCCGGCATTGTGCCTTTTGTATTTAATTCCGATGCCATTCCTGTGTTTCATCGTCAATGTGAAGGTCCAAGAAATACATCGAACCTGCAGTGGTGTATCGGATACTATTACTGGTCTCACAGGGAATGCTCAAAGCACAGACTGTAAGAAGAGTCTCTATTCTTGTACTTAAGGCGGCATTGTGACTTTTGTATTAATTTCCGATGCCATTTCTGTGTTTCATCGTCAATGTGAAGGTCCAAGGTATACATTGAACCTGCAGTGGTGTATCGGATACTATTACTGGTCTCACAGGGGAAGCTCAAAGCACCGACTGTAAGAAGAGTCTCTATTCTTGTACTTAAGGCGGCATTGTTCCTTTTGTATTTAATTCCGATGCCATTTCTGTGTTTCATCGTCAATGTGAAGGTCCAAGGAATACATTGAACCTGCAGTGGTGTATCGGGTACGATTACTGGTCTTACAGGGAATGCTCAAAGCACCGACTGTAAGAAGAGTCTCTATTCTTGTACTTAAGGCGGCATTGTGCCTTTTGTATTTAATTCCGATGCCATTTCTGTGTTTCTCGTCAACGTGAAGGTCCAAGGTATACATTGAACCTGCAGTGGTGTATCGGATACTATTACTGGTCTCACAGGGAATGCTCAAAGCACCGACTGTAAGAAGTGTCTCTATTCTTGTACTTAAGGCGGCATTGTGCCTTTTGTATTTAATTCCGATGCGATGACTGTGTTTCATCGCCAATGTGAAGGTCCCAGGAATAAACGGAACGTGCAGAGGTGTAGCGGAAACTAATACTGATCTCACATGGAATGCTCAAAGCACCGACTGTAAGAAGAGTCTCTATTCTTGTACTTAAGGCGGCATTGTGCCTTTTGTATTTAATTCCGATGCCATTTCCGTGTTTCATCGTCAATGTGAAAGTTCAAGGAATAAACTGAACCTGCAGAGGTGTAGCGGAAACTAATACTGGTCTCACAGGGAATGCTCAAAGCACCGACTGTAAGAAGAGTCTCTTTTCATGTACTTAAGGCGGCATTGTGCCTTTTGTATTTAATTCCGATGCCATTTCTGTGTTTCATCGTCAATGTGAAGGTCCAAGGAATAAACTGAACCTGCAGAGGTGTAGCGGAAACTAATACTGGTCTCACAGGGAATGCTCAAAGCACCGACTGTAAGAAGAGTCTCTATTCTTGTACTTAAGGCGGCATTGTGCCTTTTGTATTTAATTCCGATGCCATTTCCGTGTTTCATCGTCAATGTGAAGGTCCAAGGAATACATTGAACCTGCAGTGGTGTATCGGATACCATTACTGGTCTCACAGGGAATGATCAAAGCACCGACTGTAAGATGAGTCTCTATTACTGTACTTAAGGCGGCATTGTGCCTTTTGTATTTAATTCCGATGCCATTTCTGTGTTTCATCGTCAATGTGAAGGTTCAAGGAGTAAACTGAACCTGCAGAGGTGTAGCGGAAACTAATACTGCTCTCACAGGGAATGCTCGAAGCACCGACTGTAAGAAGAGTCTCTATTCTTGTACTTAAGGCGGCATTGTGCCTTTTGTATTTAATTCCGATGCCATTTCTGTGTTTCATCGTCAATGTGAAGGTCCAAGGAATACATTGAACCTGCAGTGGTGTATCGGATACTATTACTGGTCTCACAGGGAATGTTCAAAGCACCGACTGTAAGAAGAGTCTCTATTCTTGCACTTAAGGCGGCATTGTGCCTTTTGTATTTAATTAAGATGCGATTCCTGTGTTTCATCGTCAATGTGAAAGTCCAAGGAATACATTGAACCTGCAGTGGTGTATCGAATTCTATTACTGGTCTCACAGGGAATGCTCAAAGCACCGACTGTGTGAAGAGTCTCTATTCTTGTACTAAAGGCGGCATTGTGCCTTTTGTATTTAATTCCGATGTCATTTCGTTGTTTCATCGTCAATGTGAATGTCCAAGGTATACATTGAACCTGCAGTGGTGTATCGGATACTATTACTGGTCTCACAGGGAATGCTCAAAGCACCGATTGTAAGAAGAGTCTCTATTCTTGTACTTAAGGCGGCATTGTGCCTTTTGTATTTAATTTTGATGCCATTTCTGTGTTTCATCGTCAATGTGAAGGTCCAAGGAATAAACTGAACTTGCAGAGGTGTAGCGGGAACTAATACTGGTCTCACAGGGAATGCTACAGGCTCCGACTGTTAGAAGAGTCTCTAATCTTGTATTTAAGGCGGCATTGTTCCTTTTGTATTTAATTCCGATGCCATTTCTTTGTTTCATCGCCAATGTGAAGGTCCAAGGAATACATTGAACCTGCAGAGGTGTTGCAGAAACTGATACTGGTCTCACAGGGAATACTCAAAGCACCGACTGTAAGTAGAGTCTCTATTCTTGTACTTAAGGCTGCAATGTGCATTTTGTATTTAATTCCGATGCCATTTCTGTGTTTCATCGTCAATGTGAAGGCCCAAGGAATAACCTGAACCTGCAGAGGTGTAGCGGAAACTAATACTGGTCTCACAGGGAATGCTCAAAGCACCGACTGTAAGAAGAGTCTCTATTCTTGTACTTAAGGCGGCATTGTGCCTTTTGTATTTAATTCCGATGCCATTTCTGTGTTTCATCGTCAATGTGAAGGTCCAAGGAATACATTGAACCTGCAGTGGTGTATCGGATACTATTACTGGTCTCACAGGGAATGCTCAAAGCACCGACTGTAAGAAGAGACTCTATTCTTGTACTTAAGGCGGCATTGTGCCTTTTGTATTTAATTTCGATGCGATTCCTGTGTTTCATCGTCCATGTGAAGGTCCAAGGAATACATTGAACCTGCAGTGGTGTATCGAATTCTATTACTGGTCTCACAGGGAATGCTCAAAGCACCGACTGTATGAAGAGTCTCTATTCTTGTACTAAAGGCGGCATTGTGCCTTTTGTATTTAATTCCGATGGCATTTCGTTGTTTCATCGTCAATGTGAAGGTCCAAGGTACACATTGAACCTGCAGTGGTGTATCGGATACTATTACTGGTCTCACAGGGAATGCTCAAAGCACCGACTGCAAGAAGTGTCTCTATTCTTGTACTGAAGGCGGCATTGTGCCTTTTGTATTTAATTCCGATGCCATTTCTGTGTTTCATCGTCAATGTGAAGGTCCAAGGAATACAATGAACCTGCAGTGGTGTATCGGATACTATTACTGGTCTCACAGGGAATGTTCAAAGCACCGACTGTAAGAAGAGTCTCTATTCTTGCACTTAAGGCGGCATTGTGCCTTTTGTATTTAATTCCGATGCCATTTCTGTGTTTCATCGTCAATGTGAAGGTCCAAGGAATACAATGAACCTGCAGTTGTGTATCGGATACTATTACTGGTCTCGCAGGGAATGCTCAAAACACCGACTGTAAAAAAGAGTCTCTATTCTTGTACTTAAGGCGGCATTGTGCCTTTTGTATTTAATTCCGATGCCATTTCTGTGTCTCATCGTCATTGTGAAGGTCCAAGGAATAAACTGAACCTGCAGAGGTGTAGTGGAAACTAATACTGGTCTCACAGGGAATGCTAAAGGACCGACTGTAAGAAGAGTCTCTAATCTTGTACTTAAGTTGGCATTGTGCCTTTTGTATTTAATTCCGATGCCATTTCTGTGTTTCATCGTCAATGTGAAGGTCCAAGGAATACATTGAACCTGCAGAGGTGTAGCAGAAACTAATACTGGTCTCACAGGGAATAGTCAAAGCACCGACTGTCAGAAGAGTCTCTATTCTTGTACTTAAGGCGGCATTGTGCCTTTTGTATTTAATTCCGATGCCATTTCTGTGTTTCATCGTCAATGTGAAGGTCCAAGGAGTAAACGGAACCTGCAGAGGTGTAGCAGAAACTAATACTGGTCTCACTGGGAATGCTCAAAGCACCGACTGTAAGAAGAGTCTCTATTCTTGTACTTAAGGCGGCATTGTGCCATTTGTATTTAATTCCGATGCTATTTCTGTGTTTCATCGTCAATGTGAAGGTCCAAGGAATACATTGAACCTGCAGTGGTGTATCAGATACTATTACTGGTCTCACAGGGAATGTTCAAAGCACCGACTGTAAGAAGAGTCTCTATTCTTGCACTTAAGGCGGCATAGTGCCTTTTGTATTTAATTCCGATGCGATTCCTGTGTTTCATCGTCAATGTGAAGGTCCAAGGAATACATTGAACCTGCAGTGGTGTATCGAATTCTATTACTGGTCTCACAGGGAATGCTCAAACACCGACTCTATGAAGAGTCTCTATTCTTGTACTAACGGCGGCATTGTGCCTTTTGTATTTAATTCCTATGCCATTTCGTTGTTTCATCGCCAATGTGAATGTCCAAGGTATACATTGAACCTGCAGTGGTGTATCGGATACTATTACTGGTCTCACAGGGAATGCTCAAAGCACCGACTGTAAGAAGAGTCTCTATTCTTGTACTTAAGGCGGCATTGTGCCTTTTGTATTTAATTCCGATGCCATTTCTTTCATCGTCAATGTGAAGGTCCAAGGAATAAAGTGAACTTG
Organism: Schistocerca serialis cubense; assembly: GCF_023864345.2. Lineage (NCBI taxonomy): Eukaryota > Metazoa > Arthropoda > Insecta > Orthoptera > Acrididae > Schistocerca > Schistocerca serialis. The sequence continues at coordinate 29,500,054 of NC_064643.1, forward strand.
CAGAGGTGTTGCGGGAACTAATACTGGTCTCACAGGGAATGCTCAAAGCACCGACTGTTAGAAGAGTCTCTATTCTTGTATTTTAGGCGGCATTGTGCCTTTTGTATTTAATTCCGATGCCATTTCCATGTTTCATCGTCAATGTGAAGGTCCAAGGAATACATTGAACCTGCAGAGGTGTTGCAGAAACTGATACTGGTCTCACAGGGAATGCTCAAAGCACCGACTGTAAGAAGAGTCTCTAATCTTGTACTTAAGGCGGCATTGTGCCTTTTGTATTTAATTCCGATGCCATTTCTGTGTTTCATCGTCAATGTGAAGGACCAAGGAATACATGGAACCTGCAGTGGTGTATCGGATACTATTACTGGTCTCTCAGGGAATGCTCAAAGCAATGACTGTAAGAAGAGTCTCTATTCTTTTACTTAAGGCGGCATTGTGCCTTTTGTATTTAATTGCGATGCGATTCCTGTGTTTCATCGTCAATGTGAAGGTGCAAGGAATACATTGAACCTGCAGTGGTGTATCGGATGCTATTACTGGTCTCACAGGGAATGCTCAAAGCACAGACTGTAAGAAGAGTCTCTATTCTTGTACTTATGGCGGCATTGTGACTTTTGTATTAAATTCCGATGCCATTTCTGTGTTTCATCGTCAATGTGAAGGTCCAAGGTATACATTCAACCTGCAGTGGTGTATCGGATACTATTACTGGTCTCACAGGGAATGCTCAAAGCACCGACTGTAAGAAGAGTCTCTATTCTTGTACTTAAGGCGGCATTGTGCCTTTTGTATTTAATTCCGATGCCATTTCTGTGTTTCTCATCAATGTGAAGGTCAAGGTATACATTGAACCTGCAGTGGTGTATCGGATACTATTACTGGTCTCACAGGGAATGCTCAAAGCACCGACTGTAAGAAGTGTCTCTATTCTTGTACTTAAGGCGGCATTGTGCCTTTTGTATTTAATTCCGATGCGATGTCTGTGTTTCATCGTCAATGTGAAGGTCCAAGGAATAAACGGAACGTGCAGAGGTGTAGCGGAAACTAATACTGATCTCACATGGAATGCTCAAAGCACCGACTGTAAGAAGAGTCTCTATTCTTGTACTTAAGGCGGCATTATGCCTTTTGTATTTAATTCCGATACCATTTCCGTGTTTCATGGTCAATGTGAAGGTCCAAGGATTACATTGAACCTGCAGTGGTGTATCGGATACCATTACTGGTCTCACAGGGAATGATCAAAGCACCGACTGTAAGAAGAGTCTCTATTCTTGTACTTAAGGCGGCATTGTGCCTTTTGTATTTAGTTCCGATGCGATTTCTGTGTTTCATCGTCAATGTGTATTTCCAAGGAATACATTGAACCAGCAGTGGTGTATCGGATACTATTACTGGTCTCACAGGGAATGCTCAAAGCACCGACAGTAAGAAGAGTCTCTATTCTTGTACCTAAGGCGGCATTGTGCCTTTTGTATTTAATTCCGATGCCAATTCTGTGTTTCATCGTCAATGTGAAGGTCCAAGGAATAAACTGAACCTGCAGCGGTGTAGCGGAAACTAATACTGGTCTCACAGGGAAAGCTCAAAGCACCGACTGTAAGAAGAGTCTCTATTCTTGTACTTAAGGCGGCATTGTGCCTTTTGTATTCAATTCCGATGCCATTTCTGTGTTTCATCGTCAATGTGAAGGTCCAAGGAATACATTGAACCTGCAGTGGTGTATCGGATACTATTACTGGTCTCACAGGGAATGCTCAAAGCACTGACTGTAAGAAGAGTCTCTATTCTTGTACTTAATGCGGCATTGTGCCTTTTGTATTTAATTCCGATGCCATTTCCGTGTTTCCTCGTCAATTTGAAGGTCCAAGGAATACATTGAACCTGCAGTGGTGTATCGGACACCATTACTGGTCTCACAGGGAATGATCAAAGCACCGACTGTAAGAAGAGTCTCTATTCTTGTACTTAAGGCGGCATTGTGCCTTTTGTATTTAATTCCGATGCCATTTCTGTGTTTCATCGTCAATGTGATGGTCCAAGGAGTAAACTGAACCTGCAGAGGTGTAGCGGAAACTAATACTGGTCTCACAGGGAGTGCTCAAAGCACCGACTGTAAGAAGAGTCTCTATTCTTGTACTTAAGGCGGCATTGTGCCATTTGTATTTAATTCCGATGCCATTTCTGTGTTTCATCGTCAATGTGAAGGTCCAAGGAATACATTGAACCTGCAGTGGTGTATCGGATACTATTACTTGTCCCACAGGGAATGTTCAAAGCACCGACTGTAAGAAGAGTCTCTATTCTTGCACTTAAGGCGGCATTGTGCCTTTTGTATTTAATTAAGATGCGATTCCTGTGTTTCATCGTCAATGTGAAGGTCCAAGAAATACATTGAACCTGCAGTGGTGTATCGAACTCTATTAATGGTCTCACAGGGAATGCTCAAAGCACCGACTGTATGAAGAGTCTCTATTCTTGTACTAAAGTCGGCATTGTGCCTTTTGTATTTAATTCCGATGCCATTTCGTTGTTTCATCGTCAATGTGAATGTCCAAGGTATACATTGAACCTGCAGTGGTGTATCGGATACTATTACTGGTCTCACAGGGAATGCTCAAAACACCGACTGTAAGAAGAGTCTCTATTCTTGTACTTAAGGCGGCATTGTGCCTTTTGTATTTAATTCCGATGCCATTTCTGTGTTTCATCGTCAATGTGAAGGTCCAAGATATAAACTGAACTTGCAGAGGTGTAGCGGGAAATAATACTGATCTCACATGGAATGCTACAGGCACCGACTGTTAGAAGAGTCTCTAATCTTGTATTTAAGGCGGCATTGTGCCTTTTGTAATTAATTCCGATGCCATTTCTGTGTTTCATCGTCAATGTGAAGGTCCAAGGAATACATTGAACCTGCAGAGGTGTTGCAGAAACTGATACTGGTCTCACAGGGAATACTCAAAGCACCGACTGTAAGAAGAGTCTCTATTCTTGTACTTAAGGCTGCAATGTGCCTTTTGTATTTAATTCCGATGCCATTTCTGTGTTTCATCGTCAATGTGAAGGTCCAAGGAATAAACTGAACCTGCAGAGGTGTAGCGGAAACTAATACTGGTCTCACAGGGAATGCTCAAAGCACCGACTGTAAGAAGAAGCTCTATTCTTGTACTTAAGGCGGCATTGTGCCTTTTGTATTTAATTCCGATGCCATTTCTGTGTTTCATCGTCAATGTGAAGGTCCAAGGAATACATTGAACCTGCAGTGGTGTATCGGATACTATTACTGGTCACACAGGGAAAGCTCAAAGCACCGACTGTAAGAAGAGTCTCTTTTCATGTACTTAAGGCGGCATTGTGCCTTTTGTATTTAATTCCGATACCATTTCTGTGTTTCATCGTCAATGTGGAGGTCCAAGGAATAAACTGAACCTGCAGAGGTGAAGCGGAATCTAATACTGGTCTCACAGGGAATGCTCAAAGCACCGACTGTAAGAAGAGTCTCTATTCTTGTACTTATGGCGGCATTGTGCCTTTTGTATTTAATTCCGTTGCCATTTCTGTGTTTCATCGTCAATGTGAAGGTCCAAGGAATACATTGAACCTGCAGTGGTGTATCGGATACTATTACTGGTCTCACATTGAATGCTCAAAGCACCGACTGTAAGAAGAGTCTCTATTCTTGTACTTAATGCGGCATTGTGCCTTTTGTATTTAATTCCGATGCCATTTCCGTGTTTCATCGTCAATGTGAATGTCCAAGGTATACATTGAACCTGCAGTGGTGTATCGGATACTATTACTGGTCTCACAGGGAATGCTCAAAGCACCGACTGTAAGAAGAGTCTCTATTCTTGTACTTAAGGCGGCATTGTGCCTTTTGTATTTAAATCCGATGCCATTTCTGTGTTTCATCGTCAATGTGAAGGTCCAAGGAATAGACTGAACTTGCAGAGGTGTAGCGGGAACTAATACTGGTCTCACAGGGAATGCTATAGGCACCGACTGTTAGAAGAGTCTCTAATCTTGTATGTAAGGCGGCATTGTGCCTTTTGTATTTAATTCCGATGCCATTTCTGTGTTTCATCGTCAATGTGAAGGTCCAAGGAATACATTGAACCTGCAGAGGTGTTGCAGAATCTGATACTGGTCTCACAGGGAACACTCAAAGCACCGACTGTAAGAAGAGTCTCTATTCTTGTACTTAAGGCTGCAATGTGCCTTTTGTACTTAATTCCGATGCCATTTCTGTGTTTCATCGTCAATGTGAAGGTCCAAGGAATAAACTGAACCTGCAGAGGTGTAGCGGAAACTAATACTGGTCTCACATGGAATGCTCAAAGCACCGAATGTAAGAAGTGTCTCTATTCTTGTACTTAAGGCGGCATTGTGCCTTTTGTATTTAATTCCGATGCCATTTCTGTGTTTCATCGTCAATGTGAAGGTCCAAGGAATACATTGAACCTGCAGTGGTGTATCGGATACTATTACTGGTCTCACAGGGAATGCTCAAAGCACCGACTGTAAGAAGAGTCTCTATTCTTGTACTTAAGGCGGCATTGTGCCTTTTGTATTTAATTCCGAATCGATTCCTGTGTTTCATCGTCAATGTGAGGGTACAAGGAATACATTGAACCTGCAGTGGTGTATCAAATTCTATTACTGGTCTCACAGGGAATGCTCAAAGCACCGACTGAATGAAGAGTCTCTATTCTTGTACTAAAGGCGGCATTGTGCCTTTTGTATTTAATTCCGATGCCATTTCGTTGTTTCATCGGCAATGTGAATGTCCAAGGTATACATTGAACCTGCAGTGGTGTATCGGATACTATTACTGGTCTCACAGGGAATGCTCAAAGCACCGACTGCAAGAAGTGTCTCTATTCTTGTACTGAAGGCGGCATTGTGCCTTTTGTATTTAATTCCGATGCCATTTCTGCGTTTCATCGTCAATGTGAAGGTCCAAGGAATACATTGAACCTGCAGTGGTGTATCGGATACTATTACTGGTCTCACAGGGAATGCTCAAAACACCGACTGTAAGAAGAGTCTCTATTCTTGTACTTAAGGCGGCATTGTGCCTTTTGTATTTAATTCCGATGCGATTCCTGTGTTTCATCGTCAATGTGAAGGTCCAAGGAATACATTGAACCTGCAGTGGTGTATCGAATTCTATTACTGGTCTCACAGGGAATGCTCAAAGCACCGACTGTATGAAGAGTCTCTATTCTTGTAGTAAAGGCGGCATTGTGCCTTTTGTATTTAATTCCGATGCCATTTCGATGTTTCATCGTCAATGTGAATGTCCATGGTATACATTGAACCTGCAGTGGTGTATCGGATACTATTACTGGTCTCACAGGGAATGCTCAAAGCACCGACTGTAAGAAGAGTCTCCATTCTTGTACTTAAGGCGGCATTGTGCCTTTTGTATTTAATTCCGATGCCATTTCTGTGTTTCATCGTCAATGTGAAGGTCCAAGGAATAAACTGAACTTGCAGAGGTGTAGCGGGAACTGATACTGGTCTCACAGGGAATGCTCAAAGCACCGACTGTAAGAAGAGTCTCTATTCTTGTACTTAAGGCGGCATTGTGCCTTTTGTATTTAATTCCGATGCCATTTCTGTGTTTCTCGTCAATGTGAAGGACCAAGGTATACATTGAACCTGCAGTGGTGTATCGGATACTATTACTGGTCTCACAGGGAATGCTCAAAGCACCGACTGTAAGAAGTGTCTCTATAGTTGTACTTAAGGCGGCATTGTGCCTTTTGTATTTAATTCCGATGCGATGTCTGTGTTTCATCGTTAATATGAAGGTCCAAGGAATAAACGGAACGTGCAGAGATGTAGCGGAAACTAATACTGATCTCACAGGGAATGCTCAAAGCACCGACTGTAAGAAGAGTCTCTATTCTTGTACTTAAGGCGGCATTGTGCCATTTGTATTTAATTCCGATGCGATTTCTGTGTTTCATCGCCAATGTGTATGTCCAAGGAATACATTGAACCAGCAGTGGTGTATCGGATACTATTACTGGTCTCACAGGGAATGCTCAAAGCACCGACTGTAAGATGAGTCTCTATTCTTGTACTTAAGGCGGCATTGTGCCTTTTGTATTTAATTCCGATGCCATTTCTGTGTTTCATCGTCAATGTGAAGGTCCAAGGAATAAACTGAACCTGCAGAGGTGTAGCGGAAACTAATACTGGTCTCACAGGGAAAGCTCAAAGCACCGACTGTAAGAAGAGTCTCTATTCTTGTACTTAATTCGGCATTGTGCCTTTTGTATTTAATTCCGATGCCATATCTGTGTTTCATCGTCATTGTGAAGGTCCAAGGAATACATTGAAACTGCAGAGGTGTAGCGGAAACTAATACTGATCTCACAGGGAATGCTCAAAGCACCGACTGTAAGAAATGTCTCTATTCTTGTACTTAAGGCGGCATTGTGCCTTTTGTACTTAATTCCGATGCCATTTCGGTGTTTCATCGTCAATGTGATGGTCCAAGGAATAAACTGAAGCTGCAGAGGTGTAGCGGAAACTAATACTGGTCTCTCAGGGAATGCTCAAAGCACCGACAGTAAGAAGAGTCTCTATACTTGTACTTAAGGCGGCATTGTGCCATTTGTATTTAATTCCGATGCCATTTCTGTGTTTCATCGTCAATGTGAAGGTCCAAGGAATACATTGAACCTGCAGTGGTGTATCGGATACTATTACTGGTCACACAGGGAATGCTCAAAGCACCGACTGTAAAAAGAGTCTCTATTCTTGTACTTAAGGCGGCATTGTGCCTTTTGTATTTAATTCCGATGCCATTTCCGTGTTTCATCGTCAATGTGAAGGTCCAAGGAATACATTGAACCTGCAGTGGTGTTTCGGATACAATTACTGGTCTCACAGGGAATGATCAAAGCACCGACTGTAAGAAGAGTCTCTATTCTTGTACTTCAAGCGGCGTTGTGCCTTTTGTATTTAATTTCGACGCCATTTCTGTGTTTCATCGTCAATGTGAAGGTCCAAGGAGTAAACTGAACCTGCAGAGGTGTAGCGGAAACTAATACTGGTCTCACAGGGAATGCTCAAAGCACCGACTGTAAGAAGAGTCTCTATTCTTGTACTTGAGGCGGTATTGTGCAATTTGTATTTAATTCCGATGCCATTTCTGTGTTTCATCGTCAATGTGAAGGTCCAAAGAATACATTGAACCTGCAGTGGTGTATCGGATACTATTACTGGTCTCACAGGGAATGTTCAAAGCACCGACTGTAAGAAGAGTCTCTATTCTTGCACTTATGGTGGCATTGTGCCTTTTGTATTTAATTAAGATGCGATTCCTGTGCTTCATCGCCAATGTGAAGGTCCAAGGAATACATCGAACCTTCAGTGGTGTATCGAATTCTATTACTGGTCTCACAGGGAATGCTCAAAGCACCGACTGTATGAAGAGTCTCTATTCTTGTAGTAAAGGCGGCATTGTGCCTTTTGTATTTAATTCCGATGCCATTTCGTTGTTTCATCGTCAATGTGAATGTCCAAGGTATACATTGAACCTGCAGTGGTGTATCGGATACTATTACTGGTCTCACAGGGAATGCTCAAAGCACCGACTGTAAGGCGAGTCTCTATTCTTGTACTTAAGGCGGCATTGTGCCTTTTGTATTTAATTCCGATGCGATTTCTGTGTTTCATCGTCAATGTGAAGGTCCAAGGAATAAACTGAACTTGCAGAGGTGTAGCGGGAACTAATACTGGTCTCACAGGGAATGCTCAAAGCACTGACTGTTAGAAGAGTCTCTATTCTTGTATTTAAGGCGGCATTGTGCCTTTTGTATTTAATTCCGATGCCATTTCTATGTTTCATCGTCAGTGTGAAGGTCCAAGGAATTCATTGAACCTGCAGAGGTGTTGCAGAAACTGATACTGGTCTCACAGGGAATGCTCAAAGCACCGACTGTAAGAAGAGTCTCTATTCTTGTACTTAAGGCGGCATTGTGCCTTTTGTATTTAATTCCGATGCCATTTCTGTGTTTCATCGTTAATGTGAAGGTCCAAGGAATAAACTGAACCTGCAGAGGTGTAGCGGAAACTAATACTGGTCTCACAGGGAATGCTCAAAGCACCGACTTTAAGAAGAGTCTCTATTCTTGTACTTAAGGCGGCATTGTGCATTTTGTATTTAATTCCGATGCCATTTCTGTGTTTCATCGTCAATGTGAAGGTCCAAGGAATACATTGAACCTGCTATGGTGTATTGGATACTATTACTGGTCTCACAGGGAATGCTCAAAGCACCGACTGTAAGAAGAGTCTCTATTCTTGTACTTAAGGCGGCATTGTGCATTTTGTATTTAATTCCGATGCGATTCCTGTGTTTCATCGTCAATGTGAAGGTCCAAGGAATACATTGAACCTGCAGTGGTGTATCGGATACTATTACTGGTCTCACAGGGAATGCTCAAAGCACCGACTGTAAGAAGAGTCTCTATTCTTGTACTTAAGGCGGCATTGTGCCTTCTGTATTTAATTCCGATGCCATTTCTGTGTTTCATCGTCAAAGTGAAAGTCCAAGGTATACATTGAACCTATAGTGGTGTATCGGATACTATTACTGGTCTCACAGGGAATGCTCAAAGCACCGACTGTAAGAAGAGTCTCTATTCTTGTACTTAAGGCGGCATTGTGCCTTTTGTATTTAATTCCGAAGCCATTTCTGTGTTTCATCGTCAATGTGAAGGTCCAAGGTATACTCTGAACCTGCAGTGGTGTATCGGATACTATTACTTGTCTCACAGGGAATGCTCAAAGCACCGACTGTAAGAAGAGTCTCTATTCGTGTACTTAAGGCGGCATTGTGCCTTTTGTATTTAATTCCGATGCCATTTCTGTGTTTCTCGTCAATGTGAAGGTCCAAGGTATACATTGAACCTGCAGTGGTGTATCGGATACTATTACTGGTCTCACAGGGAATGCTCAAAGCACCGACTGTAAGAAGTGTCTCTATTCTTGTACTTAAGGCGGCATTCTGCCTTTTGTATTTAGTTCCGATGCCATTTCTGTGTTTCATCGTCAATGTGAAGGTCCAAGGAATAAACTGAACCTGCAGAGGTGTAGCGGAAACTACTACTGGTGTCACAAGGAAAGCTCAAAGCACCGACTGTAAGAAGAGTCTCTATTCTTGTACTTAAGGCGGCATTGGGCCTTTTGTATTTAATTCCGATGCCATATCTGTGTTTCATCGTCCATGTGAAGGTCCAAGGAATACATTGAACCTGCAGAGGTGTGGCGGAAACTAATACTGGTCTCACAGGGAATGCTCAAAGCACCGACTGTAAGAAGAGTCTCTATTCTTGTACTTAAGGCGGCATTGTGCCTTTTGTATTTAATTCCGATGCCATTTCTGTGTTGCATCGTCTATGTGAAGGTCCAAGGAATAAACTGAACCTGCAGAGGTGTATCGGAAACTAATACTGGTCTCACAGGGAATGCTAAAAGCACCGACTGTAAGAAGAGTCTCTATTCTTGTACTTAAGGCGGCATTGTGCCTTTTGTATTTAATTCCGATGCCATTTCTGTGTTTCATCGTCAATGTGAAGGTCAAAGGAATACATTGAATCTGCAGTGGTGTTTCGGATACTATTACTGGTCTCACAGGGTATGCTCAAAGCACCGACTGTAAGAAGAGTCTCTATTCTTGTACTTAAGGCGGCATTGTGCCTTTTGTATTTAATTCCGATGAGATTTCTGTTTTTCATCGTCAATGTGTATGTCCAAGGAATACATTGAACCTGCAGTGGTGTATCGGATACTATTTCTGGTCTCACAGTAAAAGCTCAAAGCACCGACTGTAAGAAGAGTATCTATTCTTGTACTTAAGGCGGCATTGTGCATTTTGTATTTAATTCCGATGCCATTTCTGTGTTTCATCGTCAATGTGAAAGTCCAAAGAATAAACTGAACCAGCAGAGGTGTAGCGGAAACTAATACTGGTCACACAGGGAATGCTCAAAGCACCGACTGTGAGAAGAGTCTCTATTCTTGTACTTTAGGCGGCATTGTGCCTTTTGTATTTAATTCCGATGATAATTCTGTGTTTCATCATCAATGCGAAGGTCCAAGGAATAAACTGAACCTGCAGAGGTGTAGCGGAAACTAATACTGGTCTCACAGGGAATGCTCAAAGCACCGACTGTAAGAAGAGTCTCTATTCTTGTACTTAAGGCGGCATTGTGCCTTTTGTATTTAATTCCGATGATATTTATGTGTTTCATCGTCAATGCGAAGGTCCAAGGAATACATTGAACCTGCAGTGGTGTATCAGATACTATTAGTGGTCTCACAGGGAATGCTCAAAGCACCGACTGTAAGAAGAGTCTCTATTCGTGTACTTAAGGCGGCATTGTGCCTTTTGTATTTAATTCCGATGCCATTTCTGTGTTTCTCGTCAATGTGAACGTCCAAGGTATACATTGAACCTGCAGTGGTGTATCGGATACTATTACTGGTCTCACAGGGAATGCTCAAAGCACCGACTGTGAGAAGTGTCTCTATTCTTGTACTTAAGGCGGCATTGTGCCTTTTGTATTTAATTCCGATGCCATTTCTGTGTTTCATCGTCAATGTGAAGGTCCAAGGAATAAACTGAACCTGCAAAAGTGTAGCGGAAACTAATACTGTTGTCACAAGGAAAGCTCAAAGCACCGACTGTAAGAAGAGTCTCTATTCTTGTACTTAAGGCGGCATTGGGCCTTTTGTATTTAATTCCGATGCCATATCTGTGTTTCATCGTCCATGTGAAGGTCCAAGGAATACATTGAACCTGCAGAGGTGTAGCGGAAACTAATACTGGTCTCACAGGGAATGCTCAAAGCACCGACTGTAAGAAGAGTCTCTATTCTTGTACTTAAGGCGGCATTGTGCCCTTTGTATTTAATTCCGATGCCATTTCTGTGTTTCATCGTCAATGTGAAGGTCCAAGGAATAAACTGAACCTGCAGAGGTGTAGCGGAAACTAATACTGGTCTCACAGGGAATGCTCAAAGCACCGACTGTAAGAAGAGTCTCTATTCTTGTACTTAAGGCGGCATTGTGCTTTTTGTATTTAATTCCGATGCCATTTCTGTGTTTCATCGTCAATGTGAAGGTCAAAGGAATACATTGAATCTGCAGTGGTCTTTCGGACACTATTACTGGTCTTACAGGGTATGCTCAAAGCACCGACTGTAAGAAGAGTCTCTATTCTTGTACTTAAGGCGGCATTGTGCCTTTTGTATTTAATTCCGATGAGATTTCTGTTTTTCATCGTCAATGTGTATGTCCAAGGAATACATTGAACCTGCAGTGGTGTATCGGATACTATTACTGGTCTCACAGTAAATGCTCAAAGCACCGACTGTAAGAGGAGTATCTATCCTTGTACTTAAGGCGGCATTGTGCGTTTTGTATTTAATTCCGATGCCATTTCTGTGTTTCATCGTCAATGTGAAGGTCCAAAGAATAAACTGAACCTGCAGAGGTGTAGCGGAAACTAATACTGGTCTCACAGGGAATGCTCAAAGCACCGACTGTGAGAAGAGTCTCTATTCTTGTACTTAAGGCGGCATTGTGCCTTTTGTATTTAATTCCGATAATATTTCTGTGTTTCATCGACAATGCGAAGGTCCAAGGAATACATTGAACCTGCAGTGGTGTATCAGATACTATTACTAGTCTCACAGGGAATGCTCAAAGCACCGACTGTAAGAAGAGTCTCTATTCTTGTACTTAAGGCGGCATTGTGCCTTTTGTATTTAATTCCGATGAGGTTTATGTGTTTCATCGTCAATGTGAAGGTCCAAGGAATACATTGATCCTGCAGTGGTGAATCGGAAACTATTACTGGTCTCACAGGGAATGCTCAAATCACCGACTGTAAGGAAGAGTCTCTATTCTTGTACTTAAGGCGGCATTGTGCCTTTTGTATTTAATTCCGATGCCATATTAGTGTTTCATCGTCAATGTGAAGGTCCAAGGAATAAACTGAACCTGCAGAGGTGTAGCGGAAACTAATACTGGTCTCACAGGGAATGCTCAAAGCACCGACTGTAAGAAGAGTCCCTATCCTTGTACTTAAGGCGGCATTGTTCCTTTTGTATTTAATTCCGATGTAATTTCTGTGTTTCATCGTCAATGTATATGTCCAAGGAATAGATTGAGCCTGCAGTGGTGTATCAGATACTATTACTGGTCTCACAGGGAATGCTCAAAGCATCGGCTGTAAGACGAGTCTCTATTCTTGTACTTAAGGCGGCATTGTGCCTTTTGTATTTAATTCCGATGCCATTTCTGTATTTCATCGTCAACGTGAAGGTCCAAGGATTACATTGAACCTGCAGTGGTGTATCGGATACTATTACTGGTCTCACAGGGAATGCTCAAAGCACCGACTGTAAGAAGAGTCTCTATTCTTGTACTTAAGGCGGAATTGTGCCTTTTGTATTTAATTCCGATGCGATTCCTGTGTTTCATCGTCAATGTGAAGGTCCAAGGATTACATTGAACTTGCAGTGGTGTATCGGATACTATTACTGGTCTCACAGGGAATTCTCAAAACACCGACTGTAAGAAGAGCCTCTATTCTTGTACTTAAGGCGGCATTGTGCCTTTTGTATTTAATTCCGATGCCATTTCTGTGTTTCATCGTCAATGAGAAGGTCCAAGGAATACATTGAACCTGCAGTGGTGTATCGGATACTATTACTGGTCTCACAGGGAATGACCAAAGCGCCGACTGTAAGAAGAGTCTCTATTCTTGTACTTAAGGCGGCATTGTGCCTTTTGTATTTAATTCCGATGCCATTTCGGTGTTTCATCGTCAATGTGAAGGTCCAAGGAATAAACAGAACCTGCAGAGGTGTAGCGGAAACTAATACTGATCTCACAGGGAATGCTCAAAGCACCGACGGTAAGAAGAGTCTCTATTCTTGTACTTAAGGCGGCATTGTGCCTTTTGTATTTAATTCCGATGCCATTTCTGTGTTTCATCGTCAATGTGTATCTCCAAGGAATACATTGAACCTGCAGTGGTGTATCGGATACTATTACTGGACTCACAGGGAATGCTCAAAACACCGACTGTAAGAAGAGTCTTTATTCTTGTACTTAAGGCGGCATTGTGCCTTTTGTATTTAATTCCGATGCCGTTTCTGTGTTTCATCGTCAATGTGAAGGTCCAATTAATTAACTGAACCTGCAGAGGTGTAGCGGAAACTAATACTGGTCTCACAGGGAATGCTCAAAGCACCGACTATAAGAAGAGTCTCTATTCTTGTACTTTAGGCGGCATTGTGCCTTTTGTATTTAATTCCGATGCCATTTCGGTGTTTCATCGTCAACGTGAAGGTCCAACGAATACATTGAACCTGCAGTGGTGTATCGGATACTATTACTGGTCTCACAGGGAATGCTCAAAGCACCGACTGTAAGAAGAGTCTCCATTCTTGTACTTAAGGCGGCATTGTGCCTTTTGTATTTAATTCCGATGCGATTTCTGTGTTTCATCGTCAATGTGTATCTCCAAGGAATACATTGAACCTGCAGTGGTGTATCGGATACTATTACTGGTCTCACAGGGAATGCTCAAAACACCGACTGTAAGAAGAGTCTTTATTCTTGTACTTAAGGCTGCATTGTGCCTTTTGTATTTAATTCCGATGCCGTTTCTGTTTTTCATCGTCAATGTGAAGGTCCAAGGAATAAACTGAACCTGCAGAGGTGTAGCGGAAACTAATACTGGTCTCACAGGGAATGCTCAAAGCACCGACTATAAGAAGAGTCTCTATTCTTGTACTTTAGGCGGCATTGTGCCTTTTGTATTTAATTCCGATGCCATTTCTGTGTTTCATCGTCAATGTGGAGGTCCAAGGAATAAACTGAACCTGCAGAGGTGTAGCGGAAACTAATACTGATCTCACAGGGAATGCTCAAAGCACCGACGGTAAGAAGAGTCTCTATTCTTGTACTTAAGGCGGCATTGTGCCTTTTGTATTTAATTCCGATGCCATTTCTGTGTTTCATCGTCAATGTGAAGGTCCAAGGAATAAACTGAATATGCAGAGGTGTAGCGGAAACTAATACTGGTCTCACAGGGAATGCTCAAAGCACCGACTGTAAGAAGAGTATCTATTCTTGTACTTAAGGCGGCATTGTGCCTTTTGTATTTAATTCCGATGCCATTTCTGTGTTTCATCGTCAATGTGATGGTCCAAGGAATACATTGAACCTGCAGTGGTGTATCGGATACTACTACTGGTCTCACAGGGAATGCTCAAAGCACCGACTGTAAGAAGAGTCTCTATTCTTGTACTTAAGGCGGCATTGTGCCTTTTGTATTTCATTCCGATACCATTTCTGTGATTCATCGTTAATGTGAAGGTCCAAGGAATACATTGAACCTGCAGTGGTGTATCGGATACTATTACTGGTCTCACAGGGAATGCTCACAGCACCGACTGTAAGAAGAGTCTTTATTCTTGTACTTAAGGCGGCATTGTGCCTTTTGTATTTAATTCCGATGCCATTTCTCTGTTTCATCGTCAATTTGAAGGTCCAAGGAATACATGAACCTGCAGTGGTGTATCGGATACTATTACTGGTCTAACAGGCAATGCTCAAAGCACCGACTGTAAGAAGAGTCTCTATTCTTGTACTTAAGGCGGCATTGTGCCTTTTGTATTTAATTCCGATGCCATTTCTGTGTTTCATCGTCAATGTTAAGGTCCAAGAAATAAACAGAACCTGCAGAGGTGTAGCGGAAACTAATACTGGTCTCACAGGGAATGCTCAAAGCACCGACTGTAAGAAGAGTCTCTATTCTTGTACTTAAGGCGGCATTGTGCCTTTTGTATTTAATTCCGATGCCATTTCTGTGTTCCATCGTCAATGTGAAGGTCCAAGGAATACATTGAACCTGCAGTGGTGTATCGAATACTATTACTGGTCTCACAGGTAATGCTTAATGCACCGACTGTAAGAAGAGTCTCCATTCTTGTAATTAAGGCGGCATTGTGCCTTTTGTATTTAATTCCGATGCGATATCTGTGTTTCATCGTCAATGTGTATGTCCAAGGAATACATTGAACCTGCAGAGGTGTAGCGGAAACTAATACTGGTCTCACAGGGAATGCTCAAAGCACCGACTGTAAGAAGAGTCTCTATTCTTGTACTTAAGGCGGCATTGTGCATTTTGTATTTAATTCCGATGCCATTTCTGTGTTTCATCGTCAATGTGAAGGTCCAAGGAATAATCTGAACCGGCAGAGGTGTAGCGGAAAATAATACTGGTCTCACAGGGAATGCTCGAAGCACCGACTGTAAGAAGAGTCTCTATTCTTGTACTTAAGGCGGCATTGTGCCTTTTGTATTTAATTCCGATGCGATATCTGTGTTTCATCGTCAATGTGTATGTCCAAGGAATACATTGAACCTGCAGAGGTGTAGCGGAAACTAATACTGGTCTCACAGGGAATGTTCAAAGCACCGACTGTAAGAAGAGTCTCTATTCTTGTACTTAAGGCGGCATTGTGCCTTTTGTATTTAATTCCGATGCCATTTCTGTGTTTCATCGTCAATGTGAAGGTCCAAGGAATACATTGAACCTGCAGTGGTGTATCGGATACTATTACTGGTATCACAGGGAATGCTCAAAGCACCGACTGTAAGAAGAGTCTCTATTCTTGTACTTAAGGCGGCATTGTGCCTTTTGTATTTAATTCCGATGCCATTTCTGTGTTTCATCGTCAATGTGATGGTCCAAGGAATACATTGAACCTGCAGTGGTGTATCGGATACTATTACTGGGCTCACAGGGAATGCTCAAAGCACCGACTGTAAGAAGAGTCACTATTCTTGTACTTAAGGCGGCATTGTGCCTTTTGTATTTAATTCCGATACCATTTCTGTGATTCATCGTCAATGTGAAGGTCCAAGGAATACATTGAACCAGCAGTGGTGTATCGGATACTATTACTGGTCTCACAGGGAATGCTCAAAGCACCGACTGTAAGAAGAGTCTTTATTCTTGTACTTAAGGCGGCATTGTGCCTTTTGTATTTAATTCCGATGCCATTTCTGTGTTTCATCGTCAATGTTAAGGTCCAAGGAATAAACTGAACCTGCAGAGGTGTAGCGGTAACTAATACTGGTCTCACAGGGAATGCTCAAAGCACCGACTGTAAGAAGAGTCTCTATTCTTGTACTTAAGGTGGCATTGTGCCTTTTGTATTTCATTCCGATGCCATTTCTGTGTTTCATCGTCAATGTGAAGGTCCAAGGAATACATTGAACCTGCAGTGGTGTATCGGATACTATTACTGGTCTCACAGGTAATGCTCAAAGCACCGACTGTAAGAAGAGTCTCTATTCTTGTAATTAAGGCGGCATTGTGCCTTTTGTATTTAATTCCGATGCGATATCTGTGTTTCATCGTCAATGTGTATGTCCAAGGAATACATTGAACCTGCAGAGATGTAGCGGAAACTAATACTGGTCTCACAGGGAATGTTCAAAGCACCGACTGTAAGAAGAGTCTCTATTCTTGTACTTAAGGCGGCATTGTGCCTTTTGTATTTAATTCCGATGCCATTTATGTGTTTCATCGTGAATGTGAAGGTCCAGGGAATACATTGAACCTGCAGTGGTGTATCGGATACTATTACTGGTCTCACAGGGAATGCTCAAAGCACCGACTGTAAGAAGAGTCTCTATTCTTGTACTTAAGGCAGCATTGTGCCTTTTGTATTTAATTCCGATGCCATTTCTGTGTTTCATCGTCAATGTGAAGGTCCAAGGAATACATTGAACCTGCAGTGGTGTATCGGATACTATTACTGGTATCACAGGGAATGCTCAAAGCACCGACTGTAAGAAGAGTCTCTATTCTTGTACTTAAGGCGGCATTGTGCCTTTTGTATTTAATTCCGATGCCATTTCTGTGTTTCATCGTCAATGTGAATGTCCAAGGAATAAACTGAAACTGCAGAGGTGTAGCGGAAACTAATACTGGTCTCACAGGGAATGCTCAAAGCACCGACTGTAAGAAGAGTCTCTATTCTTGTACTTAAGGCGGCATTGTGCAATTTGTATTTAATTCCGATGCCATTTCTGTGTTTCATCATCAATGTGAAGGTCCAAGGAATACATTGAACCTGCAGGGGTTTATCGGATACTATTACTGGTCTCACAGGGAATGCTCAAAGCACCGACTGTAAGAAGGGTCTCTATTCTTGTACTTAAGGCGGCATTGTGCCTTTTTTATTTCATTCCGATGCGATTTCTGTGTTTCATCGTCAATGTGTATGTCCAAGGAATACATTGAACCTGCAGTGGTGTATCGGATACTATTACTGTTCTCACAGGGAATGCTCAAAACACTGACTGTAAGAAGAGTCTCTATTCTTGTACTTAAGGCGGCATTGTGCCTTTTGTATTTAATTCCGATGCCGTTTCTGTGTTTCATCGTCAATGTGAAGGTCCAAGGAATAAACTGAACCAGCAGATGTGTAGCGGAAACTAATACTGTTCTCACAGGGAATGCTCAAAGCACCGACTATAAGAAGAGTCTCCATTCTTGTACTTAAGGCGGCATTGTGCCTTTTGTATTTAATTCCGATGCCATTTCTGTGTTTCATCGTCAATGTGAAGGTACAAGTAATAAACTGAACCTGCAGAGGTGTAGCGGAAAGTAATACTGGTCTCACAGGGAATGCTCAAAGCACCGACGGTAAGAAATGTCTCTATTCTTGTACTTAAGGCTGCATTGTGCCTTTTGTATTTAATTCCGATGCCATTCCTGTGTTTCATCGTCAATGTGAAGGTCCAAGGAATAATCTGAACCTGCAGAGGTGTAGCGGAAACTAATACTGGTCTCACAGGGAATGCTCAAAGCACCGTCTGTAAGAAGAGTCTCTATTCTTGTACTTAAGGCGGCATTGTGCCTTTTGTATTAAATTCCGATTCCATTTCTGTGTTTCATCGTAAATGTGATGGTCCAAGGAGTACATTGAACCTGCAGAGGTGTAGCGGAAACTAATACTGGTCTCACAGGGAATGCTCAAAGCACCGACTGTAAGAAGAGTCTCTATTCTTGTACTTAAGGCGGCATTGAGGCTTTTGTATTTAATTCCGATGCCATTTCTGTGTTTCATCGTCAATGTGAAGGTCCAAGGAATAAACTGAACCTGCAGAGGTGTAGCGGAAACTAATACTGGTCTCACAGGGAATGCTCCAAGCACCGACTGTTAGAAGAGTCTCTATTCTTGTACTTAAGGCGGCATTGAGGCTTTTGTATTTAATTCCGATGCCATTTCTGTGTTTCATCGTCAATGTGAAGGTCCAAGGAATAAACTGAACCTGCAGAGGTGTAGCGGAAACTAATACTGGTCTCACAGGGAATGCTCAAAGCACCTACTGTAAGAAGAGTCTCTATTCTTGTACTTAAGGCGGCATTGTGCCTTTTGTATTTAATTCCGATGCCATTTCTGTGTTTCATCGTCAATGTGATGGTCCAAGGAATACATTGAACCTGCAGTGGTGTATCGGATACTATTACTGGTCTCACAGGGAATGCTCAAAGCACCGACTGTAAGAAGAGTCTCTATTCTTGTACTTAAGGCGGCATTGTGCCTTTTGTATTTCATTCCGATACCATTTCTGTGATTCATCGTTAATGTGAAGGACCAAGGAATACATTGAACCTGCAGTGGTGTATCGGATACTATTACTGGTCTCACAGGGAATGCTCACAGCACCGACTGTAAGAAGAGTCTTTATTCTTGTACTTAAGGCGGCATTGTGCCTTTGGTATTTAATTCCGATGCCATTTCTGTGTTTCATCGTCAATGTTAAGGTCCAAGGAATAAACTGAACCTGCAGAGGTGTAGCGGAAACTAATACTGGTCTCACAGGGAGTGCTCAAATCACCGACTGTAAGAAGAGTCTCTATTCTTGTACTTAAGGCGGCATTGTGCCTTTTGTATTTCATTCCGATGCCATTTCTGTGTTTCATCGTCAATGTGAAGGTCCAAGGAATACATTGAACCTGCAGTGGTGTATCGGATACTATTACTGGTATCACAGGGAATGCTCAAAGCACCGACTGTAAGAAGAGTCTCTATTCTTGTACTTAAGGCGGCATTGTGCCTTTTGTATTTAATTCCGATGCCATTTCTGTGTTTCATCGTCAATGTGAATGTCCAAGGAATAAACTGAAACTGCAGAGGTGTAGCGGAAACTAATACTGGTCTCACAGGGAATGCTCAAAGCACCGACTGTAAGAAGAGTCTCTATTCTTGTACTTAAGGCGGCATTGTGCAATTTGTATTTAATTCCGATGCCATTTCTGTGTTTCATCATCAATGTGAAGGTCCAAGGAATACATTGAACCTGCAGGGGTTTATCGGATACTATTACTGGTCTCACAGGGAATGCTCAAAGCACCGACTGTAAGAAGGGTCTCTATTCTTGTACTTAAGGCGGCATTGTGCCTTTTGTATTTAATTCCGATGCGATTTCTGTGTTTCATCGTTAATGTGTATGTCCAAGGAATACATTGAACCTGCAGTGGTGTATCGGATACTATTACTGTTCTCACAGGGAATGCTCAAAACACTGACTGTAAGAAGAGTCTCTATTCTTGTACTTAAGGCGGCATTGTGCCTTTTGTATTTAATTCCGATGCCGTTTCTGTGTTTCATCGTCAATGTGAAGGTCCAAGGAATAAACTGAACCAGCAGATGTGTAGCGGAAACTAATACTGGTCTCACAGGGAATGCTCAAAGCACCGACTATAAGAAGAGTCTCCATTCTTGTACTTAAGGCGGCATTGTGCCTTTTGTATTTAATTCCGATGCCATTTCTGTGTTTCATCGTCAATGTGAAGGTACAAGTAATAAACTGAACCTGCAGAGGTGTAGCGGAAAGTAATACTGGTCTCACAGGGAATGCTCAAAGCACCGACGGTAAGAAGGGTCTCTATTCTTGTACTTAAGGCGGCATTGTGCCTTTTGTATTTAATTCCGATGCCATTCCTGTGTTTCATCGTCAATGTGAAGGTCCAAGGAATAATCTGAACCTGCAGAGGTGTAGCGGAAACTAATACTGGTCTCACAGGGAATGCTCAAAGCACCGTCTGTAAGAAGAGTCTCTATTCTTGTACTTAAGGCGGCATTGTGCCTTTTGTATTTAATTCCGATTCCATTTCTGTGTTTCATCGTAAATGTGATGGTCCAAGGAGTACATTGAACCTGCAGAGGTGTAGCGGAAACTAATACTGGTCTCACAGGGAATGCTCCAAGCACCGACTGTTAGAAGAGTCTCTATTCTTGTACTTAAGGCGGCATTGAGGCTTTTGTATTTAATTCCGATGCCTTTTCTGTGTTTCATCGTCAATGTGAAGGTCCAAGGAATAAACTGAACCTGCAGAGGTGTAGCGGAAACTAATACTGGTCTCACAGGGAATGCTCAAAGCACCGACTGTAAGAAGAGTCTCTATTCTTGTACTTAAGGCGGCATTGTGCCTTTTGTATTTAATTCCGATGCCATTTCTGTGTTTCATCGTCAATGTGATGGTCCAAGGAATACATTGAACCTGCAGTGGTGTATCGGATACTATTACTGGTCTCACAGGGAATGCTCAAAGCACCGACTGTATGAAGAGTCTCTATTCTTGTACTTAAGGCGGCATTGTGCCTTTTGTATTTCATTCCGATACCATTTCTGTGATTCATCGTTAATGTGAAGGACCAAGGAATACATTGAACCTGCAGTGGTGTATCGGATACTATTACTGGTCTCACAGGGAATGCTCACAGCACCGACTGTAAGAAGAGTCTTTATTCTTGTACTTAAGGCGGCATTGTGCCTTTTGTATTTAATTCCGATGCCATTTCTCTGTTTCATCGTCAATTTGAAGGTCCAAGGAATACATGAACCTGCAGTGGTGTATCGGATACTATTACTGGTCTAACAGGCAATGCTCAAAGCACCGACTGTAAGAAGAGTCTCTATTCTTGTACTTAAGGCGGCATTGTGCCTTTTGTATTTAATTCCGATGCCATTTCTGTGTTTCATCGTCAATGTTAAGGTCCAATGAATAAACAGAACCTGCAGAGGTGTAGCGGTAACTAATACTGGTCTCACAGGGAATGCTCAAAGCACCGACTGTAAGAAGAGTCTCTATTCTTGTACTTAAGGCGGCATTGTGCCTTTTGTATTTAATTCCGATGCCATTTCTGTGTTTCATCGTCAATGTGAAGGTCCAAGGAATACATTGAACCTGCAGTGGTGTATCGAATACTATTACTGGTCTCACAGGTAATGCTTTATGCACCGACTGTAAGAAGAGTCTCCATTCTTGTAATTAAGGCGGCATTGTGCCTTTTGTATTTAATTCCGATGCGATATCTGTGTTTCATCGTCAATGTGTATGTCCAAGGAATACATTGAACCTGCAGAGGTGTAGCGGAAACTAATACTGGTCTCACAGGGAATGTTCAAAGCACCGACTGTAAGAAGAGTCTCTAATCTTGTACTTAAGGCGGCATTGTGCCTTTTGTATTTAATTCCGATGCGATATCTGTGTTTCATCGTCTATGTGAAGGTCCAAGGAATAATCTGAACCGGCAGAGGTGTAGCGGAAAATAATACTGGTCTCACAGGGAATGCTCAAAGCACCGACTGTAAGAAGAGTCTCTATTCTTGTACTTAAGGCGGCATTGTGCCTTTTGTATTTAATTCCGATGCGATATCTGTGTTTCATCGTCAATGTGTATGTCCAAGGAATACATTGAACCTGCAGAGGTGTAGCGGAAACTAATACTGGTCTCACAGGGAATGTTCAAAGCACCGACTGTAAGAAGAGTCTCTATTCTTGTACTTAAGGCGGCATTGTGCCTTTTGTATTTAATTCCGATGCCATTTCTGTGTTTCATCGTCAATGTGAAGGTCCAAGGAATACATTTAACCTGCAGTGGTGTATCGGATACTATTACTTGTATCACAGGGAATGCTCAAAGCACCGACTGTAAGAAGAGTCTCTATTCTTGTACTTAAGGCGGCATTGTGCCTTTTGTATTTAATTCCGATGCCATTTCTGTGTTTCATCGTCAATGTGATGGTCCAAGGAATACATTGAACCTGCAGTGGTGTATCGGATACTATTACTGGGCTCACAGGGAATGCTCAAAGCACCGACTGTAAGAAGAGTCACTATTCTTGTACTTAAGGCGGCATTGTGCCTTTTGTATTTAATTCCGATACCATTTCTGTGATTCATCGTCAATGTGAAGGTCCAAGGAATACATTGAACCTGCAGTGGTGTATCGGATACTATTACTGGTCTCACAGGGAATGCTCAAAGCACCGACTGTAAGAAGAGTCTTTATTCTTGTACTTAAGGCGGCATTGTGCCTTTTGTATTTAATTCCGATGCCATTTCTGTGTTTCATCGTCAATGTTGAGGTCCAAGGAATAAACTGAACCTGCAGAGGTGTAGCGGAAACTAATACTGGTCTCACAGGGAATGCTCAAAGCACCGACTGTAAGAAGAGTCTCTATTCTTGTACTTAAGGCGGCATTGTGCCTTTTGTATTTCATTCCGATGCCATTTCTGTGTTTCAACGTCAATGTGAAGGTCCAAGGAATACATTGAACCTGCAGTGGTGTATCGGATACTATTACTGGTCTCACAGGTAATGCTCAAAGCACCGACTGTAAGAAGAGTCTCTATTCTTGTAATTAAGGCGGCATTGTGCCTTTTGTATTTAATTCCGATGCGATATCTGTGTTTCATCGTCAATGTGTATGTCCAAGGAATACATTGAACCTGCAGAGGTGTAGCGGAAACTAATACTGGTCTCACAGGGAATGTTCAAAGCACCGACTGTAAGAAGAGTCTCTATTCTTGTACTTAAGGCGGCATTGTGCCTTTTGTATTTAATTCCGATGCCATTTATGTGTTTCATCGTGAATGTGAAGGTCCAGGGAATACATTGAACCTGCAGTGGTGTATCGGATACTATTACTGGTCTCACAGGGAATGCTCAAAGCACCGACTGTAAGAAGAGTCTCTATTCTTGTACTTAAGGCGGCATTGTGCCTTTTGTATTTAATTCCGATGCCATTTCTGTGTTTCATCGTCAATGTGAAGGTCCAAGGAATACATTGAACCTGCAGTGGTGTATCGGATACTATTACTGGTATCACAGGGAATGCTCAAAGCACCGACTGTAAGAAGAGTCTCTATTCTTGTACTTAAGGCGGCATTGTGCCTTTTGTATTTAATTCCGATGCCATTTCTGTGTTTCATCGTCAATGTGAAGGTCCAAGGAATGAACTGAAACTGCAGAGGTGTAGCGGAAACTAATACTGGTCTCACAGGGAATGCTCAAAGCACCGACTGTAAGAAGAGTCTCTATTCTTGTACTTAAGGCGGCATTGTGCAATTTGTATTTAATTCCGATGCCATTTCTGTGTTTCATCATCAATGTGAAGGTCCAAGGAATACATTGAACCTGCAGGGGTTTATCGGATACTATTACTGGTCTCACAGGGAATGCTCAAAGCACCGACTGTAAGAAGGGTCTCTATTCTTGTACTTAAGGCGGCATTGTGCCTTTTGTATTTAATTCCGATGCGATTTCTGTGTTTCATCGTCAATGTGTATGTCCAAGGAATACATTGAACCTGCAGTGGTGTATCGGATACTATTACTGGTCTCACAGGGAATGCTCAAAGCACCGACTGTAAGAAGAGTCTCTATTCTTGTACTTAAGGCGGCATTGTGCCTTTTGTATTTCATTCCGATACCATTTCTGTGATTCATCGTTAATGTGAAGGACCAAGGAATACATTGAACCTGCAGTGGTGTATCGGATACTATTACTGGTCTCACAGGGAATGCTCACAGCACCGACTGTAAGAAGAGTCGTTATTCTTGTACTTAAGGCGGCATTGTGCCTTTTGTATTTAATTCCGATGCCATTTCTCTGTTTCATCGTCAATTTGAAGGTCCAAGGAATACATGAACCCGCAGTGGTGTATCGGATACTATTACTGGTCTAACAGGCAATGCTCAAAGCACCGACTGTAAGAAGAGTCTCTATTCTTGTACTTAAGGCGGCATTGTGCCTTTTGTATTTAATTCCGATGACATTTCTGTGTTTCATCGTCAATGTTAAGGTCCAAGGAATAAACAGAACCTGCAGAGGTGTAGCGGAAACTAATACTGGTCTCACAGGGAATGCTCAATGCACCGACTGTAAGAAGAGTCTCTATTCTTGTACTTAAGGCGGCATTGTGCCTTTTGTATTTAATTCCGATGCCATTTCTGTGTTTCATCGTCAATGTGAAGGTCCAAGGAATACATTGAACCTGCAGTGGTGTATCGAATACTATTACTGGTCTCACAGGTAATGCTTTATGCACCGACTGTAAGAAGAGTCTCCATTCTTGTAATTAAGACGGCATTGTGCCTTTTGTATTTAATTCCGATGCGATATCTGTGTTTCATCGTCAATGTGTATGTCCAAGGAATACATTGAACCTGCAGAGGTGTAGCGGAAACAAATACTGGTCACACAGGGAATGCTCAAAGCACCGACTGTAAGAAGAGTCTCTATTCTTGTACTTAAGGCGGCATTGTGCATTTTGTATTTAATTCCGATGCCATTTCTGTGTTTCATCGTCAATGTGAAGGTCCAAGGAATAATCTGAACCGGCAGAGGTGTAGCGGAAAATAATACTGGTCTCACAGGGAATGCTCAAAGCACCGACTGTAAGAAGAGTCTCTATTCTTGTACTTAAGGCGGCATTGTGCCTTTTGTATTTAATTCCGATGCGATATCTGTGTTTCATCGTCAATGTGTATGTCCAAGGAATACATTGAACCTGCAGAGGTGTAGCGGAAACTAATACTGGTCTCACAGGGAATGTTCAAAGCACCGACTGTAAGAAGAGTCTCTATTCTTGTACTTAAGGCGGCATTGTGCCTTTTGTATTTAATTCCGATGCCATTTCTGTGTTTCATCGTCAATGTGAAGGTCCAAGGAATACATTGAACCTGCAGTGGTGTATCGGATACTATTACTGGTATCACAGGGAATGCTCAAAGCACCGACTGTAAGAAGAGTCTCTATTCTTGTACTTAAGGCGGCATTGTGCCTTTTGTATTTAATTCCGATGCCATTTCTGTGTTTCATCGTCAATGTGATGGTCCAAGGAATACATTGAACCTGCAGTGGTGTATCGGATACTATTACTGGGCTCACAGGGAATGCTCAAAGCACCGACTGTAAGAAGAGTCACTATTCTTGTACTAAAGGCGGCATTGTGCCTTTTGTATTTAATTCCGATACCATTTCTGTGATTCATCGTCAATGTGAAGGTCCAAGGAATACATTGAACCTGCAGTGGTGTATCGGATACTATTACTGGTCTCACAGGGAATGCTCAAAGCACCGACTGTAAGAAGAGTCTTTATTCTTGTACTTAAGGCGGCATTGTGCCTTTTGTATTTAATTCCGATGCCATTTCTGTGTTTCATCGTCAATGTTGAGGTCCAAGGAATAAACTGAACCTGCAGAGGTGTAGCGGAAACTAATACTGGTCTCACAGGGAATGCTCAAAGCACCGACTGTAAGAAGAGTCTCTATTCTTGTACTTAAGGCGGCATTGTGCCTTTTGTATTTCATTCCGATGCCATTTCTGTGTTTCAACGTCAATGTGAAGGTCCAAGGAATACATTGAACCTGCAGTGGTGTATCGGATACTATTACTGGTCTCACAGGTAATGCTCAAAGCACCGACTGTAAGAAGAGTCTCTATTCTTGTAATTAAGGCGGCATTGTGCCTTTTGTATTTAATTCCGATGCGATATCTGTGTTTCATCGTCAATGTGTATGTCCAAGGAATACATTGAACCTGCAGAGGTGTAGCGGAAACTAATACTGGTCTCACAGGGAATGTTCAAAGCACCGACTGTAAGAAGAGTCTCTATTCTTGTACTTAAGGCGGCATTGTGCCTTTTGTATTTAATTCCGATGCCATTTATGTGTTTCATCGTGAATGTGAAGGTCCAGGGAATACATTGAACCTGCAGTGGTGTATCGGATACTATTACTGGTCTCACAGGGAATGCTCAAAGCACCGACTGTAAGAAGAGTCTCTATTCTTGTACTTAAGGCGGCATTGTGCCTTTTGTATTTAATTCCGATGCCATTTCTGTGTTTCATCGTCAATGTGAAGGTCCAAGGAATACATTGAACCTGCAGTGGTGTATCGGATACTATTACTGGTATCACAGGGAATGCTCAAAGCACCGACTGTAAGAAGAGTCTCTATTCTTGTACTTAAGGCGGCATTGTGCCTTTTGTATTTAATTCCGATGCCATTTCTGTGTTTCATCGTCAATGTGAAGGTCCAAGGAATGAACTGAAACTGCAGAGGTGTAGCGGAAACTAATACTGGTCTCACAGGGAATGCTCAAAGCACCGACTGTAAGAAGAGTCTCTATTCTTGTACTTAAGGCGGCATTGTGCAATTTGTATTTAATTCCGATGCCATTTCTGTGTTTCATCATCAATGTGAAGGCCCAAGGAATACATTGAACCTGCAGGGGTTTATCGGATACTATTACTGGTCTCACAGGGAATGCTCAAAGCACCGACTGTAAGAAGGGTCTCTATTCTTGTACTTAAGGCGGCATTGTGCCTTTTGTATTTAATTCCGATGCGATTTCTGTGTTTCATCGTCAATGTGTATGTCCAAGGAATACATTGAACCTGCAGTGGTGTATCGGATACTATTACTGTTCTCACAGGGAATGCTCAAAACACTGACTGTAAGAAGAGTCTCTATTCTTGTACTTACGGCGGCATTGTGCCTTTTGTATTTAATTCCGATGCCGTTTCTGTGTTTCATCGTCAATGTGAAGATCCAAGGAATAAACTGAACCAGCAGATGTGTAGCGGAAACTAATACTGGTCTCACAGGGAATGCTCAAAGCACCGACTATAAGAAGAGTCTCCATTCTTGTACTTAAGGCGGCATTGTGCCTTTTGTATTTAATTCCGATGCCATTTCTGTGTTTCATCGTCAATGTGAAGGTACAAGTAATAAACTGAACCTGCAGAGGTGTAGCGGAAAGTAATACTGGTCTCACAGGGAATGCTCAAAGCACCGACGGTATGAAGGGTCTCTATTCTTGTACTTAAGGCTGCATTGTGCCTTTTGTATTTAATTCCGATGCCATTCCTGTGTTTCATCGTCAATGTGAAGGTCCAAGGAATAATCTGACCTGCAGAGGTGTAGCGGAAACTAATACTGGTCTCACAGGGAATGCTCAAAGCACCGTCTGTAATAAGAGTCTCTATTCTTGTACTTAAGGCGGCATTGTGCCTTTTGTATTTAATTCCGATTCCATTTCTGTGTTTCATCGTAAATGTGATGGTCCAAGGAATACATTGAACCTGCAGAGGTGTAGCGGAAACTAATACTGGTCTCAGAGGGAATGCTCAAAGCACCGACTGTAAGAAGAGTCTCTATTCTTGTACTTAAGGCGGCATTGAGGCTTTTGTATTTAATTCCGATGCCATTTCTGTGTTTCATCGTCAATGTGAAGGTCCAAGGAATAAACTGAACCTGCAGAGGTGTAGCGGAAACTAATACTGGTCTCCCAGGGAATGCTCCAAGCACCGACTGTTAGAAGAGTCTCTATTCTTGTACTTAAGGCGGCATTGAGGCTTTTGTATTTAATTCCGATGCCATTTCTGTGTTTCATCGTCAATGTGAAGGTCCAAGGAATAAACTGAACCTGCAGAGGTGTAGCGGAAACTAATACTGGTCTCACAGGGAATGCTCATAGCAATGACTGTAAGAAGAGTCTCTATTCTTGTACTTAAGGCGGCATTGTGCCTTTTGTATTTAATTCCGATGCCATTTCTGTGTTTCATCGTCAATGTGAAGGTCCAAGGAATACATTGAACCTGCAGTGGTGTTTCGGATACTATTACTGGTCTAACAGGGAATGCTCAAAGCACCGCATGTAAGAAGAGTCTCTATTCTTGTACTTAAGGCGGCATTGTGCCTATTGTATTTAATTCCGATGCCATTTCTGTGTTTCATCGTCAATGTGAAGGTCCAAGGAATAAACTGAACCTGCAGAGGTGTAGCGGAAACTAACACTGGTCTCACAGGGAATGCTCAAAGCACCGACGGTAAGAAGAGTCTCTATTCTTGTACTTAAGGCGGCATTGTGCCTTTTGTATTTAATTCCGATGCCATTTCTGTGTTTCATCGTCAATGTGAAGGTCCAAGGAATACATTGAACCTGCAGTAATGTATCGGATACTTTTACTGGTCTCACAGGGAATGCTCAAATCACCGACTGAAAGAAGAGTCTCTATTCTTGTACTTAAGGCGGCATTGTGCCCTTTGTATTTAATTCCGATGCGATTTCTGTGTTTCATCGTCAATGCGAAGGTCCAAGGAATACATTGAACCTGCAGAGGTGAAGCGGAAACTTATACTGGTCTCACAGGGAATGCTCAAAGCACCGAATGTAAGAAGAGTCTCTATTATTGTACTTAAGGCGGCGTTGTTTCTTTTGTATTTAATTCCGATGACATTTCTGTGTTTCATCGTCAATGTGAAGGTCCATGGAATAAACTGAACCTGCAGAGGTGTAGCGGAAACTAATACTGGTCTCACAGGGAATGCTCAAAGCACCGACTGTAAGAAGAGTCTCTATTCTTGTACTTAAGGCGGCATTGTGCCTTTTGTATTTAATTCCGATGCCATTTCTATGTTTTATCGTCAATGTGATGGTCCAAGGAATACATTGAACCGGCAGTGGTGTATCGGGTACTATTACTGGTCTCACAGGTAATGCTCAAAGCACCGACTGTAAGAAGAGTCTCTATTCTTGTTCTTAAGGCTGCATTGTGCCTTTTGTATTTAATTCCGATGCCATTTCTGTGTTTCATCGTCAAAGTGAAGGTCCAAGGAATAAACTGAACCGGCAGAGGTGTAGCGGAAACTAATACTGGTCTCACAGGGAATGCTCAAAACACCGACTGTAAGAACAGTCTCTCTTCTTGTACTTAAGGCAGCATTGTGCCTTTTGTATTTAATTCCGATGCCATTTCTGTGTTTCCTCGTCAATGTGAAGGTCCAAGGAATACATTGAACCTGCAGAGGTGTAGCAGAAACTAATAATGGTCTCACAGGGAATGCTCAAAGCACCGACTGTAGGAAGAGTCTCTATTCTTGTACTTAAGGCGGCATTGTGGCTCTTGTATTTAACTCCGATGCCATTTCTGTGTTTCATCGTCAATGTGAAGGTCCAAGGAATAAACTGAACCTGCAGAGGTGTAGCGGAAATTAATACTGGTCTCACAGGGAATGCCCAAAGCACCGACTGTAAGAAAAGTCTCTATTCTTGTACTTAAGGCGGCATTGTGCCTTTTGTATTTAATTCCGATGCCATTTCTGTGTTTCATCGTCAATGTGAAGGTCCTAGGAATAAACTGAACCTGCAGAGGTGTAGCGGAAACTAATACTGGTCTCACAGGGAATGCTCATAGCACCGACTGTAAGAAGAGTCTCTATTCTTGTACTTAAGGCGGCATTGTGCCATTTGTATTTAATTCCGATGCCATTTCTGTGTTTCATCGTCAATGTGAAGGTCGAAGGAATACATTGAACCTGCAGTTGTGTATCGAATACTATTACTGGTCTCACAGGCAATGCTCAAAGCACCGACGGTAAGAAGAGTCTCTATTCTTGTACTTAAGGCGGCATTGTGCCTTTTGTATTTAATTCCGATGCCATTTCTGTGTTTCATCGTCAATGTGAAGGTCCAAGGAATAAACTGAACCTGCAGAGGTGTAGCGGAAACTAATACTGGTCTCACAGGGAATGCTCAAAGCACCGACTGTAAGAAGAGTCTCTATTCTTGTACTTAAGGCGGCATTGTGCCTTTTGTATTTAATTCCGATGCCATTTCTATGTTTTATCGTCAATGTGATGGTCCAAGGAATACATTGAACCTGCAGTGGTGTATCGGATACTATTACTGGTCTCACAGGGAATGCTCAAAGCACCGACTGTAAGAAGACTCTCTATTCTTGTACTTAAGGCAGCATTGTGTATTTTGTATTTAATTCCGATTCCATTTCTGTGTTTCATCGTCAATGTGAAGGTCCAAGGAATACATTGAACTTGCAGTGGTGTATCGGGTACTATTACTGGTCTCACAGGTAATGCTCAAAGCACCGACTGTAAGAAGAGTCTCTATTCTTGTTCTTAAGGCTGCATTGTGCCTTTTGTATTTAATTCCGATGCCATTTCTGTGTTTCATCGTCAAAGTGAAGGTCCAAGGAATAAACTGAACCTGCAGAGGTGTAGCGGAAACTAATACTGGTCTCACAGGGAATGCTCAAAACACCGACTGTAAGAACAGTCTCTATTCTTGTACTTGAGGCAGCATTGTGCCTTTTGTATTTAATTCCGATGCCATTTCTGTGTTTCCTCGTCAATGTGAAGGTCCAAGGAATACATTGAACCTGCAGAGGTGTAGCAGAAACTAATAATGGTCTCACAGGGAATGCTCAAAGCACCGACTGTAGGAAGAGTCTCTATTCTTGTACTTAAGGCGGCATTGTGGCTCTTGTATTTAACTCCGATGCCATTTCTGTGTTTCATCGTCAATGTGAAGGTCCAAGGAATAAACTGAACCTGCAGAGGTGTAGCGGAAATTAATACTGGTCTCACAGGGAATGCTCAAAGCACCGACTGTAAGAAAAGTCTCTATTCTTGTACTTAAGGCGGCATTGTGCCTTTTGTATTTAATTCCGATGCCATTTCTGTGTTTCATCGTCAATGTGAAGGTCCTAGGAATAAACTGAACCTGCAGAGGTGTAGCGGAAACTAATACTGGTCTCACAGGGAATGCTCATAGCACCGACTGTAAGAAGAGTCTCTATTCTTGTACTTAAGGCGGCATTGTGCCTTTTGTATTTAATTCCGATGCCATTTCTGTGTTTCATCGTCAATGTGAAGGTCGAAGGAATACATTGAACCTGCAGTTGTGTATCGAATACTATTACTGGTCTCACACGCAATGCTCAAAGCACCGACTGTAAGAAGAGTCTCTATTCTTGTACTTAAGGTGGCATTGTGCCTTTTGTATTTAATTCCGATGCGATTTCTGTGTTTCATCGTCAATGTGTATGTCCAAGGAATACATTGAACCTGCAGTGGTGTATCGGATACTATTACTAGTCTCACAGGGAATGCTCAAAGCACCGACTGTAAGAAGAGTCTCTATTCTTGTACTTAAGGCGGCATTGTGCCTTATGTATTTAATTCCGATGGCTTATCTGTGTTTCATCGTTAATGTGAAGGTCCAAGGAATAAACTGAAACTGCAGAGGTGTAGCGGAAACTAATACTGGTCTCACAGGGAATGCTCAAAGCACCGACTGTAAGAAGAGTCTCTATTCTTGTACTTAAGGCGGCATTCTGCCTTTTGTATTTAATTCCGATGCCATTTCTGTGTTTCATCGTCAATGTGAAGGTCCAAGGAATAAACTGAACCTGCAGAGGTGTAGCGGAAACTAATACTGGTCTCACAGGGAATGCTCAAAGCTCCGACGGTAAGAAGAGTCTCTATCCTTGTACTTAAGGCGGCATTGTGCCTTTTGTATTTAATTCCGATGTAATTTCAGTGTTTCATCGTCAATGTGTATGTCTAAGGAATAGATTGAACCTGCAGTGGTGTATCGGATACTGTTAGTGGTCTCACAGGGAATGCTCAAAGCACCGACTATAAGAAGTGTCTCTATTCTTGTACTTAAGGCGGCATTGTGCGTTTTGGATTTAATTCCGATGCGATTTCTGTGTTTCATCGTCAATGTGAAGGTCCAAGGAATAAACTGAACCTGCAGAGGTGTAGCGGATACTATTACTGGTCTCACAGGTAATGCTCAAAGCACCGACTGTAAGAAGAGTCTCTATTCTTGTAATTAAGGCGGCATTGTGCCTTTTGTATTTAATTCCGATGCGATATCTGTGTTTCATCGTCAATGTGTATGTCCAAGGAATACATTGAACCTGCAGAGGTGTAGCGGAAACTAATACTGGTCCCACAGGGAATGCTCAAAGCACCGAGTGTAAGAAGAGTCTCTATTCTTGTACTTAAGGCGGCATTGAGGCTTTTGTATTTAATTCCGATGCCATTTCTGTGTTTCATCGTCAATGTGAAGGTCCAAGGAATAAACTGAACCTGCAAAGGTGTAGCGGAAACTAATACTGGTCTCACAGGGAATGCTCCAAGCACCGACTGTTAGAAGAGACTCTATTCTTGTACTTAAGGCGGCATTGAGGCTTTTGTATTTAATTCCGATGCCATTTCTGTGTTTCATCGTCAATGTGAAGGTCCAAGGAATAAACTGAACCTGCAGAGGTGTAGCGGAAACTAATACTGGTCTCACAGGGAATGCTCAAAGCACCGACTGTAAGAAGAGTCTCTATTCTTGTACTTAAGGCGGCATTGTGCCTTTTGTATTTAATTCCGATGCCATTTCTGTGTTTCATCGTCAATGTGAAGGTCCAAGGAATACATTGAACCTGCAGTGGTGTTTCGGATACTATTACTGGTCTTACAGGGAATGCTCAAAGCACCTCATGTAAGAAGAGTCTCTATTCTTGTACTTAAGGCGGCATTGTGCCTTTTGTATTTAATTCCGATGCCATTTCTGTGTTTCATCGGCAATGTGAAGGTCGAAGGAATACATTGAACCTGCAGTTGTGTATCGAATACTATTACTGGTCTCACAGGCAATGCTCAAAGCACCGACTGTAAGAAGAGTCTCTATTCTTGTACTTAAGGTGGCATTGTGCCTTTTGTATTTAATTCCGATGCGATTTCTGTGTTTCATCGTCAATGTGTATGTCCAAGGAATACATTGAACCTGCAGTGGTGTATCGGATACTATCACTAGTCTCACAGGGAATGCTCAAAGCACCGACTGTAAGAAGAGTCTCTATTCTTGTACTTAAGGCGGCATTGTGCCTTATGTATTTAATTCCGATGGCTTATCTGTGTTTCATCGTTAATGTGAAGGTCCAAGGAATAAACTGAAACTGCAGAGGTGTAGCGGAAACTAATACTGGTCTCACAGGGAATGCTCAAAGCACCGACTGTAAGAAGAGTCTCTATTCTTGTACTTAAGGCGGCATTCTGCTTTTTGTATTTAATTCCGATGCCATTTCTGTGTTTCATCGTCAATGTGAAGGTCCAAGGAATAAACTGAACCTGCAGATGTGTAGCGGAAACTAATACTGGTCTCACAGGGAATGCTCAAAGCACCGACGGTAAGAAGAGTCTCTATCCTTGTACTTAAGGCGGCATTGTGCCTTTTGTATTTAATTCCGATATAATTTCAGTGTTTCATCGTCAATGTGTATGTCTAAGGAATAGATTGAACCTGCAGTGGTGTATCGGATACTGTTAGTGGTCTCACAGGGAATGCTCAAAGCACCGACTATAAGAAGTGTCTCTATTCTTGTACTTAAGGCGGCATTGTGCGTTTTGGATTTAATTCCGATGCGATTTCTGTGTTTCATCGTCAATGTGAAGGTCCAAGGAATAAACTGAACCTGCAGAGGTGTAGCGGAAACTAATACTGGTCTCACAGGGAATGCTCAATGCACCGACTTTAAGAAGAGGCTCTATTCTTGTACTTAAGGCGGCATTGTGCCTTTTGTATTTAATTCCGATGCCATTGCTGTGTTTCATCGTCAATGTGAAGGTCCAAGGAATACATTGAACCTGCAGTGGTGTATCGGATACTATTACTGGTCTCACAGGTAATGCTCAAAGCACCGACTGTAAGAAGAGTCTCTATTCTTGTAATTAAGGCGGCATTGTGCCTTTTGTATTTAATTCCGATGCGATATCTGTGTTTCATCGTCAATGTGTATGTCCAAGGAATACATTGAACCTGCAGAGGTGTAGCGGAAACTAATACTGGTCTCACAGGGAATGCTCAAAGCACCGACTGTAAGAAGAGTCTCTATTCTTGTACTTAAGGCGGCATTGAGGCTTTTGTATTTAATTCCGAAGCCATTTCTGTGTTTCATCGTCAATGTGAAGGTCCAAGGAATAAACTGAACCTGCAAAGGTGTAGCGGAAACTAATACTGGCCTCAAAGGGAATGCTCCAAGCACCGACTGTTAGAAGAGTCTCTATTCTTGTACTTAAGGCGGCATTGAGGCTTTTGTATTTAATTCCGATGCCATTTCTGTGTTTCATCGTCAATGTGAAGGTCCAAGGAATAAACGGAACCTGCAGAGGTGTAGCGGAAACTAATACTGGTCTCACAGGGAATGCTCAAAGCACCGACTGTAAGAAGAGTCTCTATTCTTGTACTTAAGGCGGCATTGTGCCTTTTGTATTTAATTCCGATGCCATTTCTGTGTTTCATCGTCAATGTGAAGGTCCAAGGAATACATTAAACCTGCAGTGGTGTTTCGGATACTATTACTGGTCTAACAGGGAATGCTCAAAGCACCTCATGTAAGAAGAGTCTCTATTCTTGTACTTAAGGCGGCATTGTGCCTTTTGTATTTAATTCCGATGCCATTTCTGTGTTTCATCGTCAATGTGAAGGTCCAAGGAATAAACTGAACCTGCAGAGGTGTAGCGGAAACTAATACTGGTCTCACAGGGAACGCTCAAAGCACCGACGGTAAGAAGAGTCTCAATTCTTGTACTTAAGGCGGCATTGTGCCTTTTGTATTTAATTCCGATGCCATTTCTGTGTTTCATCGTCAATGTGAAGGTCCAAGGAATACATTGAACCTGCAGTGGTGTATCGGATACTTTTACTGGTCTCACAGGGAATGCTCAAAGCACCGACTGTAAGAAGAGTCTCTATTCTTGTACTTAAGGCGGCATTGTGCCCTTTGTATTTAATTCCGATGCGATTTCTGTGTTTCATCGTCAATGCGAAGGTCCAAGGAATACATTGAACCTGCAGAGGTGAAGCAGAAACTTATACTGGTCTCACAGGGAATGCTCAAAGCACCGAATGTAAGAAGAGTCTCTATTCTTGTACTTAAGGCGGCGTTGTGTCTTCTGTATTTAATTCCGATGCCATTTCTGTGTTTCATCGTCAATGTGAAGGTCCATGGAATAAACTGAACCTGCTGAGGTGTAGCGGAAACTAATACTGGTCTCACAGGGAATGCTCAAAGCACCGACGGTAAGAAGAGTCTCTATTCTTGTTCTTAAGGTGGCATTGTGCCTTTTGTATTTAATTCCGATGCCATTTCCGTGTTTCATCGTCAATGTGAAGGTCCAAGGAATAAACTGAACCTGCAGAGGTGTAGCGGAAACTAATACTGGTCTCACAGAAAATGCTCAAAGCACCGACTGTAAGAAGAGTCTCTATTCTTGTACTTATGGCGGCATTGTGCCTTTTGTATTTAATTCCGATGCCATTTCTGTGTTTTATCGTCAATGTGATGGTCCAAGGAATACATTGAACCTGCAGTGGTGTATCGGATACTATTACTGGTCTCATAGGGAATGCTCAAAGCACCGACTGTAAGAAGAGTCTCTATTCTTGTACTTAAGGCAGCATTGTGCATTTTGTATTTAATTCCGATTCCATTTCTGTGTTTCATCGTCAATGTGAAGGTCCAAGGAATACATTGAACCCGCAGTGGTGTATCGGGTACTATTACTGGTCTCACAGGGAATGCTCAAAGCACCGACTGTAAGAAGAGTCTCTATTCTTGTTCTTAAGGCGGCATTGTGCCTTTTGTATTTAATTCCGATGCCATTTCTGTGTTTCATCGTCAATGTGAAGGTCCAAGGAATAAACTGAACCTGCAGAGGTGTAGCGGAAACTAATACTGGTCTCTCAGGGAATGCTCAAAACACCGACTGTAAGAACAGTCTCTATTCTTGTACTTAAGGCAGCATTGTGCCTTTTGTATTTAATTCCGATGCCATTTCTGTGTTTCCTCGTCAATGTGAAGGTCCAAGGAATACATTGAACCGGCAGAGGTGTAGCAGAAACTAATAATGGTCTCACAGGGAATGCTCGAAGCACCGACTGTAGGAAGAGTCTCTATTCTTGTACTTAAGGCGGCATTGTGGCTTTTGTATTTAATTCCGATGCCATTTCTGTGTTTCATCGTCAATGTGAAGGTCCAAGGAAGAAACTGAACCTGCAGAGGTGTAGCGGAAACTAATACTGGTCTCACAGGGAATGCCAAAGCACCGACTGTAAGAAGAGTCTCTATTGTTGTACTTAAGGCGGCATTGTGCCTTTTGTATTTAATTCCGTTGCCATTTCTGTGTTTCATCGTCAATGTGAAGGTCCAAGGAATACATTGAACCTGCAGTGGTGTTTCGGATACTATTACTGGTCTCACAGGGAATGCTCAAAGCACCGACTGTAAGAAGAGTCTCTATTCTTGTACTTAAAGCGGCATTGTGCCTTTTGTATTTAATTCCGATGCAATTTCTGTGTTTCATCGTCAATGTGTTTGTCCAAGGAATACATTCAACCTGCAGTGGTGTATCGGATACTATTACTGGTCTCACAGGGAATGCTCAAAGCACCGACTGTAAGAAAAGTCTCTATTCTTGTACTTAAGGCGGCATTGTGCCTTTTGTATTTAATTCCGATGCCATTTCTGTGTTTCATCGTCAATGTGAAGGTCCTAGGAATAAACTGAAAATGCAGAGGTGTAGCGGAAACTAATACTGGTCTCACAGGGAATGCTCAAAGCACCGACTGTAAGAAGAGTCTCTATTCTTGTACATAAGGCGGCATTGTGCCTTTTGTATTTAATTCCGATGCCATTTCTGTGTTTCATCGTCAATGTGAAGGTCGAAGGAATACATTGAACCTGCAGTTGTGTATCGAATACTATTACTGGTTTCACAGGCAATGCTCAAAGCACCGACTGTAAGAAGAGTCTCTATTCTTGTACTTAAGGTGGCATTGTGCCTTTTGTATTTAATTCCGATGCGATTTCTGTGTTTCATCGTCAATGTGTATGTCCAAGGAATACATTGAACCTTCAGTGGTGTATCGGATACTATTACTGGTCTCACAGGGAATGCTCAAAGCACCGACTGTAAGAATAGTCTCTATTCTTGTACTTAAGGCGGCATTGTGCCTTATGTATTTAATTCCGATGACTTATCTGTGTTTCATCGTTAATGTGAAGGTCCAAGGAATAAACCGAAACTGCAGAGGTGTAGCGGAAACTAATACTGGTCTCACAGGGAATGCTCAAAGCACCGACTGTAAGAAGAGTCCCTATTCTTGTACTTAAGGCGGCATTCTGCCTTTTGTATTTAATTCCGATGCTATTTCTGTGTTTCATCGTCAATGTGAAGGTCCAAGGAATAAACTGAACCTGCAGAGGTGTAGCGGAAACTAATACTGGTCTCACAGGGAATGCTCAAAGCACCGACGGTAAGAAGAGTCTCTATCCTTGTACTTAAGGCGGCATTGTGCCTTTTGTATTTAATTCCGATGTAATTTCAGTGTTTCATCGTCAATGTGTATGTCTAAGGAATAGATTGAACCTGCAGTGGTGTATCGGATACTGTTAGTGGTCTCACAGGGAATGCTCAAAGCACCGACTGTAAGAAGTGTCTCTATTCTTGTACTTAAGGCGGCATTGTGCGTTTTGGATTTAATTCCGATGCGATTTCTGTGTTTCATCGTCAATGTGAAGGTCCAAGGAATAAACTGAACTTGCAGAGGTGTAGCGGAAACTAATACTGGTCTCACAGGGAATGCTCAATGCACCGACTTTAAGAAGAGGCTCTATTCTTGTACTTAAGGCGGCATTGTGCCTTTTGTATTTAATTCCGATGCCATTTCTGTGTTTCATCGTCAATGTGAAGGTCCAAGGAGTACATTGAACCTGCAGTGGTGTATCGGATATTATTACTGGTCTCACAGTAATGCTCAAAGCACCGACTGTAAGAAGAGTCTCTATTCTTGTAATTAAGGCGGCATTGTGCCTTTTGTATTTAATTCCGATGCGATATCTGTGTTTCATCGTCAATGTGTATGTCCAAGGAATACATTGAACCTGCAGAGGTGTAGCTGAAACTAATACTGGTCTCACAGGGAATGCTCAAAGCACCGACTGTAAGAAGTGTCTCTATTCTTGTACTTAAGGCGGCATTGTGCCTTTTGTATTTAATTCCGATGCCATTTCTGTGTTTCATCGTCAATGTGAAGGTCCAAGGAATACATTGAACCTGCAGTGGTGTATCGGATACTATTACTGGTCTCACAGGAATGCTCAAAGCACCGACTGTAGGAAGAGTCTCTATTCTTGTACTTAAGGCGGCATTGTGCCTTTTGTATTTAATTCCGATGCCATTTCTGTGTTTCATCGTCAATGTGAAGGTCCAAGGAATACATTAAACCTGCAGTGGTGTATCGGAAACTAATACTGGTCTCACAGGGAATGCTCAAAGCACCGACTGTAAGAAGATTCTCTATTCTTGTACTTAAGGCGGCATTGTGCCTTTTGTATTTAATTCCGATGCCATTTCTGTGATTCATCGTCAATGTGTTTGTCCAAGGAATACATTCAACCTGCAGTGGTGTATCGGATACTATTACTGGTCTCACAGGAAATGCTCAAAGCACCGACTGTAAGAAGAGTCTTTATTCTTGTACTTAAGGCGGCATTGTGCCTTTTGTATTTAATTCCGATGCCATTTCTGTGTTTCATCGTCAATTTGAAGGTCCAAGTAATACATTGAACCTGCAGTGGTGTATCGGATACTATTACTGGTCTCACAGGCAATGCTCAAAGCACCGACTGTAAGAAGAGTCTCTATTCTTGTACTTAAGGCGGCATTGTGCCTTTTGTATTTAATTGCGATGCCATTTCTGTGTTTCATCGTCAATGTTAAGGTCCAAGGAATAAACTGAACCTGCAGAGGTGTAGCGGAAACTAATACTGGTCTCACAGGGAATGCTCAATGCACTGACTTTAAGAAGAGGCTCTATTCTTGTACTTAAGGCGGCATTGTGCCTTTTGTATTTAATTCCGATGTCATTTCTGTGTTTCATCGTCAATGTGAAGGTCCAAGGAATACATTGAACCTGCAGTGGTGTATCGGATACTATTACTGGTCTCACAGGTAATGCTCAAAGCACCGACTGTAAGAAGAGTCTCTATTCTTGTAATTAAGGCGGCATTGTGCCTTTTGTATTTAATTCCGATGCGATATCTGTGTTTCATCGTCAATGTGTATGTCCAAGGAATACATTGAACCTGCAGAGGTGTAGCGGAAACTAATACTGGTCTCACAGGGAATGCTCAAAGCACCGACTGTAAGAAGAGTCTCTATTCTTGTACTTAAGGCGGCATTGTGCCTTTTGTATTTAATTCCGATGCCATTTCTGTGTTTCATCGTCAATGTGAAGGTCCAAGGAATACATTGAACCTGCAGTGGTGTATTGGATACTATTACTGGTCTCACAGGGAATGCTCAAAGCACCGACTGTAAGAAGAGTCTCTATTCTTGTACTGAAGGCGGCATTGTGCCTTTTGTATTTAATTCCGATGCCATTTCTGTGTTTCATCGTCAATGTGAAGGTCCAAGGAATACATTGAACCTGCAGTGGTGTATCGGAAACTAATACTGGTCTCACAGGGAATGCTCAAAACACCGACTGTAAGAAGAGTCTCTATTCTTGTACTTAAGGCGGCATTGTGCCTTTTGTATTTAATTGCGATGCCATTTCTGTGTTTCATTGTCAATGTTAAGGTCCAAGGAATAAACTGAACCTGCAGAGGTGTAGCGGAAACTAATACTGGTCTCACAGGGAATGCTCAATGCACCGACTTTAAGAAGAGGCTCTATTCTTGTACTTAAGGCGGCATTGTGCCTTTTGTATTTAATTCCGATGCCATTTCTGTGTTTCATCGTCAATGTGAAGGTCCAAGGAATACATTGAACCTGCAGTGGTGTATCGGATACTATTACTGGTCTCACAGGTAATGCTCAAAGCACCGACTGTAAGAAGAGTCTCTATTCTTGTAATTAAGGCGGCATTGTGCCTTTTGTATTTAATTCCGATGCGATATCTGTGTTTCATCGTCATGTGTATGTCCAAGGAATACATTGAACCTGCAGAGGTGTAGCGGAAACTAATACTGGTCTCACAGGGAATGCTCAAAGCACCGACTGTAAGAAGAGTCTCTATTCTTGTACTTAAGGCGGCATTGTGATTTTTGTATTTAATTCCGATGCCATTTCTGTGTTTCATCGTCAATGTGAAGGTACAAGTAATAAACTGAACCTGCAGAGGTGTAGCGGAAAGTAATACTGGTCTCACAGGGAATGCTCAAAGCACCGACGGTAAGAAGGGCCTCTATTCTTGCACTTAAGGCGGCATTGCGCCTTTTGTATTTAATTCCGATGCCATTTCTGTGTTTCATCGTCAATGTGAAGGTCCAAGGAATAATCTGAACCTGCAGAGGTGTAGCGGAATCTAATACTGGTCTCACAGGGAATGCTCAAAGCACCGTCTGTAAGAAGAGTCTCTATTCTTGGACTTAAGGCGGCATTGTGCCTTTTGTATTTAATTCCGATTCCATTTCTGTGTTTCATCGTCAATGTGATGGTCCAAGGAATACATTGAACCTGCAGTGGTGTATCGGATACTATTACCGGTCTCACAGGGAATGCTCAAAGCACCGTCTGTAAGAAGAGTCTCTATTTTTGTACTTAAGGCGGCATTGTGCCTTTTGTATTTAATTCCGATTCCATTTCTGTGTTTCATCGTCAATGTGAACGTCCAAGGAATACATTGAACCTGCAGTGGTGTATCGGATACTATTACTGGTCTCACAGGGAATGCTCAAAGCACCGACAGGAAGAAGAGTCTCTATTCTTGTACTTAAGGCGGCATTGTGCCTTTTGTATTTAATTCCGATGCCATTTCTGTGTTTCATCGTCAATGTGATGGTCCAAGGAATACATTGAACCTGCAGTGGTGTATCGGATACTATTACTGGTCTCACAGGGAATGCTTAAAGCACCGACAGTAAGAAGAGTCTCTATTCTTGTACTTAAGGCGGCATTGTGCCTTTTGTATTTAATTCCGATGCGATTTCTGTGTTTCATCGTCAATGTGTATGTCCAAGGAATACATTGAACCTGCAGTGGTGTATCGGATACTATTACTGGTCTCACAGGGAATGCTCAAAACACAGACTGTAAGAAGAGTCTCTATTCTTGTACTTAAGGCGGCATTGTGCCTTTTGTATTTAATTCCGATGCCGTTTCTGTGTTTCATCGTCAATGTGAAGGTCCAAGGAATAAACTGAACCAGCAGAGGTGTAGCGGTAACTAATACTGGTCCCACAGGGAATGCTCAAAGCACAGACTATAAGAAGAGTCTCCATTCTTGTACTTAAGGCGGCATTGTGCCTTTTGTATTTAATTCCGATGCCATTTCTGTGTTTCATCGTCAGTGTGAAGGTACAAGTAATAAACTGAACCTGCAGAGGTGTAGCGGAAAGTGATACTGGTCTCACTGGGAATGCTCAAACACCGACGGTAAGAAGGGTCTCTATTCTTGTACTTAAGGCGGCATTGCGCCTTTTGTATTTAATTCCGATGCCATTTCTGTGTTTCATCGTCAATGTGAAGGTCCAAGGAATAATCTGAACCTGCAGAGGTGTAGCGGAAACTAATACTGGTCTCACAGGGAATGCTCAAAGCACCGTCTGTAAGAAGAGTCTCTATTCTTGTACTTAAGG
This sequence comes from Schistocerca serialis cubense, assembly GCF_023864345.2. Lineage (NCBI taxonomy): Eukaryota > Metazoa > Arthropoda > Insecta > Orthoptera > Acrididae > Schistocerca > Schistocerca serialis. Next base: position 29,541,924 of record NC_064643.1, read on the forward strand.
CGGCATTGTGCCTTTTGTATTTAATTCCGATTCCATTTCTGTGTTTCATCGTCAATGTGATGGTCCAAGGAATACATTGAACCTGCAGTGGTGTATCGGATACTATTACCGGTCTCACAGGGAATGCTCAAAATACCGACTGTAAGAAGAGTCTCTATTCTTGTACTTAAGGCGGCATTGTGCCTTTTGTATTTAATTCCGATACCATTTCTGTGTTTCATCGTCAATGTGAACGTCCAAGGAATACATTGAACCTGCAGTGGTGTATCGGATACTATTACTGGTCTCACAGGGAATGCTCAAAGCACCGACAGGAAGAAGAGTCTCTATTCTTGTACTTAAGGCGGCATTGTGCCTTTTGTATTTTATTCCGATGCCTTTTCTGTGTTTCATCGTCAATGTGATGGTCCAAGGAATACATTTAACCTGCAGTGGTGTATCGGATACTATTACTTGTCCCACAGGGAATGCTTAAAACACCGACTGTAAGAAGAGTCTCTATTCTTGTACTTAAGGCGGCATTGTGCCTTTTGTATTTAATTCCGATACCATTTCTGTGTTTCATCGTCAATGTGAATGTCCAAGGAATAAACTGAAACTGCAGAGGTGTAGCGGAAACTAATACTGGTCTCACAGGGAATGCTCGAAGCACCGACGGTAAGAAGAGTCTCTATTCTTGTACTTAAGGCGGCATTGTGCCCTTTGTATTTAATTCCGATGCGATTTCTGTGTTTCATCGTCAATGCGAAGGTCCAAGGAATACATTGAACCTGCAGAGGTGAAGCGGAAACTAATACTGGTCTCACAGGGAACGCTCAAAGCACCGAATGTAAGAAGAGTCTCTATTCTTGTACTTAAGGCGGCATTGTGTCTTTTGTATTTAATTCCGATGCCATTTCTGTGTTTCATCGTCAATGTGAAGGTCCATGGAATAAACTGAACCTGCAGAGGTGTAGCGGAAACTAATACTGGTCTCACAGGGAATGCTCAAAGCACCGACGGTAAGAAGAGTCTCTATTCTTGTACTTAAGGCGGCATTGTGCCTTTTGTATTTCATTCCGATGCCATTTCTGTGTTTCATCGTCAATGTGAAGGTCCAAGGAATAAACTGAACCTGCAGAGGTGTAGCGGAAACTAATACTGGTCTCACAGGGAATGCTCAAAGCACCGACTGTAAGAAGAGTCTCTATTCTTGTACTTAAGGCGGCATTGTGCCTTTTGTATTTAATTCCGATGCCATTTCTGTGTTTCATCGTCAATGTGATGGTCCAAGGAATACATTGAACCTGCAGTGGTGTATCGGATACAATTACTGGTCTCACAGGGAGTGCTCAAAGCACCGACTGTAAGAAGACTCTCTATTCTTGTACTTAAGGCGGCAATGTGCATTTTGTATTGAATTCCGATACCATTTCTGTGTTTCATCGTCAATGTGAAGGTCCAAGGAATACATTGAACCTGCAGTGGTGTATCGGGTACTATTACTGGTCTCACAGGGAATGCTCAAAGCACCGACTGTAAGAAGAGTTTCTATTCTTGTACTTAAGGCGGCATTGTGCCTTTTGTATTTAATTCCGATGCCATTTCTGTGTTTCATCGTCAATGTGAAGGTCCAAGGAATAAACTGATCCTGCAGAGGGGTAGCCGAAACTAATACTGGTCTCACAGGGAATGCTCAAAACACCGACTGTAAGAACAGTCTCTATTCTTGTACTTAAGGCCTCATTGTGCCTTTTGTATTTAATTCCGATGCCATTTCTGTGTTTCCTCGTCAATGTGAAGGTCCAAGGAATACATTGAACCTGCAGAGGTGTAGCAGAAACTAATAATGGTCTCACAGGGAATGCTCAAAAGCACCGACTGTAAGAAGAGTCTCTATTCTTGCACTTAAGGCGGCATTGTGCCTTTTGTATTTAATTCCGATGCCATTTCTGTGTTTCCTCGTCAATGTGAAGGTCCAAGGAATACATTGAACCTGCAGAGGTGTAGCAGAAACTAATAATGGTCTCACAGGGAATGCTCAAAAGCACCGACTGTAAGAAAAGTCTCTATTCTTGTACTTAAGGCGGAATTGGGCCTTTTGTATTTAATTCCGATGCCATTTCTGTGTTTCATCGTCAATGTGAAGGTCGAAGGAATACATTGAACCTGCAGTGGTGTATCGAATACTATTACTGGTCTCACAGGCAATGCTCAAAGCACCGACTGTAAGAAGAGTCTCTATTCTTGTACTTAAGGTGGCATTGTGCCTTTTGTATTTAATTCCGATGCGATTTCTGTGTTTCATCGTCAATGTGTATGTCCAAGGAATACATTGAACCTGCAGTGGTGTATCGGATACTATTACTGGTCTCACAGGGAATGCTCAAAGCACCGACTGTAAGAAGAGTCTCTATTCTTGTACTTAAGGCGGCATTGTGCCTTTTGTATTTAATTCCGATGACTTATCTGTGTTTCATCGCTAATGTGAAGGTCCAAGGAATAAACTGAAACTGCAGAGGTGTAGCGGAAACTAATACTGGTCTCACAGGGAATGCTCAAAGCACCGACTGTAAGAAGAGTCTCTATTCTTGTACTTAAGGCGACATTGTGCCTTTTGTATTTAATTCCGATGCCATTTCTGTGTTTCATCGTCAATGTGAAGGTCCAAGGAATAAACTGAATCTTCAGAGGTGTAGCGGAAACTAATACTGGTCTCACAGGGAATGCTCAAAGCACCGACGGTAAGAAGAGTCTCTATCCTTGTACTTAAGGCGGCATTATGCCTTTTGTATTTAATTCCGATGTAATTTCAGTGTTTCATCGTCAATGTGTATGTCTAAGGAATAGATTGAACCTGCAGTGGTGTATCGGATACTGTTACTGGTCTCACAGGGAATGCTCAAAGCACCGACTGTAAGAAGTGTCTCTATTCTTGTACTTAAGGCGGCATTGTGCGTTTTGGATTTAATTCCGATGCGATTTCTGTGTTTCATCGTCAATGTGAAGGTCCAAGGAATACATTGAACCTGCAGTGGTGTATCGGAAACTAATACTGGTCTCACAGGGAATGCTCAAAGCACCGACTGTAAGAAGACTCTCTATTCTCGTACTTAAGGCGGGATTGTGCCTTTTGTATTTAATTCCGATGCCATTTCTGTGTATCATCGTCAATGTGAAGGTCCAAGGAATACATAGAACCTGCAGTGGTGTATCGGAAACTAATACTGGTCTCACAGGGAATGCTCAAAGCACCGACTGTAAGAAGAGTCTCTATTCTTGTACTTAAGGCGGCATTGTGCCTTTTGTATTTAATTCCGATGCGATTTCTGTGTATCATCGTCAATTTGAAGGTCCAAGGAATACATTGAACCTGCAGTGGCGTATCGGAAACTAATACTGGTCTCACAGGGAATACTCAAAGCACCGACTGTAACAAAAGTCTCTATTCTTGTACTTAAGGCGGCATTGTCCTTTTGTATTTAATTCCGATGCGATTTCTGCGTTTCATCGTCAATGTGAAGGTTCAAGGAATACATTGAACCTGCAGTGGTGTATCGGAAACTAATACTGGTCTCACAGGGAATGCTCAAAGCACCGACTGTAAGTAGAGTCTGTGTTCTTGTACTTAAGGCGGCATTGTGCATTTGGATTTAATTCCGATGCGATTTCTGTGTTTCATCGTCAATGTGACGGTCCGAGGAATACATTGAACCTGCAATGGTGTATCGGAAACTGATACTGGTCTCACAGGGAATGCCCAAACACCGACTGTAAGAAGAGTCTCTATTCTTGTACTTAAGCGGCATTGTGTCTTTTGTATTTAATACCGATGCCATTTCTGTGTTTCATCGTCAATGTGAACGTCCAAGGAATACATTGAACCAGCAGTGGTGTATCGGAAACTAATACTGGTCTCACAGGGAATGCTCAAAGCACCGACTGTAAGAAGAGTCTCTATTCTTGTACTTAAGGCGGCATTGTGCCTTTTGTATTTACTTCCGATGCCATTTCTGTGTTTCATCGTCAATGTGAAGGTCCATGGAATAAACTGTACCTGCAGAGGTGTAGCGGAAACTAATACTGGTCTCAAAGGGAATGCTCAAAGCACCGACGGTGAGAACAGTCTCTATTCTTGTACTTAAGGCGGCATTGTTCCGTTTGTATATAATTCCGATGTAATCTCAGTGTTTCATCGCAAATGTGTATGTCCAATGAATAGATTGAACCGGCGGTGGTGTATCGGATACTATTACTGGTCTCACAGGGAATACTCAAATCACAGACTGTAAGAAGAGTCTCTATTCTTGTACTTAAGGCGGCATTGTGCCTTTTGTATTTAATTCCGATGCGATATCTGTATTTCATCGTCAATGTGAAGGTCCAAGGAATACATTGAACCTGCAGTGGTGTATCGGAAACTAATACTGGTCTCGCAGGGAATGCTCAAAGCACCGACTGTAAGTAGAGTCTGTATTCCTGTACTTAAGGCGGCATTGTGCGTTTTGGATTTAATTCCTATGCGATTTCTGTGTTTCATCGTCAATGTGAAGGTCCAAGGAACACATTGAAAATGCAGTGGTGTATCGGAAACTAATACTGGTCTCACCGGGAATGCTCAAAGCACCGACTGTAAGAAGAGTCTCTATTCTTGTAATTAAGGCGGCATTGTGCCATTTGTATTTAATTCCGATGCCATTTCTGTGTTTCATCGTCAATGTGAAGGTCCAAGGAATAAACTGAACATGCAGAGGTGTAGCAGAAACTAATACTGGTCTCACAGGGAATGCTCAAAGCACCGACTGTAAGAAGTGTCTCTATTCTTGTACTTATGGCGGCATTGCGCCTTTTGTATTTAATTCCGATGCGATTTCTGTGTTTCATCGTCAATGTGAAGGTCCAAGGAATACATTGAACCTCCAGTGGTGTATCTTAAACTAATACTGGTCTCACAGGGAATGCTCAAAGCACCGACTGTAAGAAGAGTCTCTATTCTTGTACTTAAGGCGGCATTGTGCCTCTTGTATTTAATTCCGATGCGATTTCTGTGTATCATCGTCAAAGTGAAGGTCCAAGGAATACATTGGACCTGCAGAGGTGTAGCGGAAACTAATACTGGTCTCACAGGGAATGCTCAAAGCACCGACTGTAAGAAGAGTCTCTATTCTTGTACTTAAGGCGGCATTGTGCATTTTTGTATTTAATTCCGGTGCGATTTCTGTGTTTCATCGTCAATGTGAAGGTCCAAGGAATACATTGAACCTGCAGTTGTGTATCGGAAACTAATACTGGTCTCACAGGGAATGTGCAAGGCACCGACTGTAAGAAGAGTCTCTATTCTTGTACTTAAGGCGGCATTGTGCCTTTTGTATTTAATTCCGATGCCATTTCTGTGTTTCATCGTCAGTGTGAAAGTCCAAGGAATAAACTGAACCTGCAGAAGTGTATCGGAAACTAATACTGGTCTCACAGGGAATGCTCAAAGCACCGACAGTAAGAAGAGTCACTATTCTTGTACTTAAGGCGGCATTGTGCCTTTTGTATTTGATTCTGATGCGATTTCTGTGTTTCATCGTCAATGTGAGCTTCCAAGGAATACATTGAACCTGCAGTGGTCTATCGGAAACTAATACTGATCTCACAGGGAATGCTCACAGCACCGACTGTAAGAAGGGTCTCAATTCTTGTACTTAAGGCGGCATTGTGCCTTTTGTATTTAATTCCGATGCGATTCCTGTGTTTCATCGTCAATGTGAAGGTCCAAGGAATAAACTGAACCTGCAGAGGTGTAGCGGAAACTAATACTGGTCTCACAGGGAATGCTCAAAGCACCGACTGTAAGAAGAGTCTCTATTCTTGTACTTAAGGCGGCATTGTGCCTTTTGTATTTAATTCCGATTCCATTTCTGTGTTTCATCGTCAATGTGAAGGTCCTAGGAATAAACTGAACCTGCAGAGGTGTAGGTGAAACTAATACTGGTCTCACAGGGAATGCTCAAAGCACCGACTGTAAGAAGAGTCTCTATTCTTGTACTTAAGGCGGCATTGTGCCTTTGGTATTTAATTCCGATGCGATTCCTGTGTTTCATCGTCAATGTGAAGTTCCAAGGAATACATTGAACCTGCAGTGTTGTATCGGAAACTAATACTGGTCTCACAGGGCATGCTCAAAGTACCGACTCTAAGACGAGTCTCTATTCTTGTATTTAAGGCGGCATTGTGCCTTTTGTATTTAATTCCAATGCCATTTCTGTGTTTCATCGTCAATCTGAAGGTCCAAGGAATAAACTGAACATGCAGAGGTGTAGCGGAAACTAATACTGGTCTCACAGAGAATGCTCAAAGCACCGACTGTAAGACGTGTCTCTATTCTTGTACTTAAGGCGGCATTGCGCCTTTTGTATTTAATTCCGATGCGATTTCTGTGTTTCATCGTCAATGTGAAGGTCCAAGGAATACATTGAACCTCCAGTGGTGTATCGGAAACTAATACTGGTCTCACAGGGAATGCTCAAAGCACCGACTGTAAGAAGAGTCTCTATTCTTGTACTTAAGGCGGCATTGTGCCTTTTGTATTTAATTCCGATGCCATTTCTGTGTATCATCGTCAAAGTGAAGGTCCAAGGAATACATTGGACCTGCAGAGGTGTAGCGGAAACTAATATTGGTCTCACAGGGAATGCTCAAAGCACCGACTGTAAGAAGAGTCTCTATTCTTGTACTTAAGGCGGCATTGTGCCTTTTTGTATTTAATTCCGATGCGATTTCTGTGTTTCATTGTCAATGTGAAGGTTCAAAAAATAAACTGAATCTGCAGGGGTGTAGCGGAAACTAATACTAGTCTCACAGGAAATGCTGAAAGCACCGACTGTAAGAAGAGTCACTGTTCTTGTACTTAAGGCGGCATTGTGCTTTTTGTATTTAATTCCGGTGCGATTTCTGTGTTTCATCGTCAATGTGAAGGTCCAAGGAATACATTGAACCTGCAGTGGTGTATCGGAAACTAATACTGGTCTCACAGGGAATGCCCAAGGCACCGACTGTAAGAAGAGTCTCTATTCTTGTACTTAAGGCGGCATTGTGCCTTTTGTATTTAATTCCGATTCCATTTCTGTGTTTCATCGTCAATGTGAAGGTCCTAGGAATAAACTGAACCTGCAGAGGTGTAGGTTAAACTAATACTGGTCTCACAGGGAATGCTTAAAGCACCGACTGTAAGAAGAGTCTCTATTCTTGTACTTAAGGCGGCATTGTGCCTTTGGTATTTAATTCCGATGCGATTCCTGTGTTTCATCGTCAATGTGAAGTTCCAAGGAATACATTGAACCTGCAGTGTTGTATCGGAAACTAATACTGGTCTCACAGGGCATGCTCAAAGTACCGACTGTAAGAAGAGTCTCTATTCTTGTACTTAAGGCGGCATTGTGCCTTTTGTATTTAATTCCAATGCCATTTCTGTGTTTCATCGTCAATCTGAAGGTCCAAGGAATAAACTGAACCAGCAGAGGCGTAGCGGAAACTAATACTGGTCTCACAGGGATTGCTCAAAGCACCGACAGTAAGAAGAGACTCTATTCTTGTACTTAAGGCGGCATTGTGCCTTTTGTATTTAATTCCGATGCCATTTCTGTGTTTCATCGTCAATGTGAAGGTCCAAGGAATAAACTGAACCTGCAGTGGTGTATCGGAAACTAATACTGGTCTCACAGGGCATGCTCAAAGTACCGACTGTAAGAAGAGTCTCTATTCTTGTATTTAAGGCGGCATTGTGCCCTTTGTATTTAATTAAGATGACATTTCTGTGTTTCATCGTCAATGTGAAGGTCCAAGGAATAAACTGAACCTGCAGAGGTGTAGCGGAAACGAATACTGGTCTCACAGGGAATGCTCAAAGCACCGACTGTAAGAAGAGTCTCTATTCTTGTACTTAAGGCGGCATTGTGCGTTTTGTATTTAATGCCGATGCGATTTCTGTGTTTCATCGCCAATGTGAAGTTCCAAGGAATACATTGAACGTGCAGTGGTGTATCGGAAACTAATACTGGTCTCACAGGGAATGCTCAAGGCACCGACTGTAAGAAGAGTCTCTATTCCTGTACTTAAGGCGGCATTGTGCCTTTTGTATTTAATTCCGATGCCATTTCTGTGTTTCATCGTCAATGTGAAGGTCCAAGGAATAAACTGAACCTGCAGAGGTGTAGCGGAAACTATTACTGGTCTCACAGCGAATGCTCAAAGCACCGACTGTAAGAAGATTCTCTATTCTTGTACTTAAGGCGGCATTGTGCCTTTTGTATTTAATTCCGATGCCATTTCTGTGTTTCATCGTCAATGTGAAGTTCCAAGGAATACATTGAACCTGCAGTGGTGTATCGGAAACTAATACTGGTGTCAGAGGGAATGCTCAAAGCACCGACTGTAAGAAGAGTCTCTATTCTTGTACTTAAGGCGGCATTGTGCCCTTTGTATTTAATTAAGATGTCATTTCTGTGTTTCATCGTCAATGTAAATGTCCAAGGAATTCATTGACCCTCCAGTGGTGTATCGGAAACTAATACTGGTCTCACAGGGAATGCTCAAAGCACCGACGGTAAGAAGAGTCTCTATTCTTGTACTTAAGGCGGCATTGTTCCTTTTGTATTTAATTCCGATGTAATTTCAGTGTTTCATCGTCAATGTGTATGTTCAAGGAATAGATTGAACCTGCAGTGGTGTATCGGATACTATTACTGGTCTCACAGGGAATGCTCAAAGCAGCGACTATAAGAAGAGTCTCTATTCTTGTACTTAAGGCGGCATTGTGCCTTTTGTATTTAATTCCGATGCCATTTCTGTGTTTCATCGTCAATGTGAAGGTCCAAGGAACAAACTGAACCTGCAGAGGTGTAGCGGAAACTAATACTGGTCTCACAGGGAATGCTCAAAGCACCGACTGTAAGAAGAGTCTCTATTCTTGTACTTAAGGCGGCATTGTGCCTTTTGTATTTGATTCCGATGCGACTTCTGTGTTTCATCGTCAATGTGAAGTTCCAAGGAATACATTGAACCTGCAGTGGTGTATCGGAATCTAATACTGGTCTCACAGGGAACGCTCAAAGCACCGACAGAAAGAAGAGTCACTATTCTTGAACTTAAGGCGGCATTGTGGCTTTTGTATTTAATTCCGATGCGATTTCTCTGTATCATCGTCAATTTGAAGGTCCAAGGAATACATTGAACCTGCAGTGGCGTATCGGAAACTAATACTGGTCTCACAGGGAATGCTCAAAGCACCGACTGTAAGAAGAGTCTCTATTCTTGTACTTAAGGCGGCATTGTGCGTTTTGTATTTAATTCCGATGCGATTTCTGTGTTTCATCGTCAATGTGAAGGTCCAAGGAATACATTGAACCTGCAGTGGTGTATCGGAAAGTAATACTGGTCTCACAGGGAATGCTCAAAGCACCGACTGTAAGAAGAGTCTCTATTCTTGTACTTAATGCGGCATTGTGCCTTTTGTATTTAATTCCGATGCCATTTCTGTGTTTCATCTTCAATGTGAAGATCCGAGGAATAAACTGAACCTGCAGAGGTGTAGCGGAAACTAATACTGGTCTCAAAGGGAATGCTCAAAGCACCGACTGTAAGAAGAGTCTCTATTCTTGTACTTAAGGCGGCATTGTGCCTTTTGTATTTGATTCCGATGCGATTTCTGTGTTTCATCGTCAATGTGAAGGTCCAAGGAATACATTGAACCTGCAGTGGTGTGTCGGAAACTAATACTGGTCTCACAGGGAATGCTCAAAGCACCGACTGTAAGAACAGCCTCTATTCTTGCACTTAAGATGGCAATGTGACTTTTGTATTTAATTCCGATGCGATTACTGTGTATCATTGTAAATTTGAAGGTCCAAGGAATACATTGAACCTGCAGTGGCGTATCGAAAACTAATACAGGTCGCACAGGAAAGGATCAAAACACACACTCTAAGAAGTCTCACTCTTCTTGCACTTATGGCGGCATTGTGCTTTTTTGTATTTATTTCCGATGTGATTTCAGTGTTTCATCGTCAAAGTGAATGTCCAAGGAATTCTTTGAACCTCCAGTGGTGTATCGGAAACTAATACTGGTCTCACAGGGAATGCTCGAAGCACCGACTGTAAGAAGAGTCCCTATTCTTGTACTTAAGGCGGCATTGTTCCTTTTGTATTTCATTCCGATGCGATTTATGTGCTTCATCCTCAATGTGAAAGTCCAAGGAATACACTGAAATTGCAGTGGTGTATCGGAAACTAATACTGGTCTCACAGGGAATGTTCAAAGCACCGTCGGTAAGAAGAGTCTCTATTCTTGTACTTAAGGCGGCATTGTTCCTTTTGTATTTAATTCCGATGTAATTTCAGTGTTTCGTCGTCAATGTGAATGTCCAAGGAATAGATCGAACCTGCAGTGGTGAATCGGATACTATTACTGGTCTCACAGAGAATGCTCTAAGCACCGACTGTAAGAAGAGTCTCTATTCTTGTACTTAAGGCGGCATTGTGCCTTTTGTATTTAATTCCGATGCCATTTCTGTGTTTCATCGTCAATGTGAAGGTCCAAGGAACAAACTGAACCTGCAGAGGTGTAGCGGAAACTAATACTGGTCTCACAGGGCATCCTCAAAGCACCGACTGTAAGAAGAGTCTCTATTCTTGTACTTAAGGCGGCATTATGCCTTTTGTATTTAATTCCGATGCGACTTCTGTGTTTCATCGTCAATGTGAAGGTCCAAGGAATACATTGAACCTGCAGTGGTGTATCGGAAACTAATACTGGTCTCACAGGGAATGCTCAAAGCACCGAATGTAAGAAGAGTCTCTATTCTTGAACTTAAGGCGGCATTGTGGCTTTTGTATTTAATTCCGATGCAATTTCTGTGTATCATCGTCAATTTGAAGGTCCAAGGAATACATTGAACCGGCACTGGCGTATCGGAAACTAATACTGGTCTCACAGGGAATGCTCAAAGCACCGACTGTAGGAAGAGTCTCTATTCTTGTACTTAAGGCGGCATTGTACCTTTTGTATTTAATTCCGTTGCGATTTCTGCGTTTCATCGTCAATGTGAAGGTCCAAGGAATACATTGAACCTGCAGAGGTGTAGCGGAAACTATTACTGGTCTCACAGGGAATGCTAAAAGCACCGACTGTAAGAAGAGTCTCTATTCTTGTACTTAAGGCGGCATTGTGCCTTTTGTATTTGATTCCGATGCGATTTCTGTGTATCATCGTTAAATTGAAGGTCCAAGGAAACCATTGAATCTGCAGTGGTGTATCGAAAACTAATACTGGTCTCACAGGGAATGCTCAAAGCACCGACTGTAAGAACAGCCTCTATTCTTGTACTGAAATTGGCATTATGCCTTTTGCATTTTATTCCGATGCGATTACTGTGTATTATTGTCAATTTGAAGGTCCAAGGAATACATTGAACCTGAAGTGGCGTATCGAAAACTAATACAGGTCGCACAGGAAAGGATCAAACCACACACTCTAAGAAGTCTCACTCTTCTTGCACTTATGGCGGCATTGTGCCTTTTTGTATTTAATTCCGATGTGATTTCAGTGTTTCATCGTCAATGTGTATGTCCGAGGAATACATTGAACCTGCAGTGGTGTATCGGAAACTAACACTGGTCTCACGGGGAATGCTCAAAGCACCGACTGTATGAAGAGTCTCTATTCTGGTACTTAAGGCGGCATTGTGCCTTTTGTATTTCATTCCGATGTAATTTCAGTGTTTCATCGTCAATGTGAATGTCCAAGGAATTCTTTGAAACTACAGTGGTGTATCGGAAACTAATACTGGTCTCACAGGCAATGCTCAAAGCACCGACTGCAAGAACAGTCTCTATTCTTGTACTTAAGGCGGCATTGTGCCTTTTGTATTTAATTCCGATGCGATTTCTGTGTTTCTTCGTCAATGTGAAGGTGCAAGGAACACATTCAACCTACAGTGGTGTATCGCAAACTAGTACTGGTCTCACAGGAAAGGATCAAAGCACAGACTCTAAGATGTCTCACTCTTCTTGCACTTAAGGCGGCATTGTTCCTTTTGTATTTAATTTCGATGTAATTTCAGTGTTTCATCGTCAATATGTATGTCCAAGGAATACATTGAACCAGCACGAATGTATTGGAAACTAATACTGGTCTCACAGGGAATGCTCAAAGCACCGACTGTAAGAAGAGTCTCTATATTTGTACTTAAGGCGGCATTGTGGCTTTTGTATTTAATTCCGATGCGATTTCTGTGTTTAATCGTCAATGTGAAGGTCCAAGGAATACATTGAACCTGCAGTCGTGTATCGGAAAGTAATACAGGTCTCACAGGGAATGCTCAAAACATCGACTGTAAGAAGAGTCTCTATTCTTGTACTTAAGGCGGCATTGTGCCTTTTGTGTTTAATTCCGATGTAATTTCAGTGTTTCATCGTCAATGTGGCTGTCAAAGGAATACATTGAACCTCCAGTGGTGTCTGGGAAACTAATACTGGTCTCACAGGGAATGCTCAAAGCACCGACTGTAAGAAGAGTCTCTATTCTTGTACTTAAGGCGGCATTGTGCTATTTGTATTTAATTCCTATACGATTTCTGCGTTTCATTGTCAATGTGAAGGTCCAAGGAATACATTGAACCTGCCGTGGTGTATCGGAACCTAATACTGGTCTCACAGGCAATGCTCAAAGCACCGACTGTAAGAACAGTCTCTATTCTTGTACTTAAGGCGACATTGTGCCGTTTGTATTTAATTCCGATGCGATTTCTGTGATTCTTCGTCAATGTGAAGGTGCAAGGAACACATTGAACCTGCAGTGGTGTATCGGAATCTAATACTGGTCTCATAGGAAAGGATCAAAGCACAGAGTCTAAGAAGTCTCGCGCTTCTTGCACTTAAGGCGGCATTGTGGCTTTTGTATTTAATGCTGATGTAATTTCTGTGTTTCATCGTCAATATGTATGTCCAAGGAATACATTCGACCTGCAGTGGTGTATCGGAAACTAATACTGGTCTCACAGGGAATGCTCAAAGCACCGACTGTAAGAAGAGTCTCTATTCTTGTACTTAAGTCGGCATTGTGCCTTTTGTATTTAATTCCGATGCCATTTCTGTATTTCTACGCCAATGCGAAGGTCCAAGGAATACATTGAACCTGCAGTGGTGTATGGGAAACTAATACTGGTCTCACAGGGAATGCTCAAAGCACCGACTGTAAGAAGACTCTCTATTCTTGTACTTAAGGCGGCATTGTGCCATTTGTATTTAATTCCGACGCCATTTCTGTGTTTCATCGACAATGTGAAGGTCCAAGGAATACATTGTACCTGCAGTGGTGTATCGGAAACTAATACTGGTCTCGCAGGGAATGCTCAAAGCACCGACTGGAAGAAGAGTCTCTATTCTTGCACTTATGGCGGCATTGTGCCTTTTGTATTTAATTCCGATGTAATTTCAGTGTTGCATCGTCAATGTGTATGTCTAAGGAATACATTGAACCTGCAGTGGTGTATCGGAAACTAATACTGGTCTCACAGGAAATGATCAAAGCACAGACTCTAAGAAGTCTCACTCATCTTGCAGTCAATGCGGCATTGTTCCTTTTGTATTTAATTCCGATGTAATTTCAGTGATTCACCGTCAATGAGTATGTCCAAGGAATACATTGAACCTGGAGTGGTGTATCGGAAACTAATACTGGTCTCACAGGGAATGCTCAAAGCACCGACTGGAAGAAAAGTCACTATTCTAGTACGTAAGGCGGCATTGTGCCTTTTGTATTTAATTCGGATGCGATTTCTTTGTTTCATCGTCAACGTGTATGTCCAAGCAATACATTGAATCTGCAGTGGTGTTTCGGAAACTAATACTGGTCTCACAGGAAATGCTCAAAGCACCGACTGTAAGAAGAGTCTCTATTCTTGTACTGAAGCGGCATTGTGCCATTTGTATTTAATTCCGATGCGATTTCTGTGTTTCATCGACAATGTGAAGGTACAAGGAATACATTGCACCTGCAGTGGTGTATCGGAAACTAATACTGGTCTCACAGGGAATGCTCAAAGCACCGACTGTAAGAAGAGTCTCTATTCATGTACTTAAGGCGGCATTGTGCCTTTTGTATTTAATTCCGATGCCATTTCTGTGTTTCATCGTCAATGTGAAGGTCCATGGAATAAACTGTACCTGCAGAGGTGTAGCGGAAACTAATACTGGTCTCAAAGGGAATGCTCAAAGCACCGACGGTGAGAACAGTCTCTATTCTTGTACTTAAGGCGGCATTGTTCCGTTTGTATATAATTCCGATGTAATCTCAGTGTTTCATCGCAAATGTGTATGTCCAATGAATAGATTGAACCGGCGGTGGTGTATCGGATACTATTACTGGTCTCACAGGGAATACTCAAATCACAGACTGTAAGAAGAGTCTCTATTCTTGTACTTAAGGCGGCATTGTGCCTCTTGTATTTAATTCCGATGCGATATCTGTATTTCATCGTCAATGTGAAGGTCCAAGGAATACATTGAACCTGCAGTGGTGTATCGGAAACTAATACTGGTCTCGCAGGGAATGCTCAAAGCACCGACTGTAAGTAGAGTCTGTATTCCTGTACTTAAGGCGGCATTGTGCGTTTTGGATTTAATTCCTATGCGATTTCTGTGTTTCATCGTCAATGTGAAGGTCCAAGGAACACATTGAAAATGCAGTGGTGTATCGGAAACTAATACTGGTCTCACCGGGAATGCTCAAAGCACCGACTGTAAGAAGAGTCTCTATTCTTGTAATTAAGGCGGCATTGTGCCATTTGTATTTAATTCCGATGCCATTTCTGTGTTTCATCGTCAATGTGAAGGTCCAAGGAATAAACTGAACATGCAGAGGTGTAGCAGAAACTAATACTGGTCTCACAGGGAATGCTCAAAGCACCGACTGTAAGAAGTGTCTCTATTCTTGTACTTAAGGCGGCATTGCGCCTTTTGTATTTAATTCCGATGCGATTTCTGTGTTTCATCGTCAATGTGAAGGTCCAAGGAATACATTGAACCTCCAGTGGTGTATCTTAAACTAATACTGGTCTCACAGGGAATGCTCAAAGCACCGACTGTAAGAAGAGTCTCTATTCTTGTACTTAAGGCGGCATTGTGCCTCTTGTATTTAATTCCGATGCGATTTCTGTGTATCATCGTCAAAGTGAAGGTCCAAGGAATACATTGGACCTGCAGAGGTGTAGCGGAAACTAATACTGGTCTCACAGGGAATGCTCAAAGCACCGACTGTAAGAAGAGTCTCTATTCTTGTACTTAAGGCGGCATTGTGCATTTTTGTATTTAATTCCGGTGCGATTTCTGTGTTTCATCGTCAATGTGAAGGTCCAAGGAATACATTGAACCTGCAGTTGTGTATCGGAAACTAATACTGGTCTCACAGGGAATGTGCAAGGCACCGACTGTAAGAAGAGTCTCTATTCTTGTACTTAAGGCGGCATTGTGCCTTTTGTATTTAATTCCGATGCCATTTCTGTGTTTCATCGTCAGTGTGAAAGTCCAAGGAATAAACTGAACCTGCAGAAGTGTATCGGAAACTAATACTGGTCTCACAGGGAATGCTCAAAGCACCGACAGTAAGAAGAGTCACTATTCTTGTACTTAAGGCGGCATTGTGCCTTTTGTATTTGATTCTGATGCGATTTCCGTGTTTCATCGTCAATGTGAGCTTCCAAGGAATACATTGAACCTGCAGTGGTCTATCGGAAACTAATACTGATCTCACAGGGAATGCTCACAGCACCGACTGTAAGAAGGGTCTCAATTCTTGTACTTAAGGCGGCATTGTGCCTTTTGTATTTAATTCCGATGCGATTCCTGTGTTTCATCGTCAATGTGAAGGTCCAAGGAATAAACTGAACCTGCAGAGGTGTAGCGGAAACTAATACTGGTCTCACAGGGAATGCTCAAAGCACCGACTGTAAGAAGAGTCTCTATTCTTGTACTTAAGGCGGCATTGTGCCTTTTGTATTTAATTCCGATTCCATTTCTGTGTTTCATCGTCAATGTGAAGGTCCTAGGAATAAACTGAACCTGCAGAGGTGTAGGTGAAACTAATACTGGTCTCACAGGGAATGCTCAAAGCACCGACTGTAAGAAGAGTCTCTATTCTTGTACTTAAGGCGGCATTGTGCCTTTGGTATTTAATTCCGATGCGATTCCTGTGTTTCATCGTCAATGTGAAGTTCCAAGGAATACATTGAACCTGCAGTGTTGTATCGGAAACTAATACTGGTCTCACAGGGCATGCTCAAAGTACCGACTGTAAGACGAGTCTCTATTCTTGTATTTAAGGCGGCATTGTGCCTTTTGTATTTAATTCCAATGCCATTTCTGTGTTTCATCGTCAATCTGAAGGTCCAAGGAATAAACTGAACATGCAGAGGTGTAGCGGAAACTAATACTGGTCTCACAGAGAATGCTCAAAGCACCGACTGTAAGACGTGTCTCTATTCTTGTACTTAAGGCGGCATTGCGCCTTTTGTATTTAATTCCGATGCGATTTCTGTGTTTCATCGTCAATG
Source organism: Schistocerca serialis cubense (assembly GCF_023864345.2). Classification (NCBI taxonomy): domain Eukaryota; kingdom Metazoa; phylum Arthropoda; class Insecta; order Orthoptera; family Acrididae; genus Schistocerca; species Schistocerca serialis. Next base: position 29,558,495 of record NC_064643.1, read on the forward strand.
TGAAGGTCCAAGGAATACATTGAACCTCCAGTGGTGTATCGGAAACTAATACTGGTCTCACAGGGAATGCTCAAAGCACCGACTGTAAGAAGAGTCTCTATTCTTGTACTTAAGGCGGCATTGTGCCTTTTGTATTTAATTCCGATGCCATTTCTGTGTATCATCGTCAAAGTGAAGGTCCAAGGAATACATTGGACCTGCAGAGGTGTAGCGGAAACTAATATTGGTCTCACAGGGAATGCTCAAAGCACCGACTGTAAGAAGAGTCTCTATTCTTGTACTTAAGGCGGCATTGTGCCTTTTTGTATTTAATTCCGATGCGATTTCTGTGTTTCATTGTCAATGTGAAGGTTCAAAAAATAAACTGAATCTGCAGGGGTGTAGCGGAAACTAATACTAGTCTCACAGGGAATGCTGAAAGCACCGACTGTAAGAAGAGTCACTGTTCTTGTACTTAAGGCGGCATTGTGCTTTTTGTATTTAATTCCGGTGCGATTTCTGTGTTTCATCGTCAATGTGAAGGTCCAAGGAATACATTGAACCTGCAGTGGTGTATCGGAAACTAATACTGGTCTCACAGGGAATGCCCAAGGCACCGACTGTAAGAAGAGTCTCTATTCTTGTACTTAAGGCGGCATTGTGCCTTTTGTATTTAATTCCGATTCCATTTCTGTGTTTCATCGTCAATGTGAAGGTCCTAGGAATAAACTGAACCTGCAGAGGTGTAGGTTAAACTAATACTGGTCTCACAGGGAATGCTTAAAGCACCGACTGTAAGAAGAGTCTCTATTCTTGTACTTAAGGCGGCATTGTGCCTTTGGTATTTAATTCCGATGCGATTCCTGTGTTTCATCGTCAATGTGAAGTTCCAAGGAATACATTGAACCTGCAGTGTTGTATCGGAAACTAATACTGGTCTCACAGGGCATGCTCAAAGTACCGACTGTAAGAAGAGTCTCTATTCTTGTACTTAAGGCGGCATTGTGCCTTTTGTATTTAATTCCAATGCCATTTCTGTGTTTCATCGTCAATCTGAAGGTCCAAGGAATAAACTGAACCAGCAGAGGCGTAGCGGAAACTAATACTGGTCTCACAGGGATTGCTCAAAGCACCGACAGTAAGAAGAGACTCTATTCTTGTACTTAAGGCGGCATTGTGCCTTTTGTATTTAATTCCGATGCCATTTCTGTGTTTCATCGTCAATGTGAAGGTCCAAGGAATAAACTGAACCTGCAGTGGTGTATCGGAAACTAATACTGGTCTCACAGGGCATGCTCAAAGTACCGACTGTAAGAAGAGTCTCTATTCTTGTATTTAAGGCGGCATTGTGCCCTTTGTATTTAATTAAGATGACATTTCTGTGTTTCATCGTCAATGTGAAGGTCCAAGGAATAAACTGAACCTGCAGAGGTGTAGCGGAAACGAATACTGGTCTCACAGGGAATGCTCAAAGCACCGACTGTAAGAAGAGTCTCTATTCTTGTACTTAAGGCGGCATTGTGCGTTTTGTATTTAATGCCGATGCGATTTCTGTGTTTCATCGCCAATGTGAAGTTCCAAGGAATACATTGAACGTGCAGTGGTGTATCGGAAACTAATACTGGTCTCACAGGGAATGCTCAAGGCACCGACTGTAAGAAGAGTCTCTATTCCTGTACTTAAGGCGGCATTGTGCCTTTTGTATTTAATTCCGATGCCATTTCTGTGTTTCATCGTCAATGTGAAGGTCCAAGGAATAAACTGAACCTGCAGAGGTGTAGCGGAAACTATTACTGGTCTCACAGCGAATGCTCAAAGCACCGACTGTAAGAAGATTCTCTATTCTTGTACTTAAGGCGGCATTGTGCCTTTTGTATTTAATTCCGATGCCATTTCTGTGTTTCATCGTCAATATGAAGTTCCAAGGAATACATTGAACCTGCAGTGGTGTATCGGAAACTAATACTGGTGTCAGAGGGAATGCTCAAAGCACCGACTGTAAGAAGAGTCTCTATTCTTGTACTTAAGGCGGCATTGTGCCCTTTGTATTTAATTAAGATGTCATTTCTGTGTTTCATCGTCAATGTAAATGTCCAAGGAATTCATTGACCCTCCAGTGGTGTATCGGAAACTAATACTGGTCTCACAGGGAATGCTCAAAGCACCGACGGTAAGAAGAGTCTCTATTCTTGTACTTAAGGCGGCATTGTTCCTTTTGTATTTAATTCCGATGTAATTTCAGTGTTTCATCGTCAATGTGTATGTTCAAGGAATAGATTGAACCTGCAGTGGTGTATCGGATACTATTACTGGTCTCACAGGGAATGCTCAAAGCAGCGACTATAAGAAGAGTCTCTATTCTTGTACTTAAGGCGGCATTGTGCCTTTTGTATTTAATTCCGATGCCATTTCTGTGTTTCATCGTCAATGTGAAGGTCCAAGGAACAAACTGAACCTGCAGAGGTGTAGCGGAAACTAATACTGGTCTCACAGGGAATGCTCAAAGCACCGACTGTAAGAAGAGTCTCTATTCTTGTACTTAAGGCGGCATTGTGCCTTTTGTATTTGATTCCGATGCGACTTCTGTGTTTCATCGTCAATGTGAAGTTCCAAGGAATACATTGAACCTGCAGTGGTGTATCGGAAACTAATACTGGTCTCACAGGGAACGCTCAAAGCACCGACAGAAAGAAGAGTCACTATTCTTGAACTTAAGGCGGCATTGTGGCTTTTGTATTTAATTCCGATGCGATTTCTCTGTATCATCGTCAATTTGAAGGTCCAAGGAATACATTGAACCTGCAGTGGCGTATCGGAAACTAATACTGGTCTCACAGGGAATGCTCAAAGCACCGACTGTAAGAAGAGTCTCTATTCTTGTACTTAAGGCGGCATTGTGCGTTTTGTATTTAATTCCGATGCGATTTCTGTGTTTCATCGTCAATGTGAAGGTCCAAGGAATACATTGAACCTGCAGTGGTGTATCGGAAAGTAATACTGGTCTCACAGGGAATGCTCAAAGCACCGACTGTAAGAAGAGTCTCTATTCTTGTACTTAATGCGGCATTGTGCCTTTTGTATTTAATTCCGATGCCATTTCTGTGTTTCATCTTCAATGTGAAGATCCGAGGAATAAACTGAACCTGCAGAGGTGTAGCGGAAACTAATACTGGTCTCACAGGGAATGCTCAAAGCACCGACTGTAAGAAGAGTCTCTATTCTTGTACTTAAGGCGGCATTGTGCCTTTTGTATTTGATTCCGATGCGATTTCTGTGTTTCATCGTCAATGTGAAGGTCCAAGGAATACATTGAACCTGCAGTGGTGTGTCGGAAACTAATACTGGTCTCACAGGGAATGCTCAAAGCACCGACTGTAAGAACAGCCTCTATTCTTGCACTTAAGATGGCAATGTGACTTTTGTATTTAATTCCGATGCGATTACTGTGTATCATTGTAAATTTGAAGGTCCAAGGAATACATTGAACCTGCAGTGGCGTATCGAAAACTAATACAGGTCGCACAGGAAAGGATCAAAACACACACTCTAAGAAGTCTCACTCTTCTTGCACTTATGGCGGCATTGTGCCTTTTTGTATTTATTTCCGATGTGATTTCAGTGTTTCATCGTCAAAGTGAATGTCCAAGGAATTCTTTGAACCTCCAGTGGTGTATCGGAAACTAATACTGATCTCACAGGGAATGCTCGAAGCACCGACTGTAAGAAGAGTCCCTATTCTTGTACTTAAGGCGGCATTGTTCCTTTTGTATTTCATTCCGATGCGATTTATGTGCTTCATCCTCAATGTGAAAGTCCAAGGAATACACTGAAATTGCAGTGGTGTATCGGAAACTAATACTGGTCTCACAGGGAATGTTCAAAGCACCGTCGGTAAGAAGAGTCTCTATTCTTGTACTTAAGGCGGCATTGTTCCTTTTGTATTTAATTCCGATGTAATTTCAGTGTTTCATCGTCAATGTGAATGTCCAAGGAATAGATCGAACCTGCAGTGGTGAATCGGATACTATTACTGGTCTCACAGAGAATGCTCTAAGCTTCGACTGTAAGAAGAGTCTCTATTCTTGTACTTAAGGCGGCATTGTGCCTTTTGTATTTAATTCCGATGCCATTTCTGTGTTTCATCGTCAATGTGAAGGTCCAAGGAACAAACTGAACCTGCAGAGGTGTAGCGGAAACTAATACTGGTCTCACAGGGCATCCTCAAAGCACCGACTGTAAGAAGAGTCTCTATTCTTGTATTTAAGGCGGCATTATGCCTTTTGTATTTAATTCCGATGCGACTTCTGTGTTTCATCGTCAATGTGAAGGTCCAAGGAATACATTGAACCTGCAGTGGTGTATCGGAAACTAATACTGGTCTCACAGGGAATGCTCAAAGCACCGAATGTAAGAAGAGTCTCTATTCTTGAACTTAAGGCGGCATTGTGGCTTTTGTATTTAATTCCGATGCAATTTCTGTGTATCATCGTCAATTTGAAGGTCCAAGGAATACATTGAACCGGCACTGGCGTATCGGAAACTAATACTGGTCTCACAGGGAATGCTCAAAGCACCGACTGTAGGAAGAGTCTCTATTCTTGTACTTAAGGCGGCATTGTACCTTTTGTATTTAATTCCGATGCGATTTCTGCGTTTCATCGTCAATGTGAAGGTCCAAGGAATACATTGAACCTGCAGAGGTGTAGCGGAAACTATTACTGGTCTCACAGGGAATGCTAAAAGCACCGACTGTAAGAAGAGTCTCTATTCTTGTACTTAAGGCGGCATTGTGCCTTTTGTATTTGATTCCGATGCGATTTCTGTGTATCATCGTTAAATTGAAGGTCCAAGGAAACCATTGAATCTGCAGTGGTGTATCGAAAACTAATACTGGTCTCACAGGGAATGCTCAAAGCACCGACTGTAAGAACAGCCTCTATTCTTGTACTGAAATTGGCATTATGCCTTTTGCATTTTATTCCGATGCGATTACTGTGTATTATTGTCAATTTGAAGGTCCAAGGAATACATTGAACCTGAAGTGGCGTATCGAAAACTAATACAGGTCGCACAGGAAAGGATCAAACCACACACTCTAAGAAGTCTCACTCTTCTTGCACTTATGGCGGCATTGTGCCTTTTTGTATTTAATTCCGATGTGATTTCAGTGTTTCATCGTCAATGTGTATGTCCGAGGAATACATTGAACCTGCAGTGGTGTATCGGAAACTAACACTGGTCTCACGGGGAATGCTCAAAGCACCGACTGTATGAAGAGTCTCTATTCTGGTACTTAAGGCGGCATTGTGCCTTTTGTATTTCATTCCGATGTAATTTCAGTGTTTCATCGTCAATGTGAATGTCCAAGGAATTCTTTGAAACTACAGTGGTGTATCGGAAACTAATACTGGTCTCACAGGCAATGCTCAAAGCACCGACTGCAAGAACAGTCTCTATTCTTGTACTTAAGGCGGCATTGTGCCTTTTGTATTTAATTCCGATGCGATTTCTGTGTTTCTTCGTCAATGTGAAGGTGCAAGGAACACATTCAACCTACAGTGGTGTATCGCAAACTAGTACTGGTCTCACAGGAAAGGATCAAAGCACAGACTCTAAGATGTCTCACTCTTCTTGCACTTAAGGCGGCATTGTTCCTTTTGTATTTAATTTCGATGTAATTTCAGTGTTTCATCGTCAATATGTATGTCCAAGGAATACATTGAACCAGCACGAATGTATTGGAAACTAATACTGGTCTCACAGGGAATGCTCAAAGCACCGACTGTAAGAAGAGTCTCTATATTTGTACTTAAGGCGGCATTGTGGCTTTTGTATTTAATTCCGATGCGATTTCTGTGTTTAATCGTCAATGTGAAGGTCCAAGGAATACATTGAACCTGCAGTCGTGTATCGGAAAGTAATACAGGTCTCACAGGGAATGCTCAAAACATCGACTGTAAGAAGAGTCTCTATTCTTGTACTTAAGGCGGCATTGTGCCTTTTGTGTTTAATTCCGATGTAATTTCAGTGTTTCATCGTCAATGTGGCTGTCAAAGGAATACATTGAACCTCCAGTGGTGTCTGGGAAACTAATACTGGTCTCACAGGGAATGCTCAAAGCACCGACTGTAAGAAGAGTCTCTATTCTTGTACTTAAGGCGGCATTGTGCTATTTGTATTTAATTCCTATACGATTTCTGCGTTTCATTGTCAATGTGAAGGTCCAAGGAATACATTGAACCTGCCGTGGTGTATCGGAACCTAATACTGGTCTCACAGGCAATGCTCAAAGCACCGACTGTAAGAACAGTCTCTATTCTTGTACTTAAGGCGACATTGTGCCGTTTGTATTTAATTCCGATGCGATTTCTGTGATTCTTCGTCAATGTGAAGGTGCAAGGAACACATTGAACCTGCAGTGGTGTATCGGAATCTAATACTGGTCTCATAGGAAAGGATCAAAGCACAGAGTCTAAGAAGTCTCGCGCTTCTTGCACTTAAGGCGGCATTGTGGCTTTTGTATTTAATGCTGATGTAATTTCTGTGTTTCATCGTCAATATGTATGTCCAAGGAATACATTCGACCTGCAGTGGTGTATCGGAAACTAATACTGGTCTCACAGGGAATGCTCAAAGCACCGACTGTAAGAAGAGTCTCTATTCTTGTACTTAAGTCGGCATTGTGCCTTTTGTATTTAATTCCGATGCCATTTCTGTATTTCTACGCCAATGCGAAGGTCCAAGGAATACATTGAACCTGCAGTGGTGTATGGGAAACTAATACTGGTCTCACAGGGAATGCTCAAAGCACCGACTGTAAGAAGACTCTCTATTCTTGTACTTAAGGCGGCATTGTGCCATTTGTATTTAATTCCGACGCCATTTCTGTGTTTCATCGACAATGTGAAGGTCCAAGGAATACATTGTACCTGCAGTGGTGTATCGGAAACTAATACTGGTCTCGCAGGGAATGCTCAAAGCACCGACTGGAAGAAGAGTCTCTATTCTTGCACTTATGGCGGCATTGTGCCTTTTGTATTTAATTCCGATGTAATTTCAGTGTTGCATCGTCAATGTGTATGTCTAAGGAATACATTGAACCTGCAGTGGTGTATCGGAAACTAATACTGGTCTCACAGGAAATGATCAAAGCACAAACTCTAAGAAGTCTCACTCATCTTGCAGTCAATGCGGCATTGTTCCTTTTGTATTTAATTCCGATGTAATTTCAGTGATTCACCGTCAATGAGTATGTCCAAGGAATACATTGAACCTGGAGTGGTGTATCGGAAACTAATACTGGTCTCACAGGGAATGCTCAAAGCACCGACTGGAAGAAAAGTCACTATTCTAGTACGTAAGGCGGCATTGTGCCTTTTGTATTTAATTCGGATGCGATTTCTTTGTTTCATCGTCAACGTGTATGTCCAAGCAATACATTGAATCTGCAGTGGTGTTTCGGAAACTAATACTGGTCTCACAGGAAATGCTCAAAGCACCGACTGTAAGAAGAGTCTCTATTCTTGTACTGAAGCGGCATTGTGCCATTTGTATTTAATTCCGATGCGATTTCTGTGTTTCATCGACAATGTGAAGGTACAAGGAATACATTGCACCTGCAGTGGTGTATCGGAAACTAATACTGGTCTCACAGGGAATGCTCAAAGCACCGACTGTAAGAGGAGTCTCTATTCTTGCACTTATGATGGCATTGTGCCTTTTGTATTTAATTCCAGTGTAATTGCAGTGTTTCATCGTCAATGTGTATGTATAAGGAATACATTTAACCTGCAGTGGTGTACCGGAAACTAATACTGGTCTCACAGGGAAAGCTCAAAGCACCGACTGTAAGAAGAGTCACTATTTTTGTACTTATTGCGGCATTGTGAATTTTGTATTTAATTCCGATGTAATTTCAGTGTTTCATGGTCAATGTGAATGTCCAAGGAATAAACTGAACCTGCAGATGTGTAGCGGAAACTAATACTGGTCTCACAGGGAATGCTCAAAGAACCGACGGTAAGAAGAGTCTCTATTCTTGTACTTAAGGCGGCATTGTGAATTTTGTATTTAATTCCGATGTAGTTTCAGTGTTTCATCGTCAATGTGAATGTCCAAAGAATTCATTGCACCTGCAGTGGTGTATCGGAAACTAATACATGTCTCGCAGGGAATGCTCAAAGCACCGACACTAAGAAGAGTCTCCATTCTTGCACTTATGGCGGCATTGTGCCTTTTGTATTTAATTTCGATATAATATCAGTGTTTCATCGTCAATGTGTATGTCTAAGGAATACATTGAACCTGCAGTGGTGTATCGGAAACTATACTGGTCTCACAGGGAATGCTCAAAGCACCGACTGTAAGAATAGTCTCTATTCTTGTACTTAAGGCGGCATTGTGCCTTTTTTATTTAATTCCGATGACATTTCTGTGTTTCATCGTCAATGTGAAGGTCCAAGGAATAAACTGAACCTGCAGAGGTGTAGCGGAAACTAATACTGGTCTCACAGGGAATGCTCAAAGCACCGACGGTAAGGAGAGTCTCTATTCTTGTACTTAAGGCGGCATTGTGAATTTTGTATTTAATTCCGATGTAATTTCAGTGTTTCATCGTCAATGTGGATGTCCAAAGAATTCATTGCACCTGCAGTGGTGTATCGGAAACTAATACATGTCTCGCAGGGAATGCTCAGTGCACCGACACTAAGAAGAGTCTCCATTCTTGCACTTATGGCGGCATTGTGCCTTTTGTATTTAATTTCGATATAATTTCAGTGTTTCATCGTCAATGAGTATGTCCAAGGAATACATTGAACCTGGAGTGGTGTATCGGAAACTAATACTGGTCTCACAGGGAATGCTCAAAGCACCGACTGTAAGAAAAGACTCTATTCTTGTACGTAAGGCGGCATCGTGCCTTTTGTATTTAATTCGGATGCGATTTCTGTGTTTCATCGTCAACGTGTATGTCCAAGCAATACATTGAACCTGCAGTGGTGTATCGAAAACTAATACTGGTCTCACAGCAAATGCTCAAAGCACCGACTGTAAGAAGAGTCCCTATTCTTGTACTGAAGCGGCATTGTGCCTTTTGTATTTAATTCCGATGCGATTTCTGTGTTTCATCGTCAATGTGAAGGTACAAGGAATACATTGAACCTGCAGTGGTGTATCGGAAACTAATACTGGTCTCACAGGGAATGCTCAAAGCACCGACTGTAAGAGGAGTCTCTATTCTTGCACTTATGATGGCATTGTGCCTTTTGTATTTAATTCCAGTGTAATTTCAGCGTTTCTTCGTCAATGTGTATGTCTAAGGAATACATTGAACCTGCAGTGGTGTATCGGAAACTAATACTGGTCTCACAGGGAATGCTGAAAGCACCGACTGTAAGAAGAGTCTCTATTCTTGTACTTATTGCGGCATTGTGCCTTTTGTATTTAGTTCCGATGCGATTTCTGTGTTTCTTCGTCAATGCGAAAGTCCAAGGAATACATTGAACCTGCAGTGGTGTATCGGAAACTAGTACTGGTCTCACAGGGAATGCTCAATGCAACGACTGTAAGAAGAGTCTCCATTCTTGTACTTATTGCGGCATTGTGCCTTTTGTATTTAGTTCCGATGCGATTTCTGTGTTTCTTCGTCAATGCGAAAGTACAAGGAATACATTGAACCTGCAGTGGTGTATCGAAAACTAATACTGGTCTCACAGGGAATGCTCAAAGCACCGACTGTAAGAATAGTCTCTATTCTTGTACTTAAGGCGGCATTGTGCTTTTAGTATTTAATTCCGATGCGATTTCTGTGTTTCTTCGTCAACGTGAAGGTGCAAGGAACACATTCAACCTACAGTGGTGTATCGCAAACTAGTACTGGTCTCACAGGAAAGGATCAAAGCACAGACTCTAAGATGTCTCACTCTTCTTGCACTTAAGGCGGCATTGTTCCTTTTGTATTTAATTTCGATGTAATTTCAGTGTTTCATCGTCAATGTGTATGTCCAAGGAATACATTGAACCAGCACGAATGAATTGGAAACTAATACTGGTCTCACAGGGAATGCTCAAAGCACCGACTGTAAGAAGAGTCTCTATATTTGTACTTAAGGCGGCATTGTGGCTTTTGTATGTAATTCCGATGCGATTTCTGTGTTTAATCGACAATGTGATGGTCCAAGGAATACATTGAACCTGCAGTCGTGTATCGGAAAGTAATACAGGTCTCACAGGGAATGCTCAAAACATCGACTGTAAGAAGAGTCTCTATTCTTGTACTTAAGGCGGCATTGTGCCTTTTGTGTTTAATTCCGATGTAATTTCAGTGTTTCATCGTCAATGTGAATGTCAAAGGAATACATTGAACCTGCAGTGGTGTATCGGAAACTAATACTGGTCTCACAGGGAATGCTGAAAGCACCGACTGTAAGAAGAGTCTCTATTCTTGTACTTATTGCGGCATTGTGCCTTTTGTATTTAGTTCCGATGCGATTTCTGTGTTTCTTCGTCAATGCGAAAGTCCAAGGAATACATTGAACCTGCAGTGGTGTATCGGAAACTAGTACTGGTCTCACAGGGAATGCTCAATGCAACGACTGTAAGAAGAGTCTCTATTCTTGTACTTAGGGCGGCATTGTGCTATTTGTATTTAATTCCTATACGATTTCTTCGTTTCATTGTCAATGTGAAGGTCCAAGGAATACATTGAACCTGCCGTGGTGTATCGGAACCTAATACTGGTCTCACAGGCAATGCTCAAAGCACCGACTGTAAGAACAGTCTCTATTCTTGTACTTAAGGCGACATTGTGCCGTTTGTATTTAATTCCGATGCGATTTCTGTGATTCTTCGTCAATGTGAAGGTGCAAGGAACACATTGAACCTGCAGTGGTGTATCGGAATCTAATACTGGTCTCATAGGAAAGGATCAAAGCACAGAGTCTAAGAAGTCTCGCGCTTCTTGCACTTAAGGCGGCATTGTGGCTTTTGTATTTAATGCTGATGTAATTTCTGTGTTTCATCGTCAATATGTATGTCCAAGGAATACATTCGACCTGCAGTGGTGTATCGGAAACTAATACTGGTCTCACAGGGAATGCTCAAAGCACCGACTGTAAGAAGAGTCTCTATTCTTGTACTTAAGGCGGCATTGTGCCATTTGTATTTAATTCCGACGCCATTTCTGTGTTTCATCGACAATGTGAAGGTCCAAGGAATACATTGTACCTGCAGTGGTGTATCGGAAACTAATACTGGTCTCGCAAGGAATGCTCTTAGCACCGACTGGAAGAAGAGTCTCTATTCTTGCACTTATGGCGGCATTGTGCCTTTTGTATTAAATTCCGATGTAATTTCAGTGTTGCATCGTCAATGTGTATGTCTAAGGAATACATTGAACCTGCAGTGGTGTATCGGAAACTAATACTGGTCTCACAGGAAAGGATCAAAGCACAGACTCTAAGAAGTCTCACTCATCTTGCAGTCAATGCGGCATTGTTCCTTTTGTATTTAATTCCGATGTAATTTCAGTGTTTCACCGTCAATGAGTATGTCCAAGGAATACATTGAACTTGGAGTGGTGTATCGTAAACTAATACCGGTCTCACAGGGAATGCTCAACACACCGAATGTAAGAAGAGTCTCTATTCTTGTACTTAAGGCGGCATTGTGCCATTTGTATTAAATTCCGATGCAATTTCTGTGTTTCATCGTCAATGTGTATGTCTAAGGAATACATGGAACCTGCAGTGGTGTATCGAAACTAATACTGGTCTCACAGGAAATGCTCAAAGCTCCGACTGTAAGAAGAGTATCTATTCTTGTACTGAAGCGGCATTGTGCCTTTTGTATTTAATTAGGATGCGATTTCTGTGTTTCATCGTCAATGTGAAGGTACAAGGAATACATTGTATCTGCAGTGGTGTATCGGAAACTAATACTGGTCTCACAGGGAATGCTCAAAGCACCGACTGTAAGAGGAGTCTCTATTCTTGCACTTATGATGGCTTTGTGCCTTTTGTATTTAATTCCAGTGTAATTTCAGTGTTTCTTCGTCAATGTGTATGTCTAAGGAATACATTGAACCTGCAGTGGTGTATCGGAAACTAATACTGGTCTCACAGGGAATGTTCGAAGCACCGACTGTAAGAAGAGTCTCTATTCTTGTACTTATAGCGGCAATGTGCCTTTTGTATTTAATTCTAATGCGATTTCTGTTTTTCATCGTCCATGTGAAGGTCCAAGGAATACATTGAACCTGCAGTGGTGTATCGGAAACTAATACTGGTCTCACAGGGAATGCACAAAGCACCGACGGTAAGAAGACTCTCTATTCTTGTACTTAAGGCTGCATTGTGCCATTTGTAATTAATTCCGATGCCATTTCTGTGTTTCATCGTCAATGTGAAGGTCCAAGGAATACATTGTTTCTGCAGTGGTGTATCGGAAACTAATACTGGTCTCGCAGGGAATGCTCAAAGCACCGACTGTAAAAAGAGTCTCCAATCTTGCACTTATGGCGGCATTGTGCCTTTTGTATTTAATTTCGATGTAATTTCAGAGTTTCATCGTCAATGTGTATGTCTAAGGAATACATTGAACCTGCAGTGGTGTATCGGAAACTAATACTGGTCTCACAGGGAATGCTCAAAGCACCGACTGTAAGAAGAGTCACTATTCTTGTACTTATTGCGGCATTGCGCCTTTTGTATTTATTTCCGATGCGATTTCTGTGTTTCATCGTCAATGCGAAGGTCCAAGGAATACATTGAACCTGCAGTGGTGTATCGGAAACTAATACTGGTCTCACAGGAAAGGATCAAAGCACAGACTCTAAGAAGTTTCCCTCATCTTGCAGTTAATGCGGCATTGTTCCTTTTGTATTTAATTCGGATGTAATTTCAGTGTTTCATCGTCAATGAGTATGTCCAAGGATTACATTGAACCTGGAGTGGTGTATCGGAAACTAATACTGGTCTCACAGGGAATGCTCAAAGCACCGACTGTAAGAGGAGTCTCTATTCTTGCACTTATGATGGCATTGTTCCTTTTGTATTTAATTCCGATGTAATTTCAGTGTTTCACCGTCAATGAGTATGTCCAAGGAATACATTGAACTTGGAGTGGTGTATCGTAAACTAATACCGGTCTCACAGGGAATGCTCAACACACCGAATGTAAGAAGAGTCTCTATTCTTGTACTTAAGGCGGCATTGTGCCATTTGTATTAAATTCCGATGCAATTTCTGTGTTTCATCGTCAATGTGTATGTCTAAGGAATACATGGAACCTGCAGTGGTGTATCGAAACTAATACTGGTCTCACAGGAAATGCTCAAAGCTCCGACTGTAAGAAGAGTATCTATTCTTGTACTGAAGCGGCATTGTGCCTTTTGTATTTAATTAGGATGCGATTTCTGTGTTTCATCGTCAATGTGAAGGTACAAGGAATACATTGTACCTGCAGTGGTGTATCGGAAACTAATACTGGTCTCACAGGGAATGCTCAAAGCACCGACTGTAAGAGGAGTCTCTATTCTTGCACTTATGATGGCTTTGTGCCTTTTGTATTTAATTCCAGTGTAATTTCAGTGTTTCTTCGTCAATGTGTATGTCTAAGGAATACATTGAACCTGCAGTGGTGTATCGGAAACTAATACTGGTCTCACAGGGAATGTTCGAAGCACCGACTGTAAGAAGAGTCTCTATTCTTGTACTTATAGCGGCATTGTGCCTTTTGTATTTAATTCTAATGCGATTTCTGTTTTTCATCGTCCATGTGAAGGTCCAAGGAATACATTGAACCTGCAGTGGTGTATCGGAAACTAATACTGGTCTCACAGGGAATGCACAAAGCACCGACGGTAAGAAGACTCTCTATTCTTGTACTTAAGGCTGCATTGTGCCATTTGTAATTAATTCCGATGCCATTTCTGTGTTTCATCGTCAATGTGAAGGTCCAAGGAATACATTGTTTCTGCAGTGGTGTATCGGAAACTAATACTGGTCTCGCAGGGAATGCTCAAAGCACCGACTGTAAAAAGAGTCTCCAAACTTGCACTTATGGCGGCATTGTGCCTTTTGTATTTAATTTCGATGTAATTTCAGAGTTTCATCGTCAATGTGTATGTCTAAGGAATACATTGAACCTGCAGTGGTGTATCGGAAACTAATACTGGTCTCACAGGGAATGCTCAAAGCACCGACTGTAAGAAGAGTCACTATTCTTGTACTTATTGCGGCATTGCGCCTTTTGTATTTATTTCCGATGCAATTTCTGTGTTTCATCGTCAATGCGAAGGTCCAAGGAATACATTGAACCTGCAGTGGTGTATCGGAAACTAATACTGGTCTCACAGGAAAGGATCAAAGCACAGACTCTAAGAAGTTTCCCTCATCTTGCAGTTAATGGGGCATTGTTCCTTTTGTATTTAATTCCGATGTAATTTCAGTGTTTCATGGTCAATGTGAATGTCCAAGGAATAAACTGAACCTGCAGATGTGTAGCGGAAACTAATACTGGTCTCACAGGGAATGCTCAAAGGACCGACGGTAAGAAGAGTCTCTATTCTTGTACTTAAGGCGGCATTGTGAATTTTGTATTTAATTCCGATGTAATTTCAGTGTTTCATCGTCAATGTGAATGTCCAAAGAATTCATTGCACCTGCAGTGGTGTATCGGAAACTAATACATGTCTCGCAGGGAATGCTCAAAGCACCGACACTAAGAAGAGTCTCCATTCTTGCACTTATGGCGGCATTGTGCCTTTTGTATTTAATTTCGATATAATATCAGTGTTTCATCGTCAATGTGTATGTCTAAGGAATACATTGAACCTGCAGTGGTGTATCGGAAACTATACTGGTCTCACAGGGAATGCTCAAAGCACCGACTGTAAGAATAGTCTCTATTCTTGTACTTAAGGCGGCATTGTGCCTTTTTTATTTAATTCCGATGACATTTCTGTGTTTCATCGTCAATGTGAAGGTCCAAGGAATAAACTGAACCTGCAGTGGTGTATCGGAAACTAATACTGGTCTCGCAAGGAATGCTCTTAGCACCGACTGGAAGAAGAGTCTCTATTCTTGCACTTATGGCGGCATTGTGCCTTTTGTATTAAATTCCGATGTAATTTCAGTGTTGCATCGTCAATGTGTATGTCTAAGGAATACATTGAACCTGCAGTGGTGTATCGGAAACTAATACTGGTCTCACAGGAAAGGATCAAAGCACAGACTCTAAGAAGTCTCACTCATCTTGCAGTCAATGCGGCATTGTTCCTTTTGTATTTAATTCCGATGTAATTTCAGTGTTTCACCGTCAATGAGTATGTCCAAGGAATACATTGAACTTGGAGTGGTGTATCGTAAACTAATACCGGTCTCACAGGGAATGCTCAACACACCGAATGTAAGAAGAGTCTCTATTCTTGTACTTAAGGCGGCATTGTGCCATTTGTATTAAATTCCGATGCAATTTCTGTGTTTCATCGTCAATGTGTATGTCTAAGGAATACATGGAACCTGCAGTGGTGTATCGAAACTAATACTGGTCTCACAGGAAATGCTCAAAGCTCCGACTGTAAGAAGAGTATCTATTCTTGTACTGAAGCGGCATTGTGCCTTTTGTATTTAATTAGGATGCGATTTCTGTGTTTCATCGTCAATGTGAAGGTACAAGGAATACATTGTATCTGCAGTGGTGTATCGGAAACTAATACTGGTCTCACAGGGAATGCTCAAAGCACCGACTGTAAGAGGAGTCTCTATTCTTGCACTTATGATGGCTTTGTGCCTTTTGTATTTAATTCCAGTGTAATTTCAGTGTTTCTTCGTCAATGTGTATGTCTAAGGAATACATTGAACCTGCAGTGGTGTATCGGAAACTAATACTGGTCTCACAGGGAATGTTCGAAGCACCGACTGTAAGAAGAGTCTCTATTCTTGTACTTATAGCGGCAATGTGCCTTTTGTATTTAATTCTAATGCGATTTCTGTTTTTCATCGTCCATGTGAAGGTCCAAGGAATACATTGAACCTGCAGTGGTGTATCGGAAACTAATACTGGTCTCACAGGGAATGCACAAAGCACCGACGGTAAGAAGACTCTCTATTCTTGTACTTAAGGCTGCATTGTGCCATTTGTAATTAATTCCGATGCCATTTCTGTGTTTCATCGTCAATGTGAAGGTCCAAGGAATACATTGTTTCTGCAGTGGTGTATCGGAAACTAATACTGGTCTCGCAGGGAATGCTCAAAGCACCGACTGTAAAAAGAGTCTCCAATCTTGCACTTATGGCGGCATTGTGCCTTTTGTATTTAATTTCGATGTAATTTCAGAGTTTCATCGTCAATGTGTATGTCTAAGGAATACATTGAACCTGCAGTGGTGTATCGGAAACTAATACTGGTCTCACAGGGAATGCTCAAAGCACCGACTGTAAGAAGAGTCACTATTCTTGTACTTATTGCGGCATTGCGCCTTTTGTATTTATTTCCGATGCGATTTCTGTGTTTCATCGTCAATGCGAAGGTCCAAGGAATACATTGAACCTGCAGTGGTGTATCGGAAACTAATACTGGTCTCACAGGAAAGGATCAAAGCACAGACTCTAAGAAGTTTCCCTCATCTTGCAGTTAATGCGGCATTGTTCCTTTTGTATTTAATTCGGATGTAATTTCAGTGTTTCATCGTCAATGAGTATGTCCAAGGATTACATTGAACCTGGAGTGGTGTATCGGAAACTAATACTGGTCTCACAGGGAATGCTCAAAGCACCGACTGTAAGAGGAGTCTCTATTCTTGCACTTATGATGGCATTGTTCCTTTTGTATTTAATTCCGATGTAATTTCAGTGTTTCACCGTCAATGAGTATGTCCAAGGAATACATTGAACTTGGAGTGGTGTATCGTAAACTAATACCGGTCTCACAGGGAATGCTCAACACACCGAATGTAAGAAGAGTCTCTATTCTTGTACTTAAGGCGGCATTGTGCCATTTGTATTAAATTCCGATGCAATTTCTGTGTTTCATCGTCAATGTGTATGTCTAAGGAATACATGGAACCTGCAGTGGTGTATCGAAACTAATACTGGTCTCACAGGAAATGCTCAAAGCTCCGACTGTAAGAAGAGTATCTATTCTTGTACTGAAGCGGCATTGTGCCTTTTGTATTTAATTAGGATGCGATTTCTGTGTTTCATCGTCAATGTGAAGGTACAAGGAATACATTGTACCTGCAGTGGTGTATCGGAAACTAATACTGGTCTCACAGGGAATGCTCAAAGCACCGACTGTAAGAGGAGTCTCTATTCTTGCACTTATGATGGCTTTGTGCCTTTTGTATTTAATTCCAGTGTAATTTCAGTGTTTCTTCGTCAATGTGTATGTCTAAGGAATACATTGAACCTGCAGTGGTGTATCGGAAACTAATACTGGTCTCACAGGGAATGTTCGAAGCACCGACTGTAAGAAGAGTCTCTATTCTTGTACTTATAGCGGCATTGTGCCTTTTGTATTTAATTCTAATGCGATTTCTGTTTTTCATCGTCCATGTGAAGGTCCAAGGAATACATTGAACCTGCAGTGGTGTATCGGAAACTAATACTGGTCTCACAGGGAATGCACAAAGCACCGACGGTAAGAAGACTCTCTATTCTTGTACTTAAGGCTGCATTGTGCCATTTGTAATTAATTCCGATGCCATTTCTGTGTTTCATCGTCAATGTGAAGGTCCAAGGAATACATTGTTTCTGCAGTGGTGTATCGGAAACTAATACTGGTCTCGCAGGGAATGCTCAAAGCACCGACTGTAAAAAGAGTCTCCAAACTTGCACTTATGGCGGCATTGTGCCTTTTGTATTTAATTTCGATGTAATTTCAGAGTTTCATCGTCAATGTGTATGTCTAAGGAATACATTGAACCTGCAGTGGTGTATCGGAAACTAATACTGGTCTCACAGGGAATGCTCAAAGCACCGACGGTAAGAAGAGTCACTATTCTTGTACTTATTGCGGCATTGCGCCTTTTGTATTTATTTCCGATGCAATTTCTGTGTTTCATCGTCAATGCGAAGGTCCAAGGAATACATTGAACCTGCAGTGGTGTATCGGAAACTAATACTGGTCTCACAGGAAAGGATCAAAGCACAGACTCTAAGAAGTTTCCCTCATCTTGCAGTTAATGGGGCATTGTTCCTTTTGTATTTAATTCCGATGTAATTTCAGTGTTTCATGGTCAATGTGAATGTCCAAGGAATAAACTGAACCTGCAGATGTGTAGCGGAAACTAATACTGGTCTCACAGGGAATGCTCAAAGAACCGACGGTAAGAAGAGTCTCTATTCTTGTACTTAAGGCGGCATTGTGAATTTTGTATTTAATTCCGATGTAATTTCAGTGTTTCATCGTCAATGTGAATGTCCAAAGAATCCATTGCACCTGCAGTGGTGTATCGGAAACTAATACATGTCTCGCAGGGAATGCTCAAAGCACCGACACTAAGAAGAGTCTCCATTATTGCACTTATGGCGGCATTGTGCCTTTTGTATTTAATTTCGATATAATATCAGTGTTTCATCGTCAATGTGTATGTCTAAGGAATACATTGAACCTGCAGTGGTGTATCGGAAACTATACTGGTCTCACAGGGAATGCTCAAAGCACCGACTGTAAGAATAGTCTCTATTCTTGTACTTAAGGCGGCATTGTGCCTTTTTTATTTAATTCCGATGACATTTCTGTGTTTCATCGTCAATGTGAAGGTCCAAGGAATAAACTGAACCTGCAGAGGTGTAGCGGAAACTAATACTGGTCTCACAGGGAATGCTCAAAGCACCGACGGTAAGGAGAGTCTCTATTCTTGTACTTAAGGCGGCATTGTGAATTTTGTATTTAATTCCGATGTAATTTCAGTGTTTCATCGTCAATGTGGATGTCCAAAGAATTCATTGCACCTGCAGTGGTGTATCGGAAACTAATACATGTCTCGCAGGGAATGCTCAATGCACCGACACTAAGAAGAGTCTCCATTCTTGCACTTATGGCGGCATTGTGCCTTTTGTATTTAATTTCGATATAATTTCAGTGTTTCATCGTCAATGAGTATGTCCAAGGAATACATTGAACCTGGAGTGGTGTATCGGAAACTAATACTGGTCTCACAGGGAATGCTCAAAGCACCGACTGTAAGAAAAGACTCTATTCTTGTACGTAAGGCGGCATTGTGCCTTTTGTATTTAATTCGGATGCGATTTCTGTGTTTCATCGTCAACGTGTATGTCCAAGCAATACATTGAACCTGCAGTGGTGTATCGAAAACTAATACTGGTCTCACAGCAAATGCTCAAAGCACCGACTGTAAGAAGAGTCCCTATTCTTGTACTGAAGCGGCATTGTGCCTTTTGTATTTAATTCCGATGCGATTTCTGTGTTTCATCGTCAATGTGAAGGTACAAGGAATACATTGAACTTGCAGTGGTGTATCGGAAACTAATACTGGTCTCACAGGGAATGCTCAAAGCACCGTCTGTAAGAGGAGTCTCTATTCTTGCATTTATGATGGCATTGTGCCTTTAGTATTTAATTCCAGTGTAATTTCAGTGTTTCTTCGTCAATGTGTATGTCTAAGGAATACATTGATCCTGCAGTGGTGTATCGGAAAATAATACTGGTCTCACAGGGAGTGCTGAAAGCACCGACTGTAAGAAGAGTCTCTATTCTTGTACTTATTGCGGCATTGTGCCTTTTGTATTTAGTTCCGATGCGATTTCTGTGTTTCTTCGTCAATGCGAAAGTCCAAGGAATACATTGAACCTGCAGTGGTGTATCGGAAACTAGTACTGGTCTCACAGGGAATGCTCAATGCAACGACTGTAAGAAGAGTCTCCATTCTTGTACCTATTGCGGCATTGTGCCTTTTGTATTTAGTTCCGATGCGATTTCTGTGTTTCTTCGTCAATGCGAAAGTACAAGGAATACATTGAACCTGCAGTGGTGTATCGAAAACTAATACTGGTCTCACAGGGAATGCTCAAAGCACCGACTGTAAGAATAGTCTCTATTCTTGTACTTAAGGCGGCATTGTGCCTTTTGTATTTAATTCCGATGCGATTTCTGTGTTTCTTCGTCAATGTGAAGGTGCAAGGAACACATTCAACCTACAGTGGTGTATCGCAAACTAGTACTGGTCTCACAGGAAAGGATCAAAGCACAGACTCTGAGATGTCTCACTCTTCTTGCACTTAAGGCGGCATTGTTCCTTTTGTATTTAATTTCGATGTAATTTCAGTGTTTCATCGTCAATGTGTATGTCCAAGGAATACATTGAACCAGCACGAATGAATTGGAAACTAATACTGGTCTCACAGGGAATGCTCAAAGCACCGACTGTAAGAAGAGTCTCTATATTTGTACTTAAGGCGGCATTGTGGCTTTTGTATTTAATTCCGATGCGATTTCTGTGTTTAATCGTCAATGTGAAGGTCCAAGGAATACATTGAACCTGCAGTCGTGTATCGGAAAGTAATACAGGTCTCACAGGGAATGCTCAAAACATCGACTGTAAGAAGAGTCTCTATTCTTGTACTTAAGGCGGCATTGTGCCTTTTGTGTTTAATTCCGATGTAATTCCAGTGTTTCATCGTCAATGTGAATGTCAAAGGAATACATTGAACCTCCAGTGGTGTCTCGGAAACTAATACTGGTCTCACAGGGAATGCTCAAAGCACCGACTGTAAGAAGAGTCTCTATTCTTGTACTTAGGGCGGCATTGTGCTATTTGTATTTAATTCCTATACGATTTCTTCGTTTCATTGTCAATGTGAAGGTCCAAGGAATACATTGAACCTGCCGTGGTGTATCGGAACCTAATACTGGTCTCACAGGCAATGCTCAAAGCACCGACTGTAAGAACAGTCTCTATTCTTGTACTTAAGGCGACATTGTGCCGTTTGTATTTAATTCCGATGCGATTTCTGTGATTCTTCGTCAATGTGAAGGTGCAAGGAACACATTGAACCTGCAGTGGTGTATCGGAATCTAATACTGGTCTCATAGGAAAGGATCAAAGCACAGAGTCTAAGAAGTCTCGCGCTTCTTGCACTTAAGGCGGCATTGTGGCTTTTGTATTTAATGCTGATGTAATTTCTGTGTTTCATCGTCAATATGTATGACCAAGGAATACATTCGACCTGCAGTGGTGTATCGGAAACTAATACTGGTCTCACAGGGAATGCTCAAAGCACCGACTGTAAGAAGAGTCTCTATTCTTGTACTTAAGGCGGCATTGTGCCATTTGTATTTAATTCCGACGCCATTTCTGTGTTTCATCGACAATGTGAAGGTCCAAGGAATACATTGTACCTGCAGTGGTGTATCGGAAACTAATACTGGTCTCGCAAGGAATGCTCAAAGCACCGACTGGAAGAAGAGTCTCTATTCTTGCACTTATGGCGGCATTGTGCCTTTTGTATTAAATTCCGATGTAATTTCAGTGTTGCATCGTCAATGTGTATGTCTAAGGAATACATTGAACCTGCAGTGGTGTATCGGAAACTAATACTGGTCTCACAGGAAAGGATCAAAGCACAGACTCTAAGAAGTCTCACTCATCTTGCAGTCAATGCGGCATTGTTCCTTTTGTATTTAATTCCGATGTAATTTCAGTGTTTCACCGTCAATGAGTATGTCCAAGGAATACATTGAACTTGGAGTGGTGTATCGTAAACTAATACCGGTCTCACAGGGAATGCTCAACACACCGAATGTAAGAAGAGTCTCTATTCTTGTACTTAAGGCGGCATTGTGCCATTTGTATTAAATTCCGATACAATTTCTGTGTTTCATCGTCAATGTGTATGTCTAAGGAATACATGGAACCTGCAGTGGTGTATCGAAACTAATACTGGTCTCACAGGAAATGCTCAAAGCTCCGACTGTAAGAAGAGTATCTCTTCTTGTACTGAAGCGGCATTGTGCCTTTTGTATTTAATTAGGATGCGATTTCTGTGTTTCATCGTCAATGTGAAGGTACAAGGAATACATTGTACCTGCAGTGGTGTATCGGAAACTAATACTGGTCTCACAGGGAATGCTCAAAGCACCGACTGTAAGAGGAGTCTCTATTCTTGCACTTATGATGGCTTTGTGCCTTTTGTATTTAATTCCAGTGTAATTTCAGTGTTTCTTCGTCAATGTGTATGTCTAAGGAATACATTGAACCTGCAGTGGTGAATCGGAAACTAATACTGGTCTCACAGGGAATGTTCGAAGCACCGACTGTAAGAAGAGTCTCTATTCTTGTACTTATAGCGGCATTGTGCCTTTTGTATTTAATTCAAATGCGATTTCTGTTTTTCATCGTCCATGTGAAGGTCCAAGGAATACATTGAACCTGCAGTGGTGTATCGGAAACTAATACTGGTCTCACAGGGAAAGCACAAAGCACCGACGGTAAGAAGACTCTCTATTCTTGTACTTAAGGCTGCTTTGTGCCATTTGTAATTAATTCCGATGCCATTTCTGTGTTTCATCGTCAATGTGAAGGTCCAAGGAATACATTGTTTCTGCAGTGGTGTATCGGAAACTAATACTGGTCTCGCAGGGAATGCTCAAAGCACCGACTGTAAAAAGGGTCTCCAATCTTGCACTTATGGCGGCATTGTGCCTTTTGTATTTAATTTCGATGTAATTTCAGAGTTTCATCGTCAATGTGTATGTCAAAGGAATACATTGAACCTGCAGTGGTGTATCGGAAACTAATACTGGTCTCACAGGGAATGCTCAAAGCACCGACTGTAAGAAGAGGCACTATTCTTGTACTTATTGCGGCATTGCGCCTTTTGTATTTATTTCCGATGCGATTTCTGTGTTTCATCGTCAATGCGAAGGTGCAAGGAATACATTGAACCTGCAGTGGTGTATCGGAAACTAATACTGGTCTCACAGGAAAGGATCAAAGCACAGACTCTAAGAAGTTTCCCTCATCTTGCAGTTAATGCGGCATTGTTCCTTTTGTATTTAATTCGGATGTAATTTCAGTGTTTCATCGTCAATGAGTATGTCCAAGGATTACATTGAACCTGGAGTGGTGTATCGGAAACTAATACTGGTCTCACAGGGAATGCTCAAAGCACCGACTGTAAGAGGAGTCTCTATTCTTGCACTTATGATGGCATTGTGCCTTTTGTATTTAATTCCAGTGTAATTGCAGTGTTTCATCGTCAATGTGTATGTCTAAGGAATACATTTAACCTGCAGTGGTGTACCGGAAACTAATACTGGTCTCACAGGGAAAGCTCAAAGCACCGACTGTAAGAAGAGTCACTATTTTTGTACTTATTGCGGCATTGTGAATTTTGTATTTAATTCCGATGTAATTTCAGTGTTTCATCGTCAATGTGAATGTCCAAGGAATAAACTGAACCTGCAGATGTGTAGCGGAAACTAACACTGGTCTCACAGGGAATGCTCAAAGAACCGACGGTAAGAAGAGTCTCTATTCTTGTACTTTTTGCGGCATTGTGCCTTTAATATTTAGTTCCGATGCGATTTCTGTGTTTCTTCGTCAATGCGAAAGTCCAAGGAATACATTGAACCTGCAGTGGTGTATCGAAAACTAATACTGGTCTGACAGGGAATGCTCAAAGCACCGACTGTAAGAATAGTCTCTATTCTTGTACGTAAGGCGGCATTGTGCCTTTTTTATTTAATTCCGATGACATTTCTGTGTTTCATCGTCAATGTGAAGGTCCAAGGAATAAACTGAACCTGCAGAGGTGCAGCGGAAACTAATACTGGTCTCACAGGGATTGCTCAAAGCACCGACGGTACGAAGAGTCTCTATTCTTGTACTTAAGGCGGCATTGTGAATTTTGTATTTAATTCCGATGTAATTTCAGTGTTTCATGGTCAGTGTGAATGTCCAAAGAATTCATTGCACCTGCAGTGGTGTATCGGAAACTAATACATGTCTCGCAGGGAATGCTCAATGCACCGACACTAAGAAGAGTCTCCATTCTTGCACTTATGGCGGCATTGTGCCTTTTGTATTTAATTTCGATATAATTTCAGTGTTTCATCGTCAATGAGTATGTCCAAGGAATACATTGAACCTGGAGTGGTGTATCGGAAACTATTACTGGTCTCACAGGGAATGCTCAAAGCACCGACTGTAAGAAAAGTCTCTATTCTTGTACGTAAGGCGGCATTGTGCCTTTTGTATTTAATTCGGATGCGATTTCTGTGTTTCATCGTCAACGTGTATGTCCAAGCAATACATTGAACCTGCAGTGGTGTATCGAAAACTAATACTGGTCTCACAGCAAATGCTCAAAGCACCGACTGTAAGTAGAGTCCCTATTCTTGTACTGAAGCGGCATTGTGCCTTTTGTATTTAATTCCGATGCGATTTCTGTGTTTCATCGTCAATGTGAAGGTACAAGGAATACATTGTACCTGCAGTGGTGTATCGGAAACTAATACTGGTCTCACAGGGAATGCTCAAACCACCGACTGAAAGAGGAGTCTCTATTCTTGCACTTATGATGGCATTGTGCCTTTTGTATTTAATTCCAGTGTAATTTCAGTGTTTCTTTTCAATGTGTATGTCTAAGGAATACATTGAACCTGCAGTGGTGTATCGGAAACTAATACTGGTCTCACAGGGAATGCTGAAAGCACCGACTGTAAGAAGAGTCTCTATTCTTGTACTTATTGCGGCATTGTGCCTTTTGTATTTAGTTCCGATGCGATTTCTGTGTTTCTTCGTCAATGCGAAAGTCCAAGGAATACATTGAACCTGCAGTGGTGTATCGGAAACTAATACTGGTCTCACAGGGAATGCTCGATGCAACGACTGTAAGAAGAGTCTCCATTCTTGTACTTAAGGCGGCATTGTGCCTTTTGTATTTAATACCGATGCGTTTCTGTGTTTCATCGTCAATGTTAAGGTCCAAGGAATACATTGAACCTGCTGTGGTGTATCGGAAACTAATACTGGTCTCACAGGGAATGCTCAAACACCGACTGTAAGAAGAGTCTCTATTCTTGTACTTAAGGCGGCATTGTGCCTTTTGTATTTCATTCCGATGCGATTTCTGTGTTTCATCGTCAATGTGTATGTCCAAGGAATACATTGAACCTGCAGTGGCGTATCGGAAGCTAATACTGGTCTCACAGGAATGGATCAAAGCACAGACTCTAAGAAGTCTCACTCTTCTTGCACTTACGGTGGCATTGTGCGTTTTGTATTTAATTCCGATGTAATATCAGTGTTTCATCGTCAATGTGTATGTCCAAGGGATAGATCGAACCGGCAGTGGTGTATCGCAAGCTAATACTGGTCTCACGGGGAATGCTCAAAGCACCGACTGTAAGAAGAGTCTCTATTGTTGTACTTAAGGCGGCATTGTGCAGTTTGTATTTAATTCCGATGCGATTTCTGTGTTTCATCGTCAATGTGAAGGTCCAAGGAATACATTGAACCTGCAGTGGCGTATTGGAAACTGATACTGGTCGCGCAGGAAAGGATAAAAGCACAGACTCCTAGAGGGCTCACTCTTCTTGCACTTAAGTCGGCATTGTACCTTTTGTATTCAATTACGATGTAATTTCAGTGTTTCATCGTCAATGTGTATGTCCAAGGAATACATTGAACGTGCAGTGGTGTATCGGAAACTAATACTGGTCCCGCAGGGAATGCTCAAACACCGACTGTAAGAGGAGTCTCTTCTCTTGCACTTAAGGCGGCATTTGGCCTTCTGTATTTAATTAAGATTTAATTTCAGTGTTTCATTGTCATTGTGTATGTCCAAGTAATTCATTGAACCTGCAGTGGTGTATCGGAAACTAATACTGGTCTCACACGGAATGCTCATAGCACCAACCTTAAGAAGAGACTCTATTCTTGTACTTAAGGCGGCATTGTGACTTTTGTATTTAATTCCAATGCGATTTCTGTGTTTCATCGTCAATGTGAAGGTCCAAGGAACACATTTAACCTGCTGTGATGTATCGGAAACTAATACTGGTCTCACAGGAAAGGATCAAAGCACAGACTCTAAGAAGTCTCACATATCTTGCACTTAAGGCGGCATTGTTCCTTTTGTATTTAATTCCGATGTAATTTCAGTGTTTCATTGTCATTGTGTATGTCCAAGGAATTCATTGAACCTGCAGTGGTGTATCGGAAACTAATTCTGGTCTCACAGGTAATGCTCAAAGCACCGACTGTAAGAAGAGTCTCTATTCTTGTACTTAAGGCGGCATAGTGCCTTTTCTATTTTATTCCGATGCGATTTCTGTGTTTCATCGTCAATATGAAGGTCCAAGGAATACATTGAACCTGCAGTGGTGTATCGGAAACTAATACTGGTCTCACAGGAAATGATCAAAGCACAGACTCCAAGAAGTGTCACTCTTCTTGCACTTAAGGCGGCATTGTGCCTTTTGTGTTTAATTCCGATGCGATTTCAGTGTTTCATCGTCAACTTGAAAGTCCGTGGAATACATTGAACCTGCAGTGCTGTATCGGAAACTAATCCTGGTCAAACAGGAAAGGATCAAAGCACAGACTCTAAGAATTCTCAGTCTTCTTGCACTTAAGGCGGCATTGTGCCATTTGTATTTAATTCCGATGTAATTTCAGTTTTCCATCTTCAATGTGTATGTCCAAGAAATACATTGAACCGGCAGTGGTGTAACGGAAACTAATACTGGTCTCACAGGGAATGCTAATAGCACCGACTGTAAGAAGTGGCTCTATTCTTGTTCTTAAGTCGGCATTGTGATTTTTGTATTTAATTCCGACGCGATTTCTGTGTTTCATCTTCAATGTGATGGTCCAAGGAATTCATTGAACTTGCAGTGGTGTATCGGAAACTAATACTGGTCTCACAGGGAATGACCAAAGCACCGACTGTAAGAAGAGTCTCTATTCTTGTACTTAAGGCGGCATTGTGACTTTTATATTTAGTTCCGATGCGATTTCTGTGTTTCATTGTCAATGTGATGGTCCAAAGAATACATTGAACCTGCAGTGGTGTATCGGAAACTAATACTGGTCTCACAGCAAAGGATCAAAGCACAGACTTTTAGAAGTCTCACTCTTCTTGCAGTTAAGGTGGCATTGAGCCTTTTGTATCTAATTCTGATTTAATTTCAGTGTTTCTTCGTCAATGTGTGTGTCTAAGGTATACATTGAACTTGCAGTGGTGTATCGGAAACTAATACTGGTCTCACATTGAATGCTCAAAGCACCGATTGTAACAAGAGTCTCTATTCTTGTACTTATTGTGCAATTGCGCCATTTGTATTTAATTCCGATGCGATTTCTGTCTTCCATCGTCAATGTGAAGGTCCAAGGAATACATTGACCCAGTAGTGGTGTATCGGAAACTAATACTGGTCTCACAGGAAAAGATCAAAGCACAGATTTTAAGATGTTTCACTCTTCTTGCACTTAAGGCGGATTTAATTTCAGTGTTTCATTGTCAATGTGTATGTCCAAGGAATACATTGAACCTGCAGTGGTATCGGAAACTAATACTGATCTCACAGGGTATGCTCAAAGCACCGACTGTAAGAAGAGTATCTATTCTTGTACGTAATGCGGCATTGTGCCTTCTGTATTTAATTCCGATACGACTTCTGTGCTCCTTCGTCAATGTGAAGGTCCAAGGAATACACTGAACCTGAAGTGGTGTATCGGAATCTAATACCGGTCTCACAGGAAAGGATCAAAGCACAGACTCTAAGAAGACTCACTCTTCTTGCACTTAAGGGGGCATTGTGCCGTTTATATTTAATTCCGATGAAATTTCGGTATTTCATCATCAATGTGTATGTCCAAGGAATACACTCTACCTCCAATGGTGTATCGGAAACTAATACTGGTCTCACAGGAATGGATCAAAGCACAGACTCTAAGAAGTCTCACTCTTCTTGCTCTTACGGCAGAATTGTTCGTTTTGTATTTAATTCCGATGTAATTTCAGTGTTTCATTGTCAATGTGTATGTCCAAAGAATACACTGAACCTGCAGTGGTGTATCGGAAACTAATACTGGTCTCACAGGGAATGCTCAAAGCACCGACTGTAAGAAGAGTCTCTATTTCTGTACTTAAGGCGGCATTGTGCCTTCTGTATTTAATTCCGATGCGATTTCTTTGTTTCATCGTCGATGTGTATGTCCAAGGAATACATTGAACCTGCATTGGTGTATCGGAAACTAATTCTGGTCTCACATGGAATGCTCAAATCACCGACTGTAAGAAGAGTATCTAATCTTGTACTTAAGACGTCATTGTGCCTTTTGTATTTAATTCCAATGCGATTTCAGTGTTTCATCGTCAATGTGTAAGTCCGAGGAATACATTGAACCTGCAATGCTGTATCGGAAACTAATACTGGTCTCACAGGAATGGATCAAAGCACAGACTCTAAGAAGTCTCACTCTTCTTGCAGTTAAGGTGGCATTGTGCCTTTTGTACTTAATTCCGATGTAATTTCAGTGTTCCATCGTCAATGTGATGGTCCAAGGAATACATTGAACCTGCAGTGGTGTATCGGAAACTAATACTGGTCTCACAGGGTATGCTCAAAGCACCGACTGTAAATAGAGTCTCTATTCTCGTACAAAATGCGGCATTGTGCATTTTGTATTTAATTCCTATGCGATTTCAGTGTTTCATCGTCAATGTGTATGTCCAGTTAATACATTGAACCTGGAGCGGTGTATCGGAAACTAATACTGGCCTCACAGGAAATGCTCAAAGCACCGACTGTACGAAGAGTCACTATTCTTGTACTTGTGGCGGCATTGTGCCTTTTGTATATAATTCTGATGCGATTTCCCTGTTTCATCGTCAATTGGAAGATCCAAGGAATACAATGAACCTGCAGTGGTGTATCAGAAACTAATACTGGTCTCACAGGGAATGCTCAAATCACCGACTGTAAGAAGAGTCTATATTCTTGTACTTAAGGCGGCATTGTGCCTTATGTATTTATTTCCGATTCGATATCTGTATTTCATCGTCAATATGAAGGGCAAAGGAATACATTGAACCTGCAGTGGTGTATCGGAAATTAATACTGGTCTCATAGGAATGGATCAAAGCACAGACTCTAAGAAGTCTCACTCTTCTTGCAGTTAAGGTGGCATTGTGCCTTTTGTACTTAATTCCGATGTAATTTCACTGTTTCATCGTCAATGTGTATGTCCAAGGAATACATTGAACCTGCAGTGGTGTATCGGAAACTAATACTGGTCTCACAGGGAATGCTCAAAGCACCGACTGTAAGAACAGTCCCTGTTCTTGTACATATGGTGGCATTGTGCATTTTGTATTTAACTTCGATGCGATTTCAGAGTTTCATCGTCAATGTGAAGGTCCGAGGAATACACTGAACCTCCAGCGATGTATCGGAAACTAATACTGGTCTCACAGGGAATGCTCAAAGCACCCACTGTAAGAAAAGTTTCTAATCTTGTACTTAAGGGGGCTTTGTGCCTTTTGTATTTAATTCTGATGCGATTTCTGTGTTTCATCGTCAATGTGAAGGTCCAAGGAATACATTGAACCTGCAGTGGTGTATCGGAAACTAATACTGGTCTCACAGGGAATGCGCAAAGCACCGACTGCAAGAAGAGTCTGTATTGTTTTACTTAAGGCGGCATTTTGCCTTATCTATTTAATTCCGATGCGATTTCTATGTTTCTTCGTCAATGTGAAGGTCCAAGGAATACATTGCACCGGCAGTGGTGTATCGGAAACTAATTCTGGTCTCACACGGAATGCTGAAAGCACCGACTGTAAGAAGAATCTCTATTCTTGTACTGAAAGCGGCATGAGCATTTTGTATTTTATTCCGATGCGATTTCTGTGTTTAATCGTCAATGCGAAGGTCCAAGGAATACATTGCACCTGCAGTGGTGTATCGGAAACTAATACTGGTCTCACAGGAAAGGATTAAAGCACAGACTCTAAGAAGTCTCACTCTTCTTGAACTTATGGCGGAATTTTTCGTTTTGTATTTAATTCCGATGTAATTTCAGTGTTTCATCGTCAATGTGTATGTCCATGGAATACATTGAACCTGCAGTGGTGTATCGGACACTAATACTGGTCTCACAGGGAATGCTCAAAGCATCGACTGTAAGAAGTCTCTGTATTCTTGTACTTAAGGCGGCATTTTGCCTTTTGTATTCAATTCCGATGCGATTTCTGTGTTTCATCGTCAATGTGAAGCTCCTAGGAATACATTGATCCTGCAGTGGTGTACCGGAAACTAATACTGGTCTCACAGCGAATGCTCAAAGCACCGATAGTAAGAAGAGTCTCTATTCTTGTACTTATGGTGGCATTGTGCCTTTTGTATTTAATTCCGATGCGGTTTCTGTGTTTCTTCGTCAATGTGAAGGTCCTAGGAATACATTGAACCTGCAGTGGTCTATGAGAAACTAATACTGGTCTCACAGGGAATGCTCAAAGCACCGACTGTAAGAAGAGTCTCTATTCTTGTACTTAAGGCGGCATTGTGCCTTTGAATTTAATTCCTATGTAATTTCAGTGTTTCATCGTAAATGTGCATGTCCAGTCAATTCATTGAACCTGCAGTGGTGTATTGGAAACTAATACTGGTGTCACAGCGAATGCTCAAAGCACCGACTGTAAGAAGAGTCTCTATTATTGTACTTAAGGCGGCATTGTGCCTTTTGTACTTAATTCCGATATAATTTCTGTGTTTCATCGACAATGTGAAGCTCGGAGGAACAATGTGAAGGTGCAAGGAATACATTGAACCTGCAGTGGTGTATCGGGAAATAATACTGGTCTCACAGGGAATGCTCAAAACACTGACTTTAAGACGAGTCTCTATTCTTGTACTTACGCGGCAGTTTGCCTTTTGTATTTCATTCCGATGCGATTTCTGTGTTTTATCGTCAATGTGAAGGTCCAAGGAAAATATTGTACCTGCAGTGGTGTATCGGAAACTAATACTGGTCTCACAGGGAATGCTCAAAGCACCGACCGTAAGAAGAGTCTCTATTCTTGTACATAAGGCGGCATTGTGCCTTTTGTACTTAATTCCGATGCGATTTCTGTGTTTCATCGTCAATGTGAAGGTCCAAGGGATACATTTAACCTGCAGTGGTGTATCGGAAACTAATACTGGTCTCACAAGAATGCTGAAAGCACCGACTGTAAGAAGAGTCTCTATTCTTGTATTTAAGACGGCATTGTGCCTTTTGTATATAATTCCGATGCGATTTCTGTGTTTCATCGTCAATGTGAAGGTCCAAGGAATACATTGAACCTGCAGTGGTGTATCGGAAACTAATACTGGTCTCACAGGGAATGCTCAAAGCACCGACTGTAAGAAGAGTCTCTATTCTTGTACTTAAAGCGACATTGTGCCTATTGTATTTAATTCCGATGCGATATCTGTGTTTCATCGTCAATGTGAAGGTCCTAGGAATACATTGAACCTGCTGAGGTGTATCGGAAGCTAATACTGGTCTCACAGGGAATGCTGAAAGCACCGACTGTAAGAAGAGTCTCTATTCTTGTACTTACGCGGCAGTTTGAGTTTTGTATTTCATTCCGATGCGATATCTGTGTTTCATCGTCAATGTGAATGTCCAAGGAATACATTGAACCTGGAGTGGTGTATCGGAAACTAATTCTGGTCTCACAGGGAATGCTGAAAGCACCGACTGTAAGAAGAGTCTATATTCTTGTACTTAAGGCTGCATTGTGCCTTATGTATTTTATTCCGAATCGATTTCTGTGTTTCATCGTCATTGTGAAGGTCCAAGGAATATATTGTACCTGCAGAGGTGTATCGGAAACTAATACTGGTCTCACAGGGAATGCTCAAAGCACCGACCGTAAGAAGAGTCTCTATTCTTGTACTTAAGGCGGCATTGCACATTTTGTATTAAATTCCGATGCGATTTCTGTGATTCATCGTCAATGTGATGGTCCAAGGAATACATTGAACCGGCAGTGGTGTATCGGTAACTAATACTGGTCTCACAGGAAAGGAAAAAAACACAGACTCTAAGAAGTCTCATTCTTCTTGTACTTAAGGCGGCATTGAGTCTTTTGTATTTAATTCCGATGTAGTTTCAGTGTTTCATCGTCAATCTGTATGTCCATGGAATACATTGAACCTGCAGTGGTGTATCGGAAACTAATACTGGTCTCACAGGGAATGCTCAAAGCACCGACTGTAAGAACAGTCTCTATTCTTGTAGTTATGGTGGCATTGTGCCTTTTGTATTTAATTCCGATGCGATTTCTGTGTTTCATCGTCAATGTGGAGGTCCGAGGAATACACTTAACCTGCAGTGGTGTATCGGAAACTAATACTGGTCTCACAGGGAATGCTCGAAGCACCCAATGTAAGAAAAGTTTCTAATGTTGTACTTAAGGCAGCTTTGTGCATTTTGTATTTAATTCCGATGCGATTTCTGTGTTTCACCGTCAATGTGATGGTCCAAGGAATACATTGAACCTGCAGTGGTGTATCGGAAACTAATACTGTCATGACAGGGAATGCTCAAAGCACCGACTGTACGAAGAGTCACTATTCTTGTACTTGTGGCGGCATTGTGCCTTTTGTATTTAATTCCAATGCGATTTCGCTGTTTCATCGTCAATATGAAGATCCAAGGAATACATTGAACCTGCAGTGGTGTATCAGAAACTAATACTGGTCTCACAGGGAATGCTCAAGTTACCGACAGGAAGAAGAGTCTATATTCTTGTACTTACGGCGGCATTGTGCCTTATGTATTTAATTCCGATTCGATTTCTGTCTTTCATCGTCATTATGAATGGCCAAGGAATACATTGAACCTGCAGTGGTGTATCGGTAACTAATACTGGTCGCACAGGAAAGGAAAAAAACACAGACTCTAAGAAGTCTCATACTTGTTGTACTTAAGGCGGCATTGAGTCTTTTGTATTTAATTCCGATGTAAATTCAGTGTTTCATTGTCAATGTGTTGTCCAAGGAATACATTGAACCTGCAGTGGTGTATGGGAAACTAATAGTGGTCTCACAGGGAATGCTCAAAGCATCGACTGTAAGAAGTGTCTGTATTCTAGTACTTAAGGCGGCATTTTGCCTTTTGTATTCAATTCCGATGCGATTTCTGTGTTTCATCGTCAATGTGAAGGTCCAAGTAATACATTGAACCTGCAGTGGTGTATCGGAAACTAATACAGGTCTCACAGAGAATGCTCAAAACACTGACTGTAAGACGAGTCTCTATTCCTGTACTTTCGCGGCAGTTTGCCCTTTATATTTCATTTCGATGCGATTTCTATGTCTCATCGTCAATGTGAAGGTCCATTGAATACATTGCACTTGCAGTGGTGTATCGGAAACTAATTCTGGTCTCACACAGAATGCTGAAAGCACCGACTGTAAAAAGAGTCTCTATTCTTGTACTGAATGCGGCATTGAGCATTTTGTATTTAATTCCGATGCGATTTCTGTGTTTCATCGTCAATGTGAAGGTCCAAGGAATACATTGCACCTGCAGTAGTGTATCGGAGACTAATTCTGGTCTCACAGGGAATGCTCAAAGCACCGACTGTAAGAAGAGTCACTATTCTTGCACTCAAGGCGGCAATCTGCCTTTCGTATTTAATTCCGATGTAATTTCAGTGTTCCATCGTCAATGTGTATGTCCAAGGAATACATTGAACCTGCAGTGGTGTATCGGAAACTATTACTGGTCTCACAGGGAATGCTCAAAGCACCGACTGTAAGAAGAGTCTCTATTCTTGGACTTAAGGCGGCATTGTGCCTTTTGTATTTAATTCCGATGCGATTTCTGTGTTTCATCGTCAATGTGAAGGACCAAGGAATACATTGAACCTGCAGTGGTGTATCGGAAACTAATACTGGTCTCACAAGAAAGGATAAAAACACAGACTCTAAGAAGTCTCACTCTTCTTGTACTTAAGGCGGCATTGAGTCTTTTGTATTTAATTCCGATATAATTCCAGTGTTTCATCGTCAATATGTATGTCCAAGGAATACATTGAACCTGCAGTAGTGTATCGGAAACTAACACTGGTCTCACAGGGAATGCTCAAAGCACCGACTGTAAGAAAAGTTTCTAATCTTGTACAAAAGGCGGCTTTGTGCCTTTTGTATTTAATTCCGATGCGATTTCTGTGTTTCATCGTCAATGCGAAGGTCCAAGGAATACATTAAAAATGCAGTGGTGTATCGGAAACTAATACTGGTCTCACAGGGAATGCTCAAAGCACCGACTGTAAGAAGAGTCTCTATTCTTGTACTTATGGTGGCATTGTGCATTTTGTATTTAATTCCGATGCGATTTCTGTGTTTCTTCGTCATTGTGAAGGTCCTAGGAATACATTGAACCTGCAGTGGTCTATGAGAAACTAATACTGGTCTCACAGGGAATGCTCAAAGCACCGACTGTAAGAAGGGTCTCTATTCTTGCACTTAAGGCGGCATTGTGCCTTTTGTATTTAATTCCGATGTAATTTCAGTGTTTCATCGTAAATGTGTATGTCCAGTCAATTCATTGAACCTGCAGTGGTGTATTGGAAACTAATACTGGTGTCACAGGGAATGCTCAAAGCACCGACTGTAAGAAGAGTCTCTATTCTTGTACTTAAGGCGGCATTGTGCCTTTTGTACTTAATTCCGATGTAATTTCTGTGTTTCATCGACAATGTGAAGGTCCGAGGAACAATGTGAAGGTGCAAGGAATACATTGAGTCGGCAGTGGTGTATCGGGAACTAATACTGGTCTCACAGGGAATGCTCAAAACACTGACTTTAAGACGAGTCTCTATTCTTGTACCTACGCGGCAGTTTGCCTTTTGTATTTCACTCCGATGCGATTTCTGTGTTTTTACGTCAATGTGAAGGTCCAAGGAAAATATTGTACCTGCAGTGGTGTATCGGAAACTAATACTGGTCTCACAGGGAATGCTCATAGCACCGACCGTAAGAAGAGTCTCTATTCTTGTACATAAGGCGGCATTGTGCCTTTTGTACTTAATTCCGATGCGATTTCTGTGTGTCATCGTCAATGTGAAGGTCCAAGGGATACATTTATCCTGCAGTGGTGTATCGGAAACTAATACTGGTCTCACAGGGAATGCTGAAAGCACCGACTGTAAGAAGAGTCTCTATTCTTGTATTTAAGACGGCATTGTGCCTTTTGTATATAATTCCGATGCGATTTCTGTGTTTCGTCGTCAATGTGAAGGTCCAAGGAATACATTGAACATGCAGTGGTGTATCGGAAACTAATACTGGTCTCACAGGGAATGCTCAAAGCACCGTTTGTAAGAAGAGTCTCTATTCTTGTACTTAAGGCGACATTGTGCCTGTTGTATTTAATTCCGATGCGATTTCTGTGTTTCAACGTCAATGTGAAGGTCCTAGGAATATATCGTACCTGCAGAGGTGTATCGGAAACTAATACTGGTCTCACAGGGAATGCTCAAAGCACCGACCGTATGAAGAGTCTCTATTCTTGTACTTAAGGCGGCATTGCACCTTTTGTATTAAATTCCGATGCGATTTCTGTGATTCATCGTCAATGTGATGGTCCAAGGAATACATTGAACCTGCAGTGGTGTATCGGAAACTAATACTGGCATGACAGGGAATGCTCAAAGCACCGACTGTACGAAGAGTCACTATTCTTGTACTTAAGGCGACATTGTGCCTTTTGTATTTAATTCCGATGCGATTTCGCTGTTTCATCGTCAATATGAAGATCCAAGGAATACATTGAACCTGCAGTGGTGTATCAGAATCTAATACTGGTCTCACAGGGAATGCTCAAATCACCGACAGGAAGAAGAGTCTATATTCTTGTACTTAAGGCGGCATTGTGCCTTATGTATTTAATTCCGATTCGATTTCTGTTTTTCATCGTCAATATGAATGGCCAAGGAATACATTGAACCTGCAGTGGTGCATCGGTAACTAATACTGGTCTCACAGGAAAGGAAAAAAACACAGACTCTAAGAAGTCTCATTCTTCTTGTACTTAAGGCGGCATTGAGTATTTTGTATTTAATTCCGATGTACTTTCAGTGTTTCATCGTCAATGTGTATGTCCAAGGAATACATTGAACCTGCAGTTGTGTATCGGAAACTAATACTGGTCTCACAGGGAATGCTCAAAGCACCGACTGTAAGAACAGTCTCTATTCTTGTAGTTATGGTGGCATTGTGCCTTTTGTATTTAATTCCGATGCGATTTCTGTGTTTCATCGTCAATGTGAAGGTCCGAGGAATACACTTAACCTGCAGTGGTGTATCGGAAACTAATACTGGTCTCACAGGGAATGCTCAAAGCACCCAATGTAAGAAAAGATTCTAATGCTGTACTTAAGGCAGCTTTGTGCACTTTGTATTTGATTCCGATGCGATTTCTGTGTTTCATCGTCAATGTGATGGTCCAAGGAATACATTGAACCTGCAGTGGTGTATCGGAAACTAATACTGGTCTCACAGGGAATGCTCAAAGCACCGACAGTAAGAACAGTCTCTATTCTTGTAGTTATTGTGGCATTGTGCCTTTTGTATTTAATACCGATGCGATTTCTGTGTTTCATCGTCAATATGAAGGTCCGAGGAATACACTTAACCTGCAGTGGTGTATCGGAAACTAATACTGGTCTCACAGGGAATGCTCAAAGCACCCAATGTAAGAAAAGTTTCTAATGTTGTACTTAACGCAGCTTTGTGTATATTTGTATTGAATTCCGATGCGATTTCTGTGTTTCATCGTCAATGTGATGGTCCAAGGAATACATTGAACCTGCAGTGGTGTATCGGAAACTAATACTGGTCTCACAGGGAATGCTCAAAGCACCGACTGTAAGAACAGTCCCTATTCTTGTACATATGGTGGCATTGTGCATTTTGTATTTAACTTCGATGCGATTTCAGAGTTTCATCGTCAATGTGAAGGTCCGAGGAATACACTGAACCTCCAGTGATGTATCGGATACTAATACTGGTCTCACAGGGAATGCTCAAAGCACCCACCGTAAGAAAAGTTTCTAATCTTGTACTTAAGGGGGCTTTGTGCCTTTTGTATTTAATACCGATGCGATTTCTGTGTTTCATCGTCAATATGAAGGTCCGAGGAATACACTTAACCTGCAGTGGCGTATCGAAAACTAATACAGGTCGCACAGGAAAGGATCAAAACACACACTCTAAGAAGTCTCACTCTTCTTGCACTTATGGCGGCATTGTGCCTTTTTGTATTTATTTCCGATGTGATTTCAGTGTTTCATCGTCAAAGTGAATGTCCAAGGAATTCTTTGAACCTCCAGTGGTGTATAGGAAACTAATACTGGTCTCACAGGGAATGCTCGAAGCACCGACTGTAAGAAGAGTCCCTATTCTTGTACTTAAGGCGGCATTGTTCCTTTTGTATTTCATTCCGATGCGATTTATGTGCTTCATCCTCAATGTGAAAGTCCAAGGAATACACTGAAATTGCTGTGGTGTATCGGAAACTAATACTGGTCTCACAGGGAATGTTCAAAGCACCGTCGGTAAGAAGAGTCTCTATTCTTGTACTTAAGGCGGCATTGTTCCTTTTGTATTTAATTCCGATGTAATTTCAGTGTTTCATCGTCAATGTGAATGTCCAAGGAATAGATCGAACCTGCAGTGGTGAATCGGATACTATTACTGGTCTCACAGAGAATGCTCAAAGCACCGACTGTAAGAAGAGTCTCTATTCTTGTACTTAAGGCGGCATTGTGCCTTTTGTATTTAATTCCGATGCCATTTCTGTGTTTCATCGTCAATGTGAAGGTCCAAGGAACAAACTGAACCTGCAGAGGTGTAGCGGAAACTAATGCTGGTCTCACAGGGCATCCTCAAAGCACCGACTGTAAGAAGAGTCTCTATTCTTGTACTTAAGGCGGCATTATGCCTTTTGTATTTAATTCCGATGCGACTTCTGTGTTTCATCGTCAATGTGAAGGTCCAAGGAATACATTGAACCTGCAGTGGTGTATCGGAAACTAATACTGGTCTCACAGGGAATGCTCAAAGCACCGAATGTAAGAAGAGTCTCTATTCTTGAACTTAAGGCGGCATTGTGGCTTTTGTATTTAATTCCGATGCGATTTCTGTGTGTCATCGTCAATTTGAAGGTCCAAGGAATACATTGAACCGGCACTGGCGTATCGGAAACTAATACTGGTCTCACAGGGAATGCTCAAAGCACCGACTGTAGGAAGAGTCTCTATTCTTGTACTTAAGGCGGCATTGTACCTTTTGTATTTAATTCCGTTGCGATTCCTGCGTTTCATCGTCAATGTGAAGGTCCAAGGAATACATTGAACCTGCAGAGGTGTAGCGGAAACTATTACTGGTCTCACAGGGAATGCTCAAAGCACCGACTGTAAGAAGAGTCTCTATTCTTGTACTTAAGGCGGCATTGTGCCTTTTGTATTTGATTCCGATGCGATTTCTGTGTATCATCGTCAAATTGAAGGTCCAAGGAAACCATTGAATCTGCAGTGGTGTATCGAAAACTAATACTGGTCTCACAGGGAATGCTCAAAGCACCGACTGTAAGAACAGCCTCTATTCTTGTACTGAAATTGGCATTATGCCTTTTGTATTTAATTCCGAAGCGATTACTGTGTATTTTTGTCAATTTGAAGGTCCAAGGAATACATTGAACCTGAAGTGGCGTATCGAAAACTAATACAGGTCGCATAGGAAAGGATCAAACCACACAATCT
This sequence comes from Schistocerca serialis cubense, assembly GCF_023864345.2. NCBI lineage: Eukaryota > Metazoa > Arthropoda > Insecta > Orthoptera > Acrididae > Schistocerca > Schistocerca serialis. The sequence goes on from NC_064643.1 coordinate 29,597,269, forward strand.
AAAGAGTCTCACTCTTCTTGCACTTATGGCGACATTGTGCCTTTTTGTATTTAATTCCGATGTGATTTCAGTGTTTCATCGTCAATGTGTATGTCCGAGGAATACATTGAACCTGCAGTGGTGTATCGGAAACTAACACTGGTCTCACGGGGAATGCTCAAAGCACCGACTGTATGAAGAGTCTCTATTCTGGTACTTAAGGCGGCATTGTGCCTTTTGTATTTCATTCCGATGTAATTTCAGTGTTTCATCGTCAATGTGAATGTCCAAGGAATTCTTTGAAACTACAGTGGTGTATCGGAAACTAATACTGGTCTCACAGGCAATGCTCAAAGCACCGACTGTAAGAACAGTCTCTATTCTTGTACTTAAGGCGGCATTGTGCCTTTTGTATTTAATTCCGATGCGATTTCTGTGTTTCTTCGTCAATGTGAAGGTGTAAGGAACACATTCAACCTACAGTGGTGTATCGCAAACTAGTACTGGTCTCACAGGAAAGGATCAAAGCACAGACTCTAAGATGTCTCACTCTTCTTGCACTTAAGGCGGCATTGTTCCTTTTGTATTTAATTTCGATGTAATTTCAGTGTTTCATCGTCAATGTGTATGTCCAAGGAATACATTGAACCAGCACGAATGTATTGGAAACTAATACTGGTCTCACAGGCAATGCTCAAAGCACCGACTGTAAGAAGAGTCTCTATATTTGTACTTAAGGCGGCATTGTGGCTTTTGTATTTAATTCCGATGCGATTTCTGTGTTTAATCGTCAATGTGAAGGTCCAAGGAATACATTGAACCTGCAGTCGTGTATCGGAAAGTAATACAGGTCTCACAGGGAATGCTCAAAACATCGACTGTAAGAAGAGTCTCTATTCTTGTACTTAAGGCGGCATTGTGCCTTTTGTGTTTAATTCCGATGTAATTTCAGTGTTTCATCGTCAATGTGACTGTCAAAGGAATACATTGAACCTCCAGTGGTGTCTGGGAAACTAATACTGGTCTCACAGGGAATGCTCAAAGCACCGACTGTAAGAAGAGTCTCTATTCTTGTACTTAAGGCGGCATTGTGCTATTTGTATTTAATTCCTATACGATTTCTGCGTTTCATTGTCAATGTGAAGGTCCAAGGAATACATTGAACCTGCCGTGGTGTATCGGAACCTAATACTGGTCTCACAGGCAATGCTCAAAGCACCGACTGTAAGAACAGTCTCTATTCTTGTACTTAAGGCGACATTGTGCCGTTTGTATTTAATTCCGATGCGATTTCTGTGATTCTTCGTCAATGTGAAGGTGCAAGGAACACATTGAACCTGCAGTGGTGTATCGGAATCTAATACTGGTCTCATAGGAAAGGATCAAAGCACAGAGTCTAAGAAGTCTCGCGCTTCTTGCACTTAAGGCGGCATTGTGGCTTTTGTATTTAATGCTGATGTAATTTCTGTGTTTCATCGTCAATACGTATGTCCAAGGAATAAATTGAACCTGCAGTGGTGTATGGGAAACTAATACTGGTCTCACAGGGAATGCTCAAAGCACCGACTGTAAGAAGACTCTCTATTCTTGTACTTAAGGCGGCATTGTGCCATTTGTATTTAATTCCGACGCCATTTCTGTGTTTCATCGACAATGTGAAGGTCCAAGGAATACATTGTACCTGCAGTGGTGTATCGGAAACTAATACTGGTCTCGCAGGGAATGCTCAAAGCACCGACTGGAAGAAGAGTCTCTATTCTTGCACTTATGGCGGCATTGTGCCTTTTGTATTTAATTCCGATGTAATTTCAGTGTTGCATCGTCAATGTGTATGTCTAAGGAATACATTGAACCTGCAGTGGTGTATCGGAAACTAATACTGGTCTCACAGGAAATGATCAAAGCACAGACTCTAAGAAGTCTCACTCATCTTGCAGTCAATGCGGCATTGTTCCTTTTGTATTTAATTCCGATGTAATTTCAGTGGTTCACCGTCAATGAGTATGTCCAAGGAATACATTGAACTTGGAGTGGTGTATCGTAAACTAATACCGGTCTCACAGGGAATGCTCAACACACCGAATGTAAGAAGAGTCTCTATTCTTGTACTTAAGGCGGCATTGTGCCTTTTGTATTTAATTAGGATGCGATTTCTGTGTTTCATCGTCAATGTGAAGGTACAAGGAATACATTGTACCTGCAGTGGTGTATCGGAAACTAATACTGGTCTCACAGGGAATGCTCAAAGCACCGACTGTAAGAGGAGTCTCTATTCTTGCACTTATGATGGCTTTGTGCCTTTTGTATTTAATTCCAGTGTAATTTCAGTGTTTCTTCGTCAATGTGTATGTCTAAGGAATACATTGAACCTGCAGTGGTGTATCGGAAACTAATACTGGTCTCACAGGGAATGTTCGAAGCACCGACTGTAAGAAGAGTCTCTATTCTTGTACTTATAGCGGCATTGTGCCTTTTGTATTTAATTCTAATGCGATTTCTGTTTTTCATCGTCCATGTGAAGGTCCAAGGAATACATTGAACCTGCAGTGGTGTATCGGAAACTAATACTGGTCTCACAGGGAATGCACAAAGCACCGACGGTAAGAAGACTCTCTATTCTTGTACTTAAGGCTGCATTGTGCCATTTGTAATTAATTCCGATGCCATTTCTGTGTTTCATCGTCAATGTGAAGGTCCAAGGAATACATTGTTTCTGCAGTGGTGTATCGGAAACTAATACTGGTCTCGCAGGGAATGCTCAAAACACCGACTGTAAAAAGAGTCTCCAATCTTGCACTTATGGCGGCATTGTGCCTTTTGTATTTAATTTCGATGTAATTTCAGAGTTTCATCGTCAATGTGTATGTCTAAGGAATACATTGAACCTGCAGTGGTGTATCGGAAGCTAATACTGGTCTCACAGGGAATGCTCAAAACACCGACTGTAAGAAGAGTCACTATTCATGTACTTATTGCGGCATTGCGCCTTTTGTATTTATTTCCGATGCGATTTCTGTGTTTCATCGTCAATGCGAAGGTCCAAGGAATACATTGAACCTGCAGTGGTGTATCGGAAACTAATACTGGTCTCACAGGAAAGGATCAAAGCACGGACTCTAAGAAGTTTCCCTCATCTTGCAGTTAATGCGGCATTGTTCCTTTTGTATTCAATTCGGATGTAATTTCAGTGTTTCATCGTCAATGGGTATGTCCAAGGATTACATTGAACCTGGAGTGGTGTATCGGAAACTAATACTGGTCTCACAGGGAATGCTCAAAGCACCGACTGGAAGAAAAGTCACTATTCTAGTACTTAAGGCGGCATTGTGCCTTTTGTATTTAATTCGGATGCGATTTCTTTGTTTCATCGTCAACGTGTATGTCCAAGCAATACATTGAATCTGCAGTGGTGTTTCGGAAACTAATACTGGTCTCACAGGAAATGCTCAAAGCACCGACTGTAAGAAGAGTCTCTATTCTTGTACTGAAGCGGCATTGTGCCATTTGTATTTAATTCCGATGCGATTTCTGTGTTTCATCGTCAATGTGAAGGTACAAGGAATACATTGCACCTGCAGTGGTGTATCGGAAACTAATACTGGTCTCACAGGGAATGCTCAAAGCACCGACGGTAAGGAGAGTCTCTATTCTTGTACTTAAGGCGGCATTGTGCCTTTTGTACTTAATTTCGATATAATATCAGTGTTTCATCGTCAATGTGTATGTCTAAGGAATACATTGAACCTGCAGTGGTGTATCGGAAACTATACTGGTCTCACAGGGAATGCTCAAAGCACCGACTGTAAGAATAGTCTCCATTCTTGTACTTAAGGCGGCATTGTGCCTTTTTTATTTAATTCCGATGACATTTCTGTGTTTCATCGTCAATGTGAAGGTCCAAGGAATAAACTGAACCTGCAGAGGTGTAGCGGAAACTAATACTGGTCTCACAGGGAATGCTCAAAGCACCGACGGTAAGGAGAGTCTCTATTCTTGTACTTAAGGCGGCATTGTGAATTTTGTATTTAATTCCGATGTAATTTCAGTGTTTCATCGTCAATGTGGATGTCCAAAGAATTCATTGCACCTGCAGTGGTGTATCGGAAACTAATACATGTCTCGCAGGGAATGCTCAATGCACCGACACTAAGAAGAGTCTCCATTCTTGCACTTATGGCGGCATTGTGCCTTTTGTATTTAATTTCGATATAATTTCAGTGTTTCATCGTCAATGAGTATGTCCAAGGAATACATTGAACCTGGAGTGGTGTATCGGAAACTAATACTGGTCTCACAGGGAATGCTCAAAGCACCGACTGTAAGAAAAGACTCTATTCTTGTACGTAAGGCGGCATTGTGCCTTTTGTATTTAATTCGGATGCGATTTCTGTGTTTCATCGTCAACGTGTATGTCCAAGCAATACATTGAACCTGCAGTGGTGTATCGAAAACTAATACTGGTCTCACAGCAAATGCTCAAAGCACCGACTGTAAGAAGAGTCCCTATTCTTGTACTGAAGCGGCATTGTGCCTTTTGTATTTAATTCCGATGCGATTTCTGTGTTTCATCGTCAATGTGAAGGCACAAGGAATACATTGAACCTGCAGTGGTGTATCGGAAACTAATACTGGTCTCACAGGGAATGCTCAAAGCACCGACTGTAAGAGGAGTCTCTATTCTTGCACTTATGATGGCATTGTGCCTTTTGTATTTAATTCCAGTGTAATTTCAGTGTTTCTTCGTCAATGTGTATGTCTAAGGAATACATTGAACCTGCAGTGGTGTATCGGAAACTAATACTGGTCTCACAGGGAATGCTGAAAGCACCGACTGTAAGAAGAGTCTCTATTCTTGTACTTATTGCGGCATTGTGCCTTTTGTATTTAGTTCCGATGCGATTTCTGTGTTTCTTCGTCAATGCGAAAGTCCAAGGAATACATTGAACCTGCAGTGGTGTATCGGAAACTAGTACTGGTCTCACAGGGAATGCTCAATGCAACGACTGTAAGAAGAGTCTCCATTCTTGTACTTATTGCGGCATTGTGCCTTTTGTATTTACTTCCGATGCGATTTCTGTGTTTCTTCGTCAATGTGAAGGTGCAAGGAACACATTCAACCTACAGTGGTGTATCGCAAACTAGTACTGGTCTCACAGGAAAGGATCAAAGCACAGACTCTAAGATGTCTCACTCTTCTTGCACTTAAGGCGGCATTGTTCCTTTTGCATTTAATTTCGATGTAATTTCAGTGTTTCATCGTCAATGTGTATGTCCAAGGAATACATTGAACCAGCACGAATGAATTGGAAACTAATACTGGTCTCACAGGGAATGCTCAAAGCACCGACTGTAAGAAGCGTCTCTATATTTGTACTTAAGGCGGCATTGTGGCTTTTGTATTTAATTCCGATGCGATTTCTGTGTTTAATCGTCAATGTGAAGGTCCAAGGAATACATTGAACCTGCAGTCGTGTATCGGAAAGTAATACGGGTCTCACAGGGAATGCTCAAATCATCGACTGTAAGAAGAGTCTCTATTCTTGTACTTAAGGCGGCATTGTGCCTTTTGTGTTTAATTCCGATGTAATTTCAGTGTTTCATCGTCAATGTGAATGTCAAAGGAATACATTGAACCTCCAGTGGTGTCTCGGAAACTAATACTGGTCTCACAGGGAATGCTCAAAGCACCGACTGTAAGAAGAGTCTCTATTCTTGTACTTAGGGCGGCATTGTGCTATTTGTATTTAATTCCTATACGATTTCTTCGTTTCATTGTCAATGTGAAGGTCCAAGGAATACATTGAACCTGCCGTGGTGTATCGGAACCTAATACTGGTCTCACAAGGAATGTTAAAAGCACCGACTGTAAGAAGAGTCACTATTCTTGTACTTATTGCGGCATTGCGCCTTTTGTATTTATTTCCGATGCGATTTCTGTGTTTCATCGTCAATGCGAAGGTCCAAGGAATACATTGAACCTGCAGTGGTGTATCGGAAACTAATACTGGTCTCACAGGAAAGGATCAAAGCACAGACTCTAAGAAGTTTCCCTCATCTTGCAGTTAATGCGGCATTGTTCCTTTTGTATTTAATTCGGATGTAATTTCAGTGTTTCATCGTCAATGAGTATGTCCAAGGATTACATTGAACCTGGAGTGGTGTATCGGAAACTAATACTGGTCTCACAGGGAATGCTCAAAGCACCGACTGTAAGAGGAGTCTCTATTCTTGCACTTATGATGGCATTGTTCCTTTTGTATTTAATTCCGATGTAATTTCAGTGTTTCACCGTCAATGAGTATGTCCAAGGAATACATTGAACTTAGAGTGGTGTATCGTAAACTAATACCGGTCTCACAGGGAATGCTCAACACACCGAATGTAAGAAGAGTCTCTATTCTTGTACTTAAGGCGGCATTGTGCCATTTGTATTAAATTCCGATGCAATTTCTGTGTTTCATCGTCAATGTGTATGTCTAAGGAATACATGGAACCTGCAGTGGTGTATCGAAACTAATACTGGTCTCACAGGAAATGCTCAAAGCTCCGACTGTAAGAAGAGTATCTATTCTTGTACTGAAGCGGCATTGTGCCTTTGGTATTTAATTAGGATGCGATTTCTGTGTTTCATCGTCAATGTGAAGGTACAAGGAATACATTGTACCTGCAGTGGTGTATCGGAAACTAATACTGGTCTCACAGGGAATGCTCAAAGCACCGACTGTAAGAGGAGTCTCTATTCTTGCACTTATGATGGCTTTGTGCCTTTTGTATTTAATTCCAGTGTAATTTCAGTGTTTCTTCGTCAATGTGTATGTCTAAGGAATACATTGAACCTGCAGTGGTGTATCGGAAACTAATACTGGTCTCACAGGGAATGTTCGAAGCACCGACTGTAAGAAGAGTCTCTATTCTTGTACTTATAGCGGCATTGTGCCTTTTGTATTTAATTCTAATGCGATTTCTGTTTTTCATCGTCCATGTGAAGGTCCAAGGAATACATTGAACCTGCAGTGGTGTATCGGAAACTAATACTGGTCTCGCAGGGAATGCTCAAAGCACCGACTGTAAAAAGAGTCTCCAAACTTGCACTTATGGCGGCATTGTGCCTTTTGTATTTAATTTCGATGTAATTTCAGAGTTTCATCGTCAATGTGTATGTCTAAGGAATACATTGAACATGCAGTGGTGTATCGGAAACTAATACTGGTCTCACAGGGAATGCTCAAAGCACCGACTGTAAGAAGAGTCACTATTCTTGTACTTATTGCGGCATTTCGCCTTTTGTATTTATTTCCGATGCGATTTCTGTGTTTCATCGTCAATGCGAAGGTCCAAGGAATACATTGAACCTGCAGTGGTGTATCGGAAACTAATACTGGTCTCACAGGAAAGGATCAAAGCACAGACTCTAAGAAGTTTCCCTCATCTTGCAGTTAATGGGGCATTGTTCCTTTTGTATTTAATTCCGATGTAATTTCAGTGTTTCATGGTCAATGTGAATGTCCAAGGAATAAACTGAACCTGCAGATGTGTAGCGGAAACTAATACTGGTCTCACAGGGAATGCTCAAAGAACCGACGGTAAGAAGAGTCTCTATTCTTGTACTTAAGGCGGCATTGTGAATTTTGTATTTAATTCCGATGTAATTTCAGTGTTTCATCGTCAATGTGAATGTCCAAAGAATTCATTGCACCTGCAGTGGTGTATCGGAAACTAATACATGTCTCGCAGGGAATGCTCAAAGCACCGACACTAAGAAGAGTCTCCATTCTTGCACTTATGGCGGCATTGTGCCTTTTGTATTTAATTTCGATATAATATCAGTGTTTCATCGTCAATGTGTATGTCTAAGGAATACATTGAACCTGCAGTGGTGTATCGGAAACTATACTGGTCTCACAGGGAATGCTCAAAGCACCGACTGTAAGAATAGTCACTATTCTTGTACTTAAGGCGGCATTGTGCCTTTTTTATTTAATTCCGATGACATTTCTGTGTTTCATCGTCAATGTGAAGGTCCAAGGAATAAACTGAACCTGCAAAGGTGTAGCGGAAACTAATACTGGTCTCACAGGGAATGCTCAAAGCACCGACGGTAAGGAGAGTCTCTATTCTTGTACTTAAGGCGGCATTGTGAATTTTGTATTTAATTCCGATGTAATTTCAGTGTTTCATCGTCAATGTGGATGTCCAAAGAATTCATTGCACCTGCAGTGGTGTATCGGAAACTAATACATGTCTCGCAGGGAATGCTCAATGCACCGACACTAAGAAGAGTCTCCATTCTTGCACTTATGGCGGCATTGTGCCTTTTGTATTTAATTTCGATATAATTTCAGTGTTTCATCGTCAATGAGTATGTCCAAGGAATACATTGAACCTGGAGTGGTGTATCGGAAACTAATACTGGTCTCACAGGGAATGCTCAAAGCACCGACTGTAAGAAAAGACTCTATTCTTGTACGTAAGGCGGCATTGTGCCTTTTGTATTTAATTCGGATGCGATTTCTGTGTATCATCGTCAACGTGTATGTCCAAGCAATACATTGAACCTGCAGTGGTGTATCGAAAACTAATACTGGTCTCACAGCAAATGCTCAAAGCACCGACTGTAAGAAGAGTCCCTATTCTTGTACTGAAGCGGCATTGTGCCTTTTGTATTTAATTCCGATGCGATTTCTGTGTTTCATCGTCAATGTGAAGGTACAAGGAATACATTGAACCTGCAGTGGTGTATCGGAAACTAATACTGGTCTCACAGGGAATGCTCAAAGCACCGACTGTAAGAGGAGTCTCTATTCTTGCACTTATGATGGCATTGTGCCTTTTGTATTTAATTCCAGTGTAATTTCAGTGTTTCTTCGTCAATGTGTATGTCTAAGGAATACATTGAACCTGCAGTGGTGTATCGGAAACTAATACTGGTCTCACAGGGAATGCTGAAAGCACCGACTGTAAGAAGAGTCTCTATTCTTGTACTTATTGCGGCATTGTGCCTTTTGTATTTAGTTCCGATGCGATTTCTGTGTTTCTTCGTCAATGCGAAAGTCCAAGGAATACATTGAACCTGCAGTGGTGTATCGGAAACTAGTACTGGTCTCACAGGGAATGCTCAATGCAACGACTGTAAGAAGAGTCTCCATTCTTGTACTTATTGCGGCATTGTGCCTTTTGTATTTAGTTCCGATGCGATTTCTGTGTTTCTTCGTCAATGCGAAAGTACAAGGAATACATTGAACCTGCAGTGGTGTATCGAAAACTAATACTGGTTTCACAGGGAATGCTCAAAGCACCGACTGTAAGAACAGTCTCTATTCTTGTACTTAAGGCGGCATTGTGCTTTTTGTATTTAATTCCGATGCGATTTCTGTGTTTCTTCGTCAATGTGAAGGTGCAAGGAACACATTCAACCTACAGTGGTGTATCGCAAACTAGTACTGGTCTCACAGGAAAGGATCAAAGCACAGACTCTAAGATGTCTCACTCTTCTTGCACTTAAGGCGGCATTGTTCCTTTTGTATTTAATTTCGATGTAATTTCAGTGTTTCATCGTCAATGTGTATGTCCAAGGAATACATTGAACCAGCACGAATGAATTGGAAACTAATACTGGTCTCACAGGGAATGCTCAAAGCACCGACTGTAAGAAGAGTCTCTATATTTGTACTTAAGGCGGCATTGTGGCTTTTGTATTTAATTCCGATGCGATTTCTGTGTTTAATCGTCAATGTGAAGGTCCAAGGAATACATTGAACCTGCAGTCGTGCATCGGAAAGTAATACAGGTCTCACAGGGAATGCTCAAATCATCGACTGTAAGAAGAGTCTCTATTCTTGTACTTAAGGCGGCATTGTGCCTTTTGTGTTTAATTCCGATGTAATTTCAGTGTTTCATCGTCAATGTGAATGTCAAAGGAATACATTGAACCTCCAGTGGTGTCTCGGAAACTAATACTGGTCTCACAGGGAATGCTCAAAGCACCGACTGTAAGAAGAGTCTCTATTCTTGTACTTAGGGCGGCATTGTGCTATTTGTATTTAATTCCTATACGATTTCTTCGTTTCATTGTCAATGTGAAGGTCCAAGGAATACATTGAACCTGCCGTGGTGTATCGGAACCTAATACTGGTCTCACAGGCAATGCTCAAAGCACCGACTGTGAGAACAGTCTCTATTCTTGTACTTAAGGCGACATTGTGCCGTTTGTATTTAATTCCGATGCGATTTCTGTGATTCTTCGTCAATGTGAAGGTGCAAGGAACACATTGAACCTGCAGTGGTGTATCGGAATCTAATACTGGTCTCATAGGAAAGGATCAAAGCACAGAGTCTAAGAAGTCTCGCGCTTCTTGCACTTAAGGCGGCATTGTGGCTTTTGTATTTAATGCTGATGTAATTTCTGTGTTTCATCGTCAATATGTATGTCCAAGGAATACATTCGACCTGCAGTGGTGTATCGGAAACTAATACTGGTCTCACAGGGAATGCTCAAAGCACCGACTGTAAGAAGAGTCTCTATTCTTGTACTTAAGGCGGCATTGTGCCATTTGTATTTAATTCCGACGCAATTTCTGTGTTTCATCGACAATGTGAAGGTCCAAGGAATACATTGTACCTGCAGTGGTGTATCGGAAACTAATACTGGTCTCGCAAGGAATGCTCAAAGCACCGACTGGAAGAAGAGTCTCTATTCTTGCACTTATGGCGGCATTGTGCCTTTTGTATTAAATTCCGATGTAATTTCAGTATTGCATCGTCAATGTGTATGTCTAAGGAATACATTGAACCTGCAGTGGTGTATCGGAAACTAATACTGGTCTCACAGGAAAGGATCAAAGCACAGACTCTAAGAAGTCTCACTCATCTTGCAGTCAATGCGGCATTGTTCCTTTTGTATTTAATTCCGATGTAATTTCAGTGTTTCACCGTCAATGAGTATGTCCAAGGAATACATTGAACTTGGAGTGGTGTATCGTAAACTAATCCCGGTCTCACAGGGAATGCTCAACACACCGAATGTAAGAAGAGTCTCTATTCTTGTACTTAAGGCGGCATTGTGCCATTTGTATTAAATTCCGATGCAATTTCTGTGTTTCATCGTCAATGTGTATGTCTAAGGAATACATGGAACCTGCAGTGGTGTATCGAAACTAATACTGGTCTCACAGGAAATGCTCAAAGCTCCGACTGTAAGAAGAGTATCTATTCTTGTACTGAAGCGGCATTGTGCCTTTTGTATTTAATTAGGATGCGATTTCTGTGTTTCATCGTCAATGTGAAGGTACAAGGAATACATTGTACCTGCAGTGGTGTATCGGAAACTAATACTGGTCTCACAGGGAATGCTCAAAGCACCGACTGTAAGAGGAGTCTCTATTCTTGCACTTATGATGGCTTTGTGCCTTTTGTATTTAATTCCAGTGTAATTTCAGTGTTTCTTCGTCAATGTGTATGTCTAAGGAATACATTGAACCTGCAGTGGTGTATCGGAAACTAATACTGGTCTCACAGGGAATGTTCGAAGCACCGACTGTAAGAAGAGTCTCTATTCTTGTACTTATAGCGGCATTGTGCCTTTTGTATTTAATTCTAATGCGATTTCTGTTTTTCATCGTCCATGTGAAGGTCCAAGGAATACATTGAACCTGCAGTGGTGTATCGGAAACTAATACTGGTCTCACAGGGAATGCACAAAGCACCGACGGTAAGAAGACTCTCTATTCTTGTACTTAAGGCTGCATTGTGCCATTTGTAATTAATTCCGATGCCATTTCTGTGTTTCATCGTCAATGTGAAGGTCCAAGGAATACATTGTTTCTGCAGTGGTGTATCGGAAACTAATACTGGTCTCGCAGGGAATGCTCAAAGCACCGACTGTAAAAAGAGTCTCCAATCTTGCACTTATGGCGGCATTGTGCCTTTTGTATTTAATTTCGATGTAATTTCAGAGTTTCATCGTCAATGTGTATGTCTAAGGAATACATTGAACCTGCAGTGGTGTATCGGAAACTAATACTGGTCTATCAAGGAATGCTCAAAGCACCGACTGTAAGAAGAGTCACTATTCTTGTACTTATTGCGGCATTGCGCCTTTTGTATTTATTTCCGATGCGATTTCTGTGTTTCATCGTCAATGCGAAGGTCCAAGGAATACATTGAACCTGCAGTGGTGTATCGGAAACTAATACTGGTCTCACAGGAAAGGATCAAAGCACAGACTCTAAGAAGTTTCCCTCATCTTGCAGTTAATGCGGCACTGTTCCTTTTGTATTTAATTCGGATGTAATTTCAGTGTTTCATCGTCAATGAGTATGTCCAAGGATTACATTGAACCTGGAGTGGTGTATCGGAAACTAATACTGGTCTCACAGGGAATGCTCAAAGCACCGACTGTAAGAGGAGTCTCTATTCTTGCACTTATGATGGCATTGTTCCTTTTGTATTTAATTCCGATGTAATTTCAGTGTTTCACCGTCAATGAGTATGTCCAAGGAATACATTGAACTTGGAGTGGTGTATCGTAAACTAATACCGGTCTCACAGGGAATGCTCAACACACCGAATGTAAGAAGAGTCTCTATTCTTGTACTTAAGGCGGCATTGTGCCATTTGTATTAAATTCCGATGCAATTTCTGTGTTTCATCGTCAATGTGTATGTCTAAGGAATACATGGAACCTGCAGTGGTGTATCGAAACTAATACTGGTCTCACAGGAAATGCTCAAAGCTCCGACTGTAAGAAGAGTATCTATTCTTGTACTGAAGCGGCATTGTGCCTTTTGTATTTAATTAGGATGCGATTTCTGTGTTTCATCGTCAATGTGAAGGTACAAGGAATACATTGTACCTGCAGTGGTGTATCGGAAACTAATACTGGTCTCACAGGGAATGCTCAAAGCACCGACTGTAAGAGGAGTCTCTATTCTTGCACTTATGATGGCTTTGTGCCTTTTGTATTTAATTCCAGTGTAATTTCAGTGTTTCTTCGTCAATGTGTATGTCTAAGGAATACATTGAACCTGCAGTGGTGTATCGGAAACTAATACTGGTCTCACAGGGAATGTTCGAAGCACCGACTGTAAGAAGAGTCTCTATTCTTGTACTTATAGCGGCATTGTGCCTTTTGTATTTAATTCTAATGCGATTTCTGTTTTTCATCGTCCATGTGAATGTCCAAGGAATACATTGAACCTGCAGTGGTGTATCGGAAACTAATACTGGTCTCACAGGGAATGCACAAAGCACCGACGGTAAGAAGACTCTCTATTCTTGTACTTAAGGCTGCATTGTGCCATTTGTAATTAATTCCGATGCCATTTCTGTGTTTCATCGTCAATGTGAAGGTCCAAGGAATACATTGTTTCTGCAGTGGTGTATCGGAAACTAATACTGGTCTCGCAGGGAATGCTCAAAGCACCGACTGTAAAAAGAGTCTCCAAACTTGCACTTATGGCGGCATTGTGCCTTTTGTATTTAATTTCGATGTAATTTCAGAGTTTCATCGTCAATGTGTATGTCTAAGGAATACATTGAACCTGCAGTGGTGTATCGGAAACTAATACTGGTCTCACAGGGAATGCTCAAAGCACCGACTGTAAGAAGAGTCACTATTCTTGTACTTATTGCGGCATTGCGCCTTTTGTATTTATTTCTGATGCGATTTCTGTGTTTCATCGCCAATGCGAAGGTCCAAGGAATACATTGAACCTGCAGTGGTGTATCGGAAACTAATACTGGTCTCACAGGAAAGGATCAAAGCACAGACTCTAAGAAGTTTCCCTCATCTTGCAGTTAATGAAGCATTGTTCCTTTTGTATTTAATTCCGATGTAATTTCAGTGATTCATGGTCAATGTGAATGTCCAAGGAATAAACTGAACCTGCAGATGTGTAGCGGAAACTAATACTGGTCTCACAGGGAATGCTCAAAGAACCGACGGTAAGAAGAGTCTCTATTCTTGTACTTAAGGCGGCATTGTGAATTTTGTATTTAATTCCGATGTAATTTCAGTGTTTCATCGTCAATGTGAATGTCCAAAGAATTCATTGCACCTGCAGTGGTGTATCGGAAACTAATACATGTCTCGCAGGGAATGCTCAAAGCACCGACACTAAGAAGAGTCTCCATTCTTGCACTTATGGCGGCATTGTGCCTTTTGTATTTAATTTCGATATAATATCAGTGTTTCATCGTCAATGTGTATGTCTAAGGAATACATTGAACCTGCAGTGGTGTATCGGAAACTATACTGGTCTCACAGGGAATGCTCAAAGCACCGACTGTAAGAATAGTCTCTATTCTTGTACTTAAGGCGGCATTGTGCCTTTTTTATTTAATTCCGATGACATTTCTGTGTTTCATCGTCAATGTGAAGGTCCAAGGAATAAACTGAACCTGCAGAGGTGTAGCGGAAACTAATACTGGTCTCACAGGGAATGCTCAAAGCACCGACGGTAAGGAGAGTCTCTATTCTTGTACTTAAGGCGGCATTGTGAATTTTGTATTTAATTCCGATGTAATTTCAGTGTTTCATCGTCTATGTGGATGTCCAAAGAATTCATTGCACCTGCAGTGGTGTATCGGAAACTAATACATGTCTCGCAGGGAATGCTCAATGCACCGACACTAAGAAGAGTCTCCATTCTTGCACTTATGGCGGCATTGTGCCTTTTGTATTTAATTTCGATATAATTTCAGTGTTTCATCGTCAATGAGTATGTCCAAGGAATACATTGAACCGGGAGTGGTGTATCGGAAACTAATACTGGTCTCACAGGGAATGCTCAAAGCACCGACTGTAAGAAAAGACTCTATTCTTGTACGTAAGGCGGCATTGTGCCTTTTGTATTTAATTCGGATGCGATTTCTGTGTTTCATCGTCAACGTGTATGTCCAAGCAATACATTGAACCTGCAGTGGTGTATCGAAAACTAATACTGGTCTCACAGCAAATGCTCAAAGCACCGACTGTAAGAAGAGTCCCTATTCTTGTACTGAAGCGGCATTGTGCCTTTTGTATTTAATTCCGATGCGATTTCTGTGTTTCATCGTCAATGTAAAGGTACAAGGAATACATTGAACCTGCAGTGGTGTATCGGAAACTAATACTGGTCTCACAGGGAATGCTCAAAGCACCGACTGTAAGAGGAGTCTCTATTCTTGCACTTATGATGGCATTGTGCCTTTAGTATTTAATTCCAGTGTAATTTCAGTGTTTCTTCGTCAATGTGTATGTCTAAGGAATACATTGAACCTGCAGTGGTGTATCGGAAAATAATACTGGTCTCACAGGGAATGCTGAAAGCACCGACTGTAAGAAGAGTCTCTATTCTTGTACTTATTGCGGCATTGTGCCTTTTGTATTTAGTTCCGATGCGATTTCTGTGTTTCTTCGTCAATGCGAAAGTCCAAGGAATACATTGAACCTGCAGTGGTGTATCGGAAACTAGTACTGGTCTCACAGGGAATGCTCAATGCAACGACTGTAAGAAGAGTCTCATTCTTGTACTTATTGCGGCATTGTGCCTTCTGTATTTAGTTCCGATGCGATTTCTGTGTTTCTTCGTCAATGCGAAAGTACAAGGAATACATTGAACCTGCAGTGGTGTATCGAAAACTAATACTGGTCTCACAGGGAATGCTCAAAGCACCGACTGTAAGAATAGTCTCTATTCTTGTGCTTAAGGCGGCATTGTTCCTTTTGTATTTAATTTCGATGTAATTTCAGTGTTTCATCGTCAATGTGTATGTCCAAGGAATACATTGAACCAGCACGAATGAATTGGAAACTAATACTGGTCTCACAGGGAATGCTCAAAGCACCGACTGTAAGAAGAGTCTCTATATTTGTACTTAAGGCGGCATTGTGGCTTTTGTATTTAATTCCGATGCGATTTCTGTGTTTAATCGTCAATGTGAAGGTCCAAGGAATACATTGAACCTGCAGTCGTGTATCGGAAAGTAATACAGGTCTCACAGGGAATGCTCAAAACATCGACTGTAAGAAGAGTCTCTATTCTTGTACTTAAGGCGGCATTGTGCCTTTTGTGTTTAATTCCGATGTAATTTCAGTGTTTCATCGTCAATGTGAATGTCAAAGGAATACATTGAACCTCCAGTGGTGTCTCGGAAACTAATACTGGTCTCACAGGGAATGGTCAAAGCACCGACTGTAAGAAGAGTCTCTATTCTTGTACTTAGGGCGGCATTGTGCTATTTGTATTTAATTCCTATACGATTTCTTCGTTTCATTGTCAATGTGAAGGTCCAAGGAATACATTGAACCTGCCGTGGTGTATCGGAACCTAATACTGGTCTCACAGGCAATGCTCAAAGCACCGACTGTAAGAACAGTCACTATTCTTGTACTTAAGGCGACATTGTGCCGTTTGTATTTAATTCCGATGCGATTTCTGTGATTCTTCGTCAATGTGAAGGTGCAAGGAACACATTGAACCTGCAGTGGTGTATCGGAATCTAATACTGGTCTCATAGGAAAGGATCAAAGCACAGAGTCTAAGAAGTCTCGCGCTTCTTGCACTTAAGGCGGCATTGTGGCTTTTGTATTTAATGCTGATGTAATTTCTGTGTTTCATCGTCAATATGTATGTCCAAGGAATACATTCGACCTGCAGTGGTGTATCGGAAACTAATACTGGTCTCACAGGGAATGCTCAAAGCACCGACTGTAAGAAGAGTCTCTATTCTTGTACTTAAGGCGGCATTGTGCCATTTGTATTTAATTCCGACGCCATTTCTGTGTTTCATCGACAATGTGAAGGTCCAAGGAATACATTGTACCTGCAGTGGTGTATCGGAAACTAATACTGGTCTCGCAAGGAATGCTCAAAGCACCGACTGGAAGAAGAGTCTCTATTCTTGCACTTATGGCGGCATTGTGCCTTTTGTATTAAATTCCGATGTAATTTCAGTGTTGCATCGTCAGTGTGTATGTCTAAGGAATACATTGAACCTGCAGTGGTGTATCGGAAACTAATACTGGTCTCACAGGAAAGGATCAAAGCACAGACTCTAAGAAGTCTCACTCATCTTGCAGTCAATGCGGCATTGTTCCTTTTGTATTTAATTCCGATGTAATTTCAGTGTTTCACCGTCAATGAGTATGTCCAAGGAATACATTGAACTTGGAGTGGTGTATCGTAAACTAATACCGGTCTCACAGGGAATGCTCAACACACCGAATGTAAGAAGAGTCTCTATTCTTGTACTTAAGGCGGCATTGTGCCATTTGTATTAAATTCCGATGCAATTTCTGTGTTTCATCGTCAATGTGTATGTCTAAGGAATACATGGAACCTGCAGTGGTGTATCGAAACTAATACTGGTCTCACAGGAAATGCTCAAAGCTCCGACTGTAAGAAGAGTATCTATTCTTGTACTGAAGCGGCATTGTGCCTTTTGTATTTAATTAGGATGCGATTTCTGTGTTTCATCGTCAATGTGAAGGTACAAGGAATACATTGTACCTGCAGTGGTGTATCGGAAACTAATACTGGTCTCACAGGGAATGCTCAAAGCACCGACTGTAAGAGGAGTCTCTATTCTTGCACTTATGATGGCTTTGTGCCTTTTGTATTTAATTCCACTGTAATTTCAGTGTTTCTTCGTCAATGTGTATGTCTAAGGAATACATTGAACCTGCAGTGGTGTATCGGAAACTAATACTGGTCTCACAGGGAATGTTCGAAGCACCGACTGTAAGAAGAGTCTCTATTCTTGTACTTATAGCGGCATTGTGCCTTTTGTATTTAATTCTAATGCGATTTCTGTTTTTCAGCGTCCATGTGAAGGTCCAAGGAATACATTGATCCTGCAGTGGTGTATCGGAAACTAATACTGGTCTCACAGGGAATGCACAAAGCACCGACGGTAAGAAGACTCTCTATTCTTGTACTTAAGGCTGCATTGTGCCATTTGTAATTAATTCCGATGCCATTTCTGTGTTTCATCGTCAATGTGATGGTCCAAGGAATACATTGTTTCTGCAGTGGTGTATCGGAAACTAATACTGGTCTCGCAGGGAATGCTCAAAGCATCGACTGTAAAAAGAGTCTCCAATCTTGCACTTATGGCGGCATTGTGCCTTTTGTATTTAATTTCGATGTAATTTCAGAGTTTCATCGTCAATGTGTATGTCTAAGGAATACATTGAACCTGCAGTGGTGTATCGGAAACTAATACTGGTCTCACAGGGAAAGCTCAAAGCACCGACTGTAAGAAGAGTCACTATTTTTGTACTTATTGCGGCATTGTGAATTTTGTATTTAATTCCGATGTAATTCCAGTGTTTCATCGTCAATGTGAATGTCCAAGGAATAAACTGAACCTGCAGATGTGTAGCGGAAACTAACACTGGTCTCACAGGGAATGCTCAAAGAACCGACGGTAAGAAGAGTCTCTATTCTTGTACTTTTTGCGGCATTGTGCCTTTAATATTTAGTTCCGATGCGATTTCTGTGTTTCTTCGTCAATGCGAAAGTCCAAGGAATACATTGAACCTGCAGTGGTGTATCGAAAACTAATACTGGTCTCACAGGGAATGCTCAAAGCACCGACTGTAAGAATAGTCTCTATTCTTGTACGTAAGGCGTCATTGTGCCTTTTTTATTTCATTCCGATGACATTTCTGTGTTTCATCGTCAATGTGAAGGTCCAAGGAATAAACTGAACCTGCAGAGGTGCAGCGAAAACTAATACTGGTCTCACAGGGATTGCTCAAAGCACCGACGGTACGAAGAGTCTCTATTCTTGTACTTAAGGCGGCATTGTGAATTTTGTATTTAATTCCGATGTAATTTCAGTGTTTCATGGTCAATGTGAATGTCCAAAGAATTCATTGCACCTGCAGTGGTGTATCGGAAACTAATACATGTCTCGCAGGGAATGCTCAATGCACCGACACTAAGAAGAGTCTCCATTCTTGCACTTATGGCGGCATTGTGCCTTTTGTATTTAATTTCGATATAATTTCAGTGTTTCATCGTCAATGAGTATGTCCAAGGAATACATTGAACCTGGAGTGGTGTATCGGAAACTAATACTGGTCTCACAGGGAATGCTCAAAGCACCGACTGTAAGAAAAGTCTCTATTCTTGTACGTAAGGCGGCATTGTGCCTTTTGTATTTAATTCGGATGCGATTTCTGTGTTTCATCGTCAACGTGTATGTCCAAGCAATACATTGAACCTGCAGTGGTGTATCGAAAACTAATACTGGTCTCACAGCAAATGCTCAAAGCACCGACTGTAAGAAGAGTCCCTATTCTTGTACTGAAGCGGCATTGTGCCTTTTGTATTTAATTCCGATGCGATTTCTGTGTTTCAGCGTCAATGTGAAGGTACAAGGAATACATTGTACCTGCAGTGGTGTATCGGAAACTAATACTGGTCTCACAGGGAATGCTCAAACCACCGACTGAAAGAGGAGTCTCTATTCTTGCACTTATGATGGCATTGTGCCTTTTGTATTTAATTCCAGTGTAATTTTAGTGTTTCTTCGTCAATGTGTATGTCTAAGGAATACATTGAACCTGCAGTGGTGTATCGGAAACTAATACTGGTCTCACAGGGAATGCTGAAAGCACCGACTGTAAGAAGAGTCTCTATTCTTGTACTTATTGCGGCATTGTGCCTTTTGTATTTAGATCCGATGCGATTTCTGTGTTTCTTCGTCAATGCGAAAGTCCAAGGAATACATTGAACCTGCAGTGGTGTATCGGAAACTAATACTGGTCTCACTGGGAATGCTCAATGCAACGACTGTAAGAAGAGTCTTCATTCTTGTACTTAAGGCGGCATTGTGCCTTTTGTATTTAATACCGATGCGTTTCTGTGTTTCATCGTCAATGTTAAGGTCCAAGGAATACAGTGAACCTGCTGTGGTGTATCGGAAACTAATACTGGTCTCACAGGGAATGCTCAAACACCGACTGTAAGAAGAGTCTCTATTCTTGTACTTAAGGCGGCATTGTGCCTTTTGTATTTCATTCCGATGCGATTTCTGTGTTTCATCGTCAATGTGTATGTCCAAGGAATACATTGAACCTGCAGTGGCGTATCGGAAGCTAATACTGGTCTCACAGGAATGGATCAAAGCACAGACTCTAAGAAGTCTCACTCTTCTTGCACTTACGGTGGCATTGTGCGTTTTGTATTTAATTCCGATGTAATATCAGTGTTTCATCGTCAATGTGTATGTCCAAGGGATAGATCGAACCGGCAGTGGTGTATCGCAAGCTAATACTGGTCTCACGGGGAATGCTCAAAGCACCGACTGTAAGAAGAGTCTCTATTGTTGTACTTAATGCGGCATTGTGCAGTTTGTATTTAATTCCGATGCGATTTCTGTGTTTCATCGTCAATGTGAAGGTCCAAGGAATACATTGAACCTGCAGTGGCGTATTGGAAACTGATACTGGTCGCGCAGGAAAGGATAAAAGCACAGACTCCTAGAGGGCTCACTCTTCTTGCACTTAAGTCGGCATTGTACCTTTTGTATTCAATTACGATGTAATTTCAGTGTTTCATCGTCAATGTGTATGTCCAAGGAATACATTGAACGTGCAGTGGTGTATCCGAAAGTAATACTGGTCCCGCAGGGAATGCTCAAACACCGACTGTAAGAGGAGTCTCTTCTCTTGCACTTAAGGCGGCATTTGGCCTTCTGTATTTAATTAAGATTTAATTTCAGTGTTTCATTGTCATTGTGTATGTCCAAGTAATTCATTGAACCTGCAGTGGTGTATCGGAAACTAATACTGGTCTCACACGGAATGCTCATAGCACCAACCTTAAGAAGAGTCTCTATTCTTGTACTTAAGGCGGCATTGTGACTTTTGTATTTAATTCCAATGCGATTTCTGTGTTTCATCGTCAATG
Organism: Schistocerca serialis cubense; assembly: GCF_023864345.2. Taxonomy (NCBI): domain Eukaryota; kingdom Metazoa; phylum Arthropoda; class Insecta; order Orthoptera; family Acrididae; genus Schistocerca; species Schistocerca serialis. The sequence goes on from NC_064643.1 coordinate 29,618,148, forward strand.
TGAAGGTCCAAGGAACACATTTAACCTGCTGTGATGTATCGGAAACTAATACTGGTCTCACAGGAAAGGATCAAAGCACAGACTCTAAGAAGTCTCACATATCTTGCACTTAAGGCGGCATTGTTCCTTTTGTATTTAATTCCGATGTAATTTCAGTGTTTTTTATTGTCATTGTGTATGTCCAAGGAATTCATTGGACCTGCAGTGGTGTATCGGAAACTAATTCTGGTCTCACAGGTAATGCTCAAAGCACCGACTGTAAGAAGAGTCTCTATTCTTGTACTTAAGGCGGCATTGTGCCTTTTGTATTTAATTCCAGTGTAATTTCAGTGTTTCTTCGTCAATGTGTATGTCTAAGGAATACATTGAACCTGCAGTGGTGTATCGGAAACTAATACTGGTCTCATAGGAAAGGATCAAAGCACCGACTATAAGAAGTCTCACTCCTTTTGCACTTAAGGCGGCATAGTGCCTTTTCTATTTTATTCCGATGCGATTTCTGTGTTTTATCGTCAATATGAAGGTCCAAGGAATACATTGAACCTGCAGTGGTGTATCGGAAACTAATACTGGTCTCACAGGAAATGATCAAAGCACAGACTCCAAGAAGTGTCACTCTTCTTGCACTTAAGGCGGCATTGTGCCTTTTGTGTTTAATTCCGATGCGATTTCAGTGTTTCATCGTCAACTTGAAAGTCCGTGGAATACATTGAACCTGCAGTGCTGTATCGGAAACTAATACTGGTCAAACAGGAAAGGATCAAAGCACAGACTCTAAGAATTCTCAGTCTTCTTGCACTTAAGGCGGCATTGTGCCATTTGTATTTAATTCCGATGTAATTTCAGTTTTCCATCTTCAATGTGTATGTCCAAGAAATACATTGAACCGGCAGTGGTGTAACGGAAACTAATACTGGTCTCACAGGGAATGCTAATAGCACCGACTGTAAGAAGTGGCTCTATTCTTGTACTTAAGTCGGCATTGTGATTTTTGTATTTAATTCCGACGCGATTTCTGTGTTTCATCTTCAATGTGATGGTCCAAGGAATTCATTGAACTTGCAGTGGTGTATCGGAAACTAATACTGGTCTCACAGGGAATGACCAAAGCACCGACTGTAAGAAGAGTCTCTATTCTTGTACTTAAGGCGGCATTGTGACTTTTATATTTAGTTCCGATGCGATTTCTGTGTTTCATTGTCAATGTGATGGTCCAAAGAATACATTGAACCTGCAGTGGTGTATCGGAAACTAATACTGGTCTCACAGCAAAGGATCAAAGCACAGACTTTTAGAAGTCTCACTCTTCTTGCAGTTAAGGTGGCATTGAGCCTTTTGTATCTAATTCTGATTTAATTTCAGTGTTTCTTCGTCAATGTGTGTGTCTAAGGTATACATTGAACTTGCAGTGGTGTATCGGAAACTAATACTGGTCTCACATTGAATGCTCAAAGCACCGATTGTAACAAGAGTCTCTATTCTTGTACTTATTGTCCAATTGCGCCATTTGTATTTAATTCCGATGCGATTTCTGTCTTCCATCGTCAATGTGAAGGTCCAAGGAATACATTGACCCAGTAGTGGTGTATCGGAAACTAATACTGGTCTCACAGGAAAAGATCAAAGCACAGATTTTAAGAAGTTTCACTCTTCTTGCACTTAAGGCGGATTTAATTTCAGTGTTTCATTGTCAATGTGTATGTCCAAGGAATACATTGAACCTGCAGTGGTATCGGAAACTAATACTGATCTCACAGGGAATGCTCCAAGCACCGACTGTAAGAAGAGGCTCTATTCTTGTACTTAAGGCGGCATTGTGCCTTTTGTATTTAATTCCGATGCTATTTCTGTGTTTCATCGTCAATGTGAAGGTCCAAGGAATACATTGAACCTGCAGTGGTGTATCGGAAATTAATACTGGTCTCACACGGAATGCTCAAAGCACCGACTGTAAGAAGAGTCTCTATTCTTGTACGTAATGCGGCATTGTGCCTTCTGTATTTAATTCCGATACGACTTCTGTGCTCCTTCGTCAATGTGAAGGTCCAAGGAATACACTGAACCTGAAGTGGTGTATCGGAATCTAATACCGGTCTCACAGGAAAGGATCAAAGCACAGACACTAAGAAGACTCACTCTCCTTGCACTTAAGGGGGCATTGTGCCGTTTATATTTAATTCCGATGTAATTTCGGTATTTAATCATCAATGTGTATGTCCAAGGAATACACTCTACCTCCAATGGTGTATCGGAAACTAATACTGGTCTCACAGGAAAGCATCAAAGCACAGACTCTAAGAAGTCTCACTCTTCTTGCTCTTACGGCAGAATTGTTCGTTTTGTATTTAATTCCGATGTAATTTCAGTGTTTCATTGTCAATGTGTACGTCCAAAGAATACCCTGAACCTGCAGTGGTGTATCGGAAACTAATACTGGTCTCACAGGGAATGCTCAAAGCACCGACTGTAAGAAGAGTCTCTATTCCTGTACTTAAGGCGGCATTGTGCTTTTTGTATTTATTTCCGATGCGATTTCTGTGTTTCATCGTCAATGTGTATGTCCAAGGAATACATCGAACCTGCAGTGGTGTTTTGGAAACTAATTCAGGTCTCACACGGAATGCTCAAATCACCGACTGTAAGAAGAGTCTCTATTCTTGTACTTAAGGCTGCACTGTGCGTTTTGTATTTAATTTCGATGCTATTTCTGTGTTTTATCGTCAATGTGAAGGTCCATGGATTACATTGAACCTGCAGTGGTGTATCGGAAACTAATACTGGTCTCACAGGAGAGGATCAAAGCACAGACTCCAAGAAGTGTCACTCTTCTTGCACTTAAGGCGGCATTGTGCCTTTTGTATGTAATTCCGATGCGATTTCAGTGTTTCATCGTCAATGTGTAAGTCCGAGGAATACATTGAACCTGCTGAGGTGTATCGGAAACTAATACTTTTCTCACAGGAAAGGATCAAAGCACAAACTCTAAGAAGTCTCACTTTTCTAGCACTTAAGGGTGCATTGAGTCTTTTGTATTTAATTCCGATGTAATATCTTTGTTTCATCGTCAATGTGTATGTCCAAGGAATACATTGAACCTGCAGTGGTGTATCGGAAACTAATACTGGTCTCACAGGGAACGCTCAATGCACCGACTGTGAGAACAGTCTCTATTCTTGTACTTTTGGTGGCATTGTGCCTGTTCTATTTAATTCCGATTCAATTTCTGTGTTTCATCGTCAAAGTGAAGGTGCGAGGAATACTCTGAACCTGCAATGGTGTATCGGAAACTAATACTGGTCTCACAGGGAATGCTCAAAGCACCCACTGTAAGAAAAGTTTCTAATCTTGTACTTAAGGCGGCTTTATGCCTTTTGTATTTAATTCCGATGCGATTTCTGTGTTTCGTCGTCAATGTGAAGGTCGAAGGAATACATTGAACCTGCAGTGGTGTAACGGAAACTAATACTGGTCTCACAGGGAATGCTCAAAGCACCGACTGTAAGAAGAGTCTCTATTCTTATACTTAAGGCTTCATTGTGCCTTTTATATTTAATTCCGATGTAATTTCGGTGTTTCATCGTCAATGTGTATGTCCAAGGAATACATTGAACCTGCTGTGGTGTATCGGAAACTAATACTGGTCTCACAGGGTATGCTCAAAGCACCGACTGTAAGAAGAGTCTCTATTCTTGTACTTAAGGCGGCATTGTGCATTTTGTATTTAATTCCATTGCGATTACAGTGTTTCATCGTCAATCTGTAAGTCCGAGGAATACATTGAAACTGCAGTGCTGTATCGGAAACTAATACTGGTCTCACAGGAAAGGATCAAAGCACAGACTCTGAGAGGTCTCACCCTTCTTGAACTTAGGGAGGCATTGTGCCTTTTGTATTTAATTCCTATGTAATATCAGTGTTCCATCGACAATGTGTATGTCCAAGGAATACATTGAACCTGCAGTGGGGTATCGGAAACAATACTGGTCTCACAGGGAATGCTCAAAGCACCGACTGTAAGAAGAGTCTCTATTCTTGTACTTAAGGCGGCATTGTGCCTTATGTATTTAATTCCGTTACGATTTCTGTGTTTCATCGTCAATGTGATGGTCCTAGGAATACATTGATCCTGCAGTGGTGTATCGGAAACTAATACTGGTCTCACAGGGTATGCTCAAAGCAGCGACTGTAAGAAGAGTCTCTATTCTTGTACTTAAGTCGGCATTGTGCCTTTTGTATTTAATTCCGATGCGATTTCCCTGTTTCATCGTCAATGTGAAGATCCAAAGATTACATTGAACCTGCAGTGGTGTGTCAGAAACTAATACTGGTCTCACAGGGAATGCTCAAATCACCGACTGTAAGAAGAGACTATATTCTTGTACTTAAGGCGCCATTGTGCCTTTTGTATTTAATTTCGATTCGATTTCTGTATTTCATCGTCAATATGAAGGGCCAAGGAATACATTCATCCTGCGGAGATGTATCGGAAAGTAAAACTGGTCTCACAGGAACTGATAAAATCACAGACTCTAAGAAGTCTCATTCTTCTTGTACTTATGGCGGCATTGAGTCTTTTGTATTTAATTCCGATGTAATTTCAGTGTTTCATCGTCAATGTGTATGTCAAGAATTACATTGAATTTGCAGTGGTGTATCGGAAAATAATAGTGGTCTCACAGGGAATGCTCAATGCACCGACTGTAAGAACAGTCTCTATTCTTGTACTTATGGTGGCATTTTGCCTTTTGTATTTAATTCCGATTCGATTTCTGTGTTTCATCGTCAATGTGAAGGTCCGAGGAATACACTGAACCTGCAGAGGTGTATCGGAAACTAATACTGGTCTCACAGGGAATGCTCATAGCACCCACTGTGAGAAAAGTTTCTAATCTTGTACTTAAGGCGGCTTTATGCCTTTTGTATTTAATTCCGATGCGATTTCTGTGTTTCGTCGCCAATGTGAAGGTCCAAGGTATACATTGAACTTGCAGTGGTGTATCGGAAACTAATACTGGTCTCACAGGGAATGCGCAAAGCACCGACTGCAAGGAGAGTCTGTATTGTTGTACTGAAGGCGGCGTTTTGCCTTTTCTATTTAATTCCGATGCGATTTCTATGTTTCTTCGTCAATGTGTAGGTCCTAGGAATACATTGAACCTGCAGTGGTGTATCGGAAACTAATACTGGTCTCACAGGAAAGGATCAAAGCACAGACTCTATGAAGTCTCACTCAACTCGCTCTTAGGGCGGAATTGTTCGTTTTGTATTTAAATCCGATGTAATTTCAGTGTTTCATTGTCAATGTGTATGTCCAAAGAATACACTGAACCTGCAGTGGTGTATCGGAAACTAATACTGGTCTCACAGGGAATGCTCAAAGCACCGACTGTAAGAAGAGTCTCTATTTCTGTACTTAAGGCGGCATTGTGCCTTCTGTATTTAATTCCGATGCGATTTCTTTGTTTCATCGTCAATGTGTATGTCCAAGGAATACATTGAACCTGCAGTGGGGTATCGGAAACAATACTGGTCTCACAGGGTATGCTCAAAGCACCGACTGTAAATAGAGTCTCTATTCTCGTACAAAATGCGGCATTGTGCATTTTGTATTTAATTCCTATGCGATTTCAGTGTTTCATCGTCAATGTGTATGTCCAGTTAATACATTGAACCTGGAGCGGTGTATCGGAAACTAATACTGGCCTCACAGGAAATGCTCAAAGCACCGACTGTACGAAGAGTCACTATACTTGTACTTGTGGCGGCATTGTGCCTTTTGTATATAATTCCGATGCGATTTCCCTGTTTCATCGTCAATTGGAAGATCCAAGGAATACAATGAACCTGCAGTGGTGTATCAGAAACTAATACTGGTCTCACAGGGAATGCTCAAATCACCGACAAAAAGAAGAGACTATATTCTTGTACTTAAGGCGGCATTGTGCCTTATGTATTTATTTCCGATTCGATATCTGTATTTCATCGTCAATATGAAGGGCAAAGGAATACATTGAACCTGCAGTGGTGTATCGGAAATTAATACTGGTCTCATAGGAAAGGATAAAAACACAGACTCTAAGAAGTCTCATTCTTCTTGTACTTAAGGCGGCATTGAGTCTTTTGTATTTAATTCCGATGTAATTTCAGTGTTTCATTGTCAATGTGTTGTAAAAGGAATACATTGAAACTGCAGTGGTGTATCGGAAACTAATACTGGTCTCAAAGGGTATGCTCAAAGCACCGACTGTAAGAAGAGTCTCTATTCTTGTACTGAAGGCTTCATTGTGCATTTTGTATTTAATTCCATTGCGATATCCCTGTTTCATCATCAATGTGAAAATCCAAGGAACACATTGAACCTGCAGTGGTGTATCAGAAACTAATACTGGTCTCACAGGGAATGCTTAAATCACCGATTGTAAGAAAAGTCTATATTCTTGTACTTAAGGCGGCATTGTGAATTTTGTACTTAATTCCGATTCGATATTAGTATTTCATCGTCAATACGAAGGGCCAAGGAATACATTGAACCTGCAGTGGTGTATCGGAAACTAATACTGGTCTCCCAGGAAAGGATAAAACACAGACTCTAAGAAGTTTCATACTTCTTGTACTTAAGGCGGCATTGAGTCTTTTGTATTTAATTCCGATGTAATTTCACTGTTTCATCGTCAATGTGTATGTCCAAGGAATACATTGAACCTGCAGTGGTGTATCGGAAACTAATACTGGTCTCACAGGGAATGCTCAAAGCACCGACTGTAAGAACAGTCCCTGTTCTTGTACATATGGTGGCACTGTGCATTTTGTATTTAACTTCGATGCGATTTCAGAGTTTCATCGTCAATGTGAAGGTCCGAGGAATACACTGAACCTCCAGCGATGTATCGGAAACTAATACTGGTCTCACAGGGAATGCTCAAAGCACCCACTGTAAGAAAAGTTTCTAATCTTGTACTTAAGGGGGCTTTGTGCCTTTTGTATTTAATTCTGATGCGATTTCTGTGTTTCATCGTCAATGTGAAGGTCCAAGGAATACATTGAACCTGCAGTGGTGTATCGGAAACTAATACTGGTCTCACAGGGAATGCGCAAAGCACCGACTGCAAGAAGAGTCTGTATTGTTTTACTTAAGGCGGCATTTTGCCTTATCTATTTAATTCCGATGCGATTTCTATGTTTCTTCGTCAATGTGAAGGTCCAAGGAATACATTGCACCGGCAGTGGTGTATCGGAAACTAATTCTGGTCTCACACGGAATGCTGAAAGCACCTACTGTAAGAAGAGTCTCTATTCTTGTACTGAAAGCGGCATGAGCATTTTGTATTTTATTCCGATGCGATTTCTGTGTTTAATCGTCAATGCGAAGGTCCAAGGAATACATTGCACCTGCAGTGGTGTATCGGAAACTAATACTGGTCTCACAGGAAAGGATTAAAGCACAGACTCTAAGAAGTCTCACTCTTCTTGCACTTATGGCGGAATTTTTCGTTTTGTATTTAATTCCGATGTAATTTCAGTGTTTCATCGTCAATGTGTATGTCCATGGAATACATTGAACCTGCAGTGGTGTATCGGACACTAATACTGGTCTCACAGGGAATGCTCAAAGCATCGACTGTAAGAAGTCTCTGTATTCTTGTACTTAAGGCGGCATTTTGCCTTTTGTATTCAATTCCGATGCGATTTCTGTGTTTCATCGTCAATGTGAAGCTCCTAGGAATACATTGATCCTGCAGTGGTGTACCGGAAACTAATACTGGTCTCACAGCGAATGCTCAAAGCACCGACCGTAAGAAGAGTCTCTATTCTTGTACTTAAGGCGGCATTGTGCCTTTTGTATTTAATTCCGATGGGATTTCTGTGTTTCATCGTCAATGTGAAAAACCAAGGAATACATTGAACCTGCAGTGGTGTATCGGAATCTAATACTCGTCTCACAGGAAAGGATAAAAACACAGACCCTAAGAAGTCTCACTCTTCTTGTACTTAAGGCGGCATTGAGTCTTTTGTATTTAATTCCGATATAATTCCAGTGTTTCATCGCCAATATGTATGTCCAAGGAATACATCGAACCTGCAGTAGTGTATCGGAAACTAACACTGGTCTCACAGGGAATGCTCAAAGCACCGATTGTAAGAAGAGTCTCTATTCTTGTACTTATGGTGGCATTGTGCCTTTTGTATTTAATTCCGATGCGATTTCTGTGTTTCATCGTCAATGCGAAGGTCCAAGGAATACATTAAACCTGCAGTGGTGTATCGGAAACTAATACTGGTCTCACAGGGAATGCTCAAAGCACCGACTGTAAGAAGAGTCTCTATTCTTGTACTTATGGTGGCATTGTGCCTTTTGTATTTAATTCCGATGCGGTTTCTGTGTTTCTTCGTCAATGTGAAGGTCCTAGGAATACATTGAACCTGCAGTGGTCTATGAGAAACTAATACTGGTCTCACAGGGAATGCTCAAAGCACCGACTGTAAGAAGAGTCTCTATTCTTGTACTTAAGGCGGCATTGTGCCTTTGAATTTAATTCCTATGTAATTTCAGTGTTTCATCGTAAATGTGCATGTCCAGTCAATTCATTGAACCTGCAGTGGTGTATTGGAAACTAATACTGGTGTCACAGGGAATACTCAAAGCACCGACTGTAAGAAGAGTCTCTATTCTTGTACTTAAGGCGGCATTGTGCCTTTTGTACTTAATTCCGATATAATTTCTGTGTTTCATCGACAATGTGAAGCTCGGAGGAACAATGTGAAGGTGCAAGGAATACATTGAACCTGCAGTGGTGTATCGGGAAATAATACTGGCCTCACAGGGAATGCTCAAAACACTGACTTTAAGACGAGTCTCTATTCTTGTACTTACGCGGCAGTTTGCCTTTTGTATTTCATTCCGATGCGATTTCTGTGTTTTATCGTCAATGTGAAGGTCCAAGGAAAATATTGTACCTGCAGTGGTGTATCGGAAACTAATACTGGTCTCACAGGGAATGCTCAAAGCACCGACCGTAAGAAGAGTCTCTATTCTTGTACATAAGGCGGCATTGTGCCTTTTGTACTTAATTCCGATGCAATTTCTGTGTTTCATCGTCAATGTGAAGGTCCAAGGGATACATTTAACCTGCAGTGGTGTATCGGAAACTAATACTGGTCTCACAAGAATGCTGAAAGCACTGACTGTAAGAAGAGTCTCTATTCTTGTATTTAAGACGGCATTGTGCCTTTTGTATATAATTCCGATGCGATTTCTGTGTTTCATCGTCAATGTGAAGGTCCAAGGAATACATTGAACCTGCAGTGGTGTATCGGAAACTAATACTGGTCTCACAGGGAATGCTCAAAACACTGACTTTAAGACGAGTCTCTATTCTTGTACTTACGCGGCAGTTTGCCTTTTGTATTTCATTCCGATGCGATTTCTGTGTTTTATCGTCAATGTGAAGGTCCAAGGAAAATATTGTACCTGCAGTGGTGTATCGGAAACTAATACTGGTCTCACAGGGAATGCTCAAAGCACCGACCGTAAGAAGAGTCTCTATTCTTGTACATAAGGCGGCATTGTGCCTTTTGTACTTAATTCCGATGCGATTTCTGTGTTTCATCGTCAATGTGAAGGTCCAAGGGATACATTTAACCTGCAGTGGTGTATCGGAAACTAATACTGGTCTCACAAGAATGCTGAAAGCACCGACTGTAAGAAGAGTCTCTATTCTTGTATTTAAGACGGCATTGTGCCTTTTGTATATAATTCCGATGCGATTTCTGTGTTTCATCGTCAATGTGAAGGTCCAAGGAATACATTGAACCTGCAGTGGTGTATCGGAAACTAATACTGGTCTCACAGGGAATGCTCAAAGCACCGACTGTAAGAAGAGTCTCTATTCTTGTACTTAAAGCGACATTGTGCCTATTGTATTTAATTCCGATGCGATTTCTGTGTTTCATCGTCAATGTGAAGGTCCTAGGAATACATTGAACCTGCTGAGGTGTATCGGAAGCTAATACTGGTCTCACAGGGAATGCTGAAAGCACCGACTGTAAGAAGAGTCTCTATTCTTGTACTTACGCGGCAGTTTGAGTTTTGTATTTCATTCCGATGCGATATCTGTGTTTCATCGTCAATGTGAATGTCCAAGGAATACATTGAACCTGGGGTGGTGTATCGGAAACTAATTCTGGTCTCACAGGGAATGCTGAAAGCACCGACTGTAAGAAGAGTCTATATTCTTGTACTTAAGGCGGCATTGTGCCTTATGTATTTTATTCCGAATCGATTTCTGTGTTTCATCGTCATTGTGAAGGTCCAAGGAATATATTGTACCAGCAGAGGTGTATCGGAAACTAATACTGGTCTCACAGGGAATGCTCAAAGCACCGACCGTAAGAAGAGTCTCTATTCTTGTACTTAAGGCGGCAATGCACCTTTTGTATTAAATTCCGATGCGATTTCTGTGATTCATCGTCAATGTGATGGTCCAAGGAATACATTGAACCGGCAGTGGTGTATCGGTAACTAATACTGGTCTCACAGGAAAGGAAAAAAACACAGACTCTAAGAAGTCTCATTCTTCTTGTACTTAAGGCGGCATTGAGTCTTTTGTATTTAATTCCGATGTAGTTTCAGTGTTTCATCGTCAATCTGTATGTCCAAGGAATACATTGAACCTGCAGTGGTGTATCGGAAACTAATACTGGTCTCACAGGGAATGCTCAAAGCACCGACTGTAAGAACAGTCTCTATTCTTGTAGTTATGGTGGCATTGTGCCTTTTGTATTTAATTCCGATGCGATTTCTGTGTTTCATCGTCAATGTGGAGGTCCGAGGAATACACTTAACCTGCAGTGGTGTATCGGAAACTAATACTGGTCTCACAGGGAATGCTCGAAGCACCCAATGTAAGAAAAGTTTCTAATGTTGTACTTAAGGCAGCTTTGTGCATTTTGTATTTACTTCCGATGCGATTTCTGTGTTTCACCGTCAATGTGATGGTCCAAGGAATACATTGAACCTGCAGTGGTGTATCGGAAACTAATACTGTCATGACAGGGAATGCTCAAAGCACCGACTGTACGAAGAGTCACTATTCTTGTACTTGTGGCGGCATTGTGCCTTTTGTATTTAATTCCGATGCGATTTCGCTGTTTCATCGTCAATATGAAGATCCAAGGAATACATTGAACTTGCAGTGGTGTATCAGAAACTAATACTGGTCTCACAGGGAATGCTCAAATTACCGACAGGAAGAAGAGTCTATATTCTTGTACTTAAGGCGGCATTGTGCCTTATGTATTTAATTCCGATTCGATTTCTGTCTTTCATCGTCATTCTGAATGGCCAAGGAATACATTGAACCTGCAGTGGTGTATCGGTAACTAATACTGGTCGCACAGGAAAGGAAAAAAACACAGACTCTAAGAAGTCTCATACTTGTTGTACTTAAGGCGGCATTGAGTCTTTTGTATTTAATTCCAATGTAAATTCAGTGTTTCATTGTCAATGTGTTGTCCAAGGAATACATTGAACCTGCAGTGGTGTATCGGAAACTAATACTGGTCTCACAGGGAATGCTCAAAGCACCGACTGTAAGAACAGTCCCTATTCTTGTACATATGGTGGCATTGTGCATTTTGTATTTAACTTCGATGCGATTTCAGAGTTTCATCGTCAATGTGAAGGTCCGAGGAATACACTGAACCTCCAGTGATGTATCGGATACTAATACTGGTCTCACAGGGAATGCTCAAAGCACCCACCGTAAGAAAAGTTTCTAATCTTGTACTTAAGGGGGCTTTGTGCCTTTTGTATTTAATTCTGATGCGATTTCTGTGTTTCATCCTCAATGTGAAGGTCCAAGGAATACATTGAACCTGCAGTGGTGTATCGGAAACTAATACTGGTCTCACAGGAAAGGATTAAAGCACAGACTCTAAGAAGTCTCACTCTTCTTGCACTTATGGCGGAATTTTTCGTTTTGTATTTAATTCCGATGTAATTTCAGTGTTTCATCGTCAATGTGTATGTCCAAGGAATACATTGAACCTGCAGTGGTGTATCGGACACTAATAGTGGTCTCACAGGTAATGCGCAAAGCATCGACTGTAAGAAGTGTCTGTATTCTTGTACTTAAGGCGGCATTTTGCCTTTTGTATTCAATTCCGATGCGATTTCTGTGTTTCATCGTCAATGTGAAGGTCCAAGTAATACATTGAACCTGCAGTGGTGTATCGGAAACTAATACTGGTCTCACAGAGAATGCTCAAAACACTGACTGTAAGACGAGTCTCTATTCCTGTACTTACGCGGCAGTTTGCCTTTTATATTTCATTTCGATGCGATTTCTATGTCTCATCGTCAATGTGAAGGTCCATTGAATACATTGCACTTGCAGTGGTGTATCGGAAACTAATTCTGGTCTCACACAGAATGCTGAAAGCACCGACTGTAAAAAGAGTCTCTATTCTTGTACTGAATGCGGCATTGAGCATTTTGTATTTAATTCCGATGCGATTTCTGTGTTTCATCGTCAATGTGAAGGTCCAAGGAATACATTGCACCTGCAGTAGTGTATCGGAGACTAATTCTGGTCTCACAGGGAATGCTCAAAGCACCGACTGTAAGAAGAGTCTCTATTCTTGGACTTAAGGCGGCATTGTGCCTTTAGTATTTAATTCCGATGCGATTTCTGTGTTTCATCGTCAATGTGAAGGACCAAGGAATACATTGAACCTGCAGTGGTGTATCGGAAACTAATACTGGTCTCACAAGAAAGGATAAAAACACAGACTCTAAGAAGTCTCACTCTTCTTGTACTTAAGGTGGCATTGAGTCTTTTGTATTTAATTCCGATATAATTCCAGTGTTTCATCGTCAATATGTATGTCCAAGGAATACATTGAACCTGCAGTAGTGTATCGGAAACTAACACTGGTCTCACAGGGAATGCTCAAAGCACCGACTGTAAGAAAAGTTTCTAATCTTGTACAAAAGGCGGCTTTGTGCCTTTTGTATTTAATTCCGATGCGATTTCTGTGTTTCATCGTCAATGCGAAGGTCCAAGGAATACATTAAACCTGCAGTGGTGTATCGGAAACTAATACTGGTCTCACAGGGAATGCTCAAAGCACCGACTGTAAGAAGAGTCTCTATTCTTGTACTTATGGTGGCATTGTGCCTTTTGTATTTAATTCCGATGCGATTTCTGTGTTTCTTCGTCATTGTGAAGGTCCTAGGAATACATTGAACCTGCAGTGGTCTATGAGAAACTAATACTGGTCTCACAGGGAATGCTCAAAGCACCGACTGTAAGAAGGGTCTCTATTCTTGCACTTAAGGCGTCATTGTGCCTTTTGTATTTAATGCCGATATATTTTCTGTTTTTCATCGGCAATGTGTATGTCCAAGGAATACATTGAACCTGCAGTGGTGTATTGGAAACTAATACTGGTCTCACAGGGAATGCTCAAAGCACCGACTGTAAGAAGAGTCTCTATTCTTGTACTTAAGGCGGCATTGTGCCTTTTGTATTTAATTCCGATGTAATTTCAGTGTTTCATCGTAAATGTGTATGTCCAGTCAATTCATTGAACCTGCAGTGGTGTATTGGAAACTAATACTGGTGTCACAGGGAATGCTCAAAGCACCGACTGTAAGAAGAGTCTCTATTCTTGTACTTAAGGCGGCATTGTGCCTTTTGTACTTAATTCCGATGTAATTTCTGTCTTTCATCGACAATGTGAAGGTCCGAGGAACAATGTGAAGGTGCAAGGAATACATTGAACCTGCAGTGGTGTATCGGGAACTAATACTGGTCTCACAGGGAATGCTCAAAACACTGACTTTAAGACGAGTCTCTATTCTTGTACCTACGCGGCAGTTTGCCTTTTGTATTTCATTCCGATGCGATATCTGTGTTTTTACGTCAATGTGAAGGTCCAAGGAAAATATTGTACCTGCAGTGGTGTATCGGAAACTAATACTGGTCTCACAGGGAATGCTCATAGCACCGACCGTAAGAAGAGTCTCTATTCTTGTACATAAGGCGGCATTGTGCCTTTTGTACTTAATTCCGATGCGATTTCTGTGTGTCATCGTCAATGTGAAGGTCCAAGGGATACATTTATCCTGCAGTGGTGTATCGGAAACTAATACTGGTCTCACAGGGAATGCTGAAAGCACCGACTGTAAGAAGAGTCTCTATTCTTGTATTTAAGACGGCATTGTGCCTTTTGTATATAATTCCGATGCGATTTCTGTGTTTCGTCGTCAATGTGAAGGTCCAAGGAATACAATGAACCTGCAGTGGTGTATCGGAAACTAATACTGGTCTCACAGGGAATGCTCAAATCACCGACAGGAAGAAGAGTCTATATTCTTGTACTTAAGGCGGCATTGTGCCTTATGTATTTAATTCCGATTCGATTTCTGTTTTTCATCGTCAATATGAATGGCCAAGGAATACATTGAACCTGCAGTGGTGCATCGGTAACTAATACTGGTCTCACAGGAAAGGAAAAAAACACAGACTCTAAGAAGTCTCATTCTTCTTGTACTTAAGGCGGCATTGAGTATTTTGTATTTAATTCCGATGTACTTTCAGTGTTTCATCGTCAATGTGTATGTCCAAGGAATACATTGAACCTGCAGTGGTGTATCGGAAACTAATACTGGTCTCACAGGGAATGCTCAAAGCACCGACTGTAAGAACAGTCTCTATTCTTGTAGTTATGGTGGCATTGTGCCTTTTGTATTTAATTCCGATGCGATTTCTGTGTTTCATCGTCAATGTGAAGCTCCGAGGAATACACTTAACCTGCAGTGGTGTATCGGAAACTAATACTGGTCTCACAGGGAATGCTCAAAGCACCCAATGTAAGAAAAGATTCTAATGCTGTACTTAAGGCAGCTTTGTGCACTTTGTATTTAATTCCGATGCGATTTCTGTGTTTCATCGTCAATGTGATGGTCCAAGGAATACATTGAACCTGCAGTGGTGTATCGGAAACTAATACTGGTCTCACAGGGAATGCTCAAAGCACCGACTGTAAGAACAGTCTCTATTCTTGTAGTTATTGTGGCATTGTGCCTTTTGTATTTAATACCGATGCGATTTCTGTGTTTCATCGTCAATATGAAGGTCCGAGGAATACACTTAACCTGCAGTGGTGTATCGGAAACTAATACTGGTCTCACAGGGAATGCTCAAAGCACCCAATGTAAGAAAAGTTTCTAATGTTGTACTTAACGCGGCTTTGTGTATATTTGTATTGAATTCCGATGCGATTTCTGTGTTTCATCGTCAATGTGAAGGTCCAAGGAATACATTGAACCTGCAGTGGTTTATCGGAAACTAATTATAGTCTCACAGGAAAGGATCAAGGCACATACTCCAAGAAGTGTCACTCTTCTTGCACTTAAGGCGGCATTGTGCCTTTTGTATCTAATTCCGATGCGATTTCCCTATTTCATCCTCAATGTAAAGATCCAAGGAATACATTGAACCTGCAGTGGTGTATCAGAAACTACTACTGGTCTCACAGGAAAGGATAAAAGCACAGACTCTAAGAAGTTTCATTCTTCTTGACCTTAAGTCGGCATTGAGCCTTTTGTATGTAATTCCGATGTAATTTCAGTGTTTCATCGTCAATGTGTATGTCCAAGGAATACATTGAACCTGCAGTGGTGTATCAGAAACTAATACTGGTCTCACAGGGAATGCTCAAAGCACCGACTGTAAGAACAGTCTCTATTCTTGTACTTATGGTGACATTGTGCCTTTTGTATTTAATTCCGATGTGATTTCTGTGTTTCATCGACAATGTGAAGGGCCGAGGAATACACTGAACCTGCAATGGTGTATCGGAATCTAATACTGGTCTCACATTGAATGCTCAAAGCACCCACTGTAAGTAATGTTTCTAATCATGTACTTAAGGCGGCTTTGTGCCTTTTGTATTTAATTCCGATGCGATTTCTGTGTTTCATCGTCAAGGTGAAGGTCCAAGGAATACATTGATCCTGCAGTGGTGTATCGAAAACTAATACTGGTCTCACAGAGAATGCTCAAAGAACCGACTGTAGGAAGAGTCTCTATTCTTGTACTTAAGGCGGCATTGTGCCTTTAGTATTTATTTCCGATGCGATTTCTGTGTTTCATCGTCAATGTGAATTACCAAGGAATACATTGAACCTGCAGTGGTGTATCGGAAACCAATACTGGTCTCACAGGAAAGGATCAAAGCACAGACTCCAAGAAGTGTCACTCTTCTTGCAATTAAGGCGGCATTGTGCCTTTTGTATTTAATTCCGATGCGATTTCAGTGTTTCATCGTCAATGCGTATGTCCGAGGAATACATTGAACCTGCAGTGCTGTATCGGAAACTAATACTGGTCTCACAGGAAAGGATCAAAGCACAGACTCGAAGAAGTCTCACTCTTCTTGCACTTAAGGCGGCATAGTGCCTTTTGAATTTAATTCTGATGTAATATCAGTGTTCCATTGTCAATGTGCATGTAGAAGGAATACATTGAACTTGCAGTGGTGTATCGGAAACTAATACTGGTCTCACAGGGAATGCTCAAAGCACCGACTGTAAGAAGAGTTTCTATTCTTGTACTTAAGGCGGCATTGTGCCTTTTGTATTTAATTCAGATGCGATTTCTGTATTTCATCGTCAATGTGAAGGTCCAAGGAATACATTGAACCTGCAGTGGTGTATCAGAAACTAATACTGGTCTCACAGGAAAGGATCAACGCACAGACTCTAAGAAATCTCACACTTCTTGCACTTATGGCGGAATTGTTCGTTTTGTATTTAATTCCGATGTAATTTCAGTGTTTCATTGTCAATGTGTATGTCCAAAGAATACACTGAAACTGCAGTAGTGTATCGGAAACTAATACTGGTCTCGCAGGGAATGCTCAAAGCACCGACTGTAAGAAGAGTCTCTATTCCTGTACTTAAGGCGGCATTGTGCCTTTTGTATTTAATTCCGATGCGATTTCTGTGTTTCATCGTCAATATGAAGGACCAAGGAATACATTGAACGTGCAGTGGTGTATCGAAAACTAATACTGGTCTCACAGGAAAGGATCAAAGCACAGACTCTAAGAAGTCTCTCTCTTCCTGCACTTAAGGCGGCATTGTGCCTTTTATATTTAATTCCGATGTAATGTCGGTGTTTCATCGTCAATGTGTATGTCCAAGGAATACATTGAACCTGCTGTGGTGTATCGGAAACTAATACTGGTCTCACAGGGAATGCTCAAAGCACGGACTGTAAGCTGAATCTCAATTCTTGTGCTTAAGGCGTCATTGTGCCTTTTGTATTTAATTCCAATGCGATTTCTGTGTTGCATCGTCAATGTGAAGGTCCAAGGAATACAGTGAAGCTGTATTTTTGTATCGGAAACTAATACTGGTCCACAGGGAATGCTCAAAGCACCGAATGTAAGAAGAGCCTTTATTCTTGCACTTAAGGCGGTAAAGTGCCTTTTGTATTTTATTCCGATGCGATTTCCCTGTTTCATCGTCACTGTGATGATCCAAGGAATACATTGAATCTGCAGTGGTGTATCTGAAACTAATACTGGTCTCACAGAGAATGCTCAAATCACCGACTGTAAGGAGAGTCTATATTCTTGTACTTAAGGCAGCATTGTGCCTTTTGTATTTAATTCCGATTCGATTTCTGTATTTCATCGTCAATGTGCAGGTCCAAGGAATACATGGAACCTGCAGAGGTGTTACAGAAACTAATTCTGGTCTCACAGGAAAGGATCAAAGCACAGACTCCAAGAAGTGTCACTCTTCTTGCACTTAAGGCGGCATTGTGCCTTTTGTATTTAATTCCGATGCGATTTCAGTGTTTCACCGTCAATGTGTAAGTCCAAGGAATACATTGAACCTGCAGTGCTGTATCGGAAACTAATACTGGTCTCAAACGAAAGGATCAAAGCACAGACTCTAAGAAGTCTCACTCTTCTTGCACTTAAGGCGGCATTGTTCCTTTTGTATTTAATTCCGATGTATTTTCAGTGTTCCATCGTCAATGTGTGTGTCCAAGGAATACATTGAACCTGCAGTGGTGTATGGGAAACTAATACTGGTCTCACACGGAATGCTCAAAACACCGACTGTAAGAAGAGTCTATATTCTTGTACTTAAAACGGCATTGTGCCTTTTGTATTTAATTCCGATGCGATTTCTGTGTTTCATCGCCAATGTGATGGTCGAAGGAATACATTGAACCTGCAGTGGTGTATCGGAAAATAATACTGGTCTCACAGGGAATGGTCAAAGCACCGGCTGTACGAAGAGTCAGTATTCTTGTACTTGTGGCGGCATTTAACCTTTTGTATTTAATTGCGATGCGATTTCCCTGTTTCATCGTGACTGTGATGATCCAAGGAATACATTGAACCTGCTGAGGTGTATCGGAAGCTAATACTGGTCTCACAGGGAATGCTGAAAGCACCGACTGTAAGAAGAGTCTCTATTCTTGTACTTACGCGGCAGTTTGCCTTTTGTACTTCTTTCGAGATGCGATATCTCTGTTTCATCGTCAATGTGAATGTCCAAGGAATACATTTAACCTGGAGTGGTGTATCGGAAACTAATTCTGGTCTCACAGGGAATGCTCAAAGCACCGACTGTAAGAAGAGTCTCTATTCTTGTAGTTAAGGCGGCATTGCGCCTTTTGTATTAAATTCCGATGCGATTTCTGTGTTTCTTCGTCAATGTGAAGGTCCTAGGAATACATTGAACCTGCAGTGGTCTATCGCAAACTAATACTGGTCTCACAGGGAATGCTCAAAGCACCGACTGTAAGAAGAGTCTCTATTCTTGCACTTAAGGCGGCATATTGCGTCTTGTATTTAATTCGATATAATTTCTGTTTTTCATAGGTAATGTGTATGTCCAAGGAATACATTGAACCTGCAGTGGTGTATTGGAAACTAATACTGGTCTCGCAGGGAATGCTCAAAGCACAAACTGTAAGAAGAGTCTCTATTCTTGTACTTAAGGCGGCATTGTGAATTTTGTATTTAATTCCGATGTAAATTCAGTGTTTCATCGTCAATGTGTATGTCCAGTCAATACATTGAACCTGCAGTGGTGTATCGGAAACTAATACTGGTCTCACAGGGAATGTTCAAGGCACCGACTGTACGAAGAGTCACTATTCTTGTACTTAAGGCAGCATTGAGTCTTTTGTGTTTAATTCCGATGTAATTTCAGTGTTTCATCGCGAATGTGTATGTCCAAGGAATACATTGAACCTGCAGTGGTGTATCTGAAACTAATACTAGTCTCACAGGGAATACTCAAAATACCGACTGTAAGAAGTGTCTCTATTCTTGTATTTAAGGCGGCATTGTGCCTTTTGTATTTAATTCCAATGCGATTTCTGTTTTTCATCGTCAATATGAAGCTCCGAGGAATACATTGACCCTGCAGTGGTGTACCGGAAACTAATACTGGTCTCACAGGGATTGGTCAAAGCACTGACAGTAAGAAGAGTCTATATTCTTGTACTTAAGTCGGCATTGTGCCTTTTGTATTTAATTCCGATGCGATATATGTGTTTCATCGCCAATGTGATGGTCGAAGGAATACATTGGGCCTGCAGTGGTGTATCGGAAAATAATACTGGTCTCACAGGGAATGGTCAAAGCACCGGCTGTACGAAGAGTCTCTATTCTTGTATTTAAGACGGCATTGTGCCTTTTGTATATAATTCCGATGCGATTTCTGTGTTTCGTCGTCAATGTGAAGGTCCAAGGAATACAATGAACCTGCAGTGGTGTATCGGAAACTAATACTGGTCTCACAGGGAATGCTCAAAGCACCGTTTGTAAGAAGAGTCTCTATTCTTGTACTTAAGGCGACATTGTGCCTGTTGTATTTAATTCCGATGCGATTTCTGTGTTTCAACGTCAATGTGAAGGTCCTAGGAATATATCGTACCTGCAGAGGTGTATCGGAAACTAATACTGGTCTCACAGGGAATGCTCAAAGCACCGGCCGTAAGAAGAGTCTCTATTCTTGTACTTAAGGCGGCATTGCACCTTTTGTATTAAATTCCGATGCGATTTCTGTGATTCATCGTCAATGTGATGGTCCAAGGAATACATTGAACCTGCAGTGGTGTATCGGAAACTAACACTGGCATGACAGGGAATGCTCAAAGCACCGACTGTACGAAGAGTCACTATTCTTGTACTTAAGGCGACATTGTGCCTTTTGTATTTAATTCCGATGTGATTTCGCTGTTTCATCGTCAATATGAAGATCCAAGGAATACATTGAACCTGCAGTGGTGTATCAGAATCTAATACTGGTCTCACAGGGAATGCTCAAATCACCGACAGGAAGAAGAGTCTATATTCTTGTACTTAAGGCGGCATTGTGCCTTATGTATTTAATTCCGATTCGATTTCTGTTTTTCATCGTCAATATGAATGGCCAAGGAATACATTGAACCTGCAGTGGTGCATCGGTAACTAATACTGGTCTCACAGGAAAGGAAAAAAACACAGACTCTAAGAAGTCTCATTCTTCTTGTACTTAAGGCGGCATTGAGTATTTTGTATTTAATTCCGATGTACTTTCAGTGTTTCATCGTCAATGTGTATGTCCAAGGAATACATTGAACCTGCAGTGGTGTATCGGAAACTAATACTGGTCTCACAGGGAATGCTCAAAGCACCGACTGTAAGAACAGTCTCTATTCTTGTAGTTATGGTGGCATTGTGCCTTTTGTATTTAATTCCGATGCGATTTCTGTGTTTCATCGTCAATGTGAAGCTCCGAGGAATACACTTAACCTGCAGTGGTGTATCGGAAACTAATACTGGTCTCACAGGGAATGCTCAAAGCACCCAATGTAAGAAAAGATTCTAATGCTGTACTTAAGGCAGCTTTGTGCACTTTGTATTTAATTCCGATGCGATTTCTGTGTTTCATCGTCAATGTGATGGTCCAAGGAATACATTGAACCTGCAGTGGTGTATCGGAAACTAATACTGGTCTCACAGGGAATGCTCAAAGCACCGACTGTAAGAACAGTCTCTATTCTTGTAGTTATTGTGGCATTGTGCCTTTTGTATTTAATACCGATGCGATTTCTGTGTTTCATCGTCAATATGAAGGTCCGAGGAATACACTTAACCTGCAGTGGTGTATCGGAAACTAATACTGGTCTCACAGGGAATGCTCAAAGCACCCAATGTAAGAAAAGTTTCTAATGTTGTACTTAACGCGGCTTTGTGTATATTTGTATTGAATTCCGATGCGATTTCTGTGTTTCATCGTCAATGTGAAGGTCCAAGGAATACATTGAACCTGCAGTGGTTTATCGGAAACTAATTATAGTCTCACAGGAAAGGATCAAGGCACATACTCCAAGAAGTGTCACTCTTCTTGCACTTAAGGCGGCATTGTGCCTTTTGTATCTAATTCCGATGCGATTTCCCTATTTCATCCTCAATGTAAAGATCCAAGGAATACATTGAACCTGCAGTGGTGTATCAGAAACTACTACTGGTCTCACAGGAAAGGATAAAAGCACAGACTCTAAGAAGTTTCATTCTTCTTGACCTTAAGTCGGCATTGAGCCTTTTGTATGTAATTCCGATGTAATTTCAGTGTTTCATCGTCAATGTGTATGTCCAAGGAATACATTGAACCTGCAGTGGTGTATCAGAAACTAATACTGGTCTCACAGGGAATGCTCAAAGCACCGACTGTAAGAACAGTCTCTATTCTTGTACTTATGGTGACATTGTGCCTTTTGTATTTAATTCCGATGTGATTTCTGTGTTTCATCGACAATGTGAAGGGCCGAGGAATACACTGAACCTGCAATGGTGTATCGGAATCTAATACTGGTCTCACATTGAATGCTCAAAGCACCCACTGTAAGTAATGTTTCTAATCATGTACTTAAGGCGGCTTTGTGCCTTTTGTATTTAATTCCGATGCGATTTCTGTGTTTCATCGTCAAGGTGAAGGTCCAAGGAATACATTGATCCTGCAGTGGTGTATCGAAAACTAATACTGGTCTCACAGAGAATGCTCAAAGAACCGACTGTAGGAAGAGTCTCTATTCTTGTACTTAAGGCGGCATTGTGCCTTTAGTATTTATTTCCGATGCGATTTCTGTGTTTCATCGTCAATGTGAATTACCAAGGAATACATTGAACCTGCAGTGGTGTATCGGAAACCAATACTGGTCTCACAGGAAAGGATCAAAGCACAGACTCCAAGAAGTGTCACTCTTCTTGCAATTAAGGCGGCATTGTGCCTTTTGTATTTAATTCCGATGCGATTTCAGTGTTTCATCGTCAATGCGTATGTCCGAGGAATACATTGAACCTGCAGTGCTGTATCGGAAACTAATACTGGTCTCACAGGAAAGGATCAAAGCACAGACTCGAAGAAGTCTCACTCTTCTTGCACTTAAGGCGGCATA
Source organism: Schistocerca serialis cubense (assembly GCF_023864345.2). NCBI lineage: Eukaryota > Metazoa > Arthropoda > Insecta > Orthoptera > Acrididae > Schistocerca > Schistocerca serialis. The sequence continues at coordinate 29,640,629 of NC_064643.1, forward strand.
GTGCCTTTTGAATTTAATTCTGATGTAATATCAGTGTTCCATTGTCAATGTGCATGTAGAAGGAATACATTGAACTTGCAGTGGTGTATCGGAAACTAATACTGGTCTCACAGGGAATGCTCAAAGCACCGACTGTAAGAAGAGTTTCTATTCTTGTACTTAAGGCGGCATTGTGCCTTTTGTATTTAATTCAGATGCGATTTCTGTATTTCATCGTCAATGTGAAGGTCCAAGGAATACATTGAACCTGCAGTGGTGTATCAGAAACTAATACTGGTCTCACAGGAAAGGATCAACGCACAGACTCTAAGAAATCTCACACTTCTTGCACTTATGGCGGAATTGTTCGTTTTGTATTTAATTCCGATGTAATTTCAGTGTTTCATTGTCAATGTGTATGTCCAAAGAATACACTGAAACTGCAGTAGTGTATCGGAAACTAATACTGGTCTCGCAGGGAATGCTCAAAGCACCGACTGTAAGAAGAGTCTCTATTCCTGTACTTAAGGCGGCATTGTGCCTTTTGTATTTAATTCCGATGCGATTTCTGTGTTTCATCGTCAATATGAAGGACCAAGGAATACATTGAACGTGCAGTGGTGTATCGAAAACTAATACTGGTCTCACAGGAAAGGATCAAAGCACAGACTCTAAGAAGTCTCTCTCTTCCTGCACTTAAGGCGGCATTGTGCCTTTTATATTTAATTCCGATGTAATGTCGGTGTTTCATCGTCAATGTGTATGTCCAAGGAATACATTGAACCTGCTGTGGTGTATCGGAAACTAATACTGGTCTCACAGGGAATGCTCAAAGCACGGACTGTAAGCTGAATCTCAATTCTTGTGCTTAAGGCGTCATTGTGCCTTTTGTATTTAATTCCAATGCGATTTCTGTGTTGCATCGTCAATGTGAAGGTCCAAGGAATACAGTGAAGCTGTATTTTTGTATCGGAAACTAATACTGGTCCACAGGGAATGCTCAAAGCACCGAATGTAAGAAGAGCCTTTATTCTTGCACTTAAGGCGGTATAGTGCCTTTTGTATTTTATTCCGATGCGATTTCCCTGTTTCATCGTCACTGTGATGATCCAAGGAATACATTGAATCTGCAGTGGTGTATCTGAAACTAATACTGGTCTCACAGAGAATGCTCAAATCACCGACTGTAAGGAGAGTCTATATTCTTGTACTTAAGGCAGCATTGTGCCTTTTGTATTTAATTCCGATTCGATTTCTGTATTTCATCGTCAATGTGCAGGTCCAAGGAATACATGGAACCTGCAGAGGTGTTACAGAAACTAATTCTGGTCTCACAGGAAAGGATCAAAGCACAGACTCCAAGAAGTGTCACTCTTCTTGCACTTAAGGCGGCATTGTGCCTTTTGTATTTAATTCCGATGCGATTTCAGTGTTTCACCGTCAATGTGTAAGTCCAAGGAATACATTGAACCTGCAGTGCTGTATCGGAAACTAATACTGGTCTCAAACGAAAGGATCAAAGCACAGACTCTAAGAAGTCTCACTCTTCTTGCACTTAAGGCGGCATTGTTCCTTTTGTATTTAATTCCGATGTATTTTCAGTGTTCCATCGTCAATGTGTGTGTCCAAGGAATACATTGAACCTGCAGTGGTGTATGGGAAACTAATACTGGTCTCACACGGAATGCTCAAAACACCGACTGTAAGAAGAGTCTATATTCTTGTACTTAAAACGGCATTGTGCCTTTTGTATTTAATTCCGATGCGATTTCTGTGTTTCATCGCCAATGTGATGGTCGAAGGAATACATTGAACCTGCAGTGGTGTATCGGAAAATAATACTGGTCTCACAGGGAATGGTCAAAGCACCGGCTGTACGAAGAGTCAGTATTCTTGTACTTGTGGCGGCATTTAACCTTTTGTATTTAATTGCGATGCGATTTCCCTGTTTCATCGTGACTGTGATGATCCAAGGAATACATTGAACCTGCTGAGGTGTATCGGAAGCTAATACTGGTCTCACAGGGAATGCTGAAAGCACCGACTGTAAGAAGAGTCTCTATTCTTGTACTTACGCGGCAGTTTGCCTTTTGTACTTCTTTCGAGATGCGATATCTCTGTTTCATCGTCAATGTGAATGTCCAAGGAATACATTTAACCTGGAGTGGTGTATCGGAAACTAATTCTGGTCTCACAGGGAATGCTCAAAGCACCGACTGTAAGAAGAGTCTCTATTCTTGTAGTTAAGGCGGCATTGCGCCTTTTGTATTAAATTCCGATGCGATTTCTGTGTTTCTTCGTCAATGTGAAGGTCCTAGGAATACATTGAACCTGCAGTGGTCTATCGCAAACTAATACTGGTCTCACAGGGAATGCTCAAAGCACCGACTGTAAGAAGAGTCTCTATTCTTGCACTTAAGGCGGCATATTGCGTCTTGTATTTAATTCGATATAATTTCTGTTTTTCATAGGTAATGTGTATGTCCAAGGAATACATTGAACCTGCAGTGGTGTATTGGAAACTAATACTGGTCTCGCAGGGAATGCTCAAAGCACAAACTGTAAGAAGAGTCTCTATTCTTGTACTTAAGGCGGCATTGTGAATTTTGTATTTAATTCCGATGTAAATTCAGTGTTTCATCGTCAATGTGTATGTCCAGTCAATACATTGAACCTGCAGTGGTGTATCGGAAACTAATACTGGTCTCACAGGGAATGTTCAAGGCACCGACTGTACGAAGAGTCACTATTCTTGTACTTAAGGCAGCATTGAGTCTTTTGTGTTTAATTCCGATGTAATTTCAGTGTTTCATCGCGAATGTGTATGTCCAAGGAATACATTGAACCTGCAGTGGTGTATCTGAAACTAATACTAGTCTCACAGGGAATACTCAAAATACCGACTGTAAGAAGTGTCTCTATTCTTGTATTTAAGGCGGCATTGTGCCTTTTGTATTTAATTCCAATGCGATTTCTGTTTTTCATCGTCAATATGAAGCTCCGAGGAATACATTGACCCTGCAGTGGTGTACCGGAAACTAATACTGGTCTCACAGGGATTGGTCAAAGCACTGACAGTAAGAAGAGTCTATATTCTTGTACTTAAGTCGGCATTGTGCCTTTTGTATTTAATTCCGATGCGATATATGTGTTTCATCGCCAATGTGATGGTCGAAGGAATACATTGGGCCTGCAGTGGTGTATCGGAAAATAATACTGGTCTCACAGGGAATGGTCAAAGCACCGGCTGTACGAAGAGTCAGTATTCTTGTACTTGTGGCGGCATTTAACCTTTTGTATTTAATTGCGATGCGATTTCCCTGTTTCATCGTCACTGTGATGATCCAAGGAATACATTGAACCTGCTGAGGTGTATCGGAAGCTAATACTGGTCTCACAGGGAATGCTGAAAGCACCGACTGTACGAAGAGTCTCGATTCTTGTACTTACGCGGCAGTTTGCCTTTTGTATTTCTTTCGAATGCGATATCACTGTTTCATCGTCAATGTGAATGTCCAAGGAATACATTTAACCTGGAGTGGTGTATCGGAAACTAATTCTGGTCTCACAGGGAATGCTCAAAGCACCGACTGTAAGAAGAGTCTCTATTCTTGTAGTTAAGGCGGCATTGCGCCTTTTGTATTTAATTCCAATGCGATTTCTGTGTTTCATCGTCAATATGAAGCTCCGAGGAATACATTGAACCTGCAGTGGTGTATCGGAAACTAATACTGGTCTCCCAGGAAAGGATAAAATCACAGACTCTAAGAAGTCCCATTCTTCTTGTACTTAAGGCGGCATTGAGTCTTTTGTATTTAATTCCGATGTAATTTCAGTGTTTCATTGTCAATGTGTATGTCCAAGGAATACATTGAAAAGGCGGTGGTGTATCCGAAACTAATACTGGTCTCACAGGGAATGCTAAAAGCACCGACTGTAAGATCAGTCCCTATTCCTGTACTTATGGTGGCATTGTGCATTTTGTATTTAATTTCGATGCGATTTCTGAGTTTCATCGTGAATGTGAAGGTCCGAGGAATACTCTGAGCCTCCAGTGGTGTATCGGAAACTAATACTGGTCTCACAGGGAATGCTCAAAGCACCCACTGTAAGAAAAGTTTCTAATCTTGTACTTAAGGCGGCTTTGTGCCTTTTGTATTTAATTCTGATGCGATTTCTGTGTATCATCGTCAATGTGAAGGTCCAAGGAATACATTGAACCTGCAGTGGGGTATCGGAAACTAATACTGGTCTCACAGGGAATGCGCAAAGCACCGACTGTAAGAAGAGTCTGTATTGTTGTACTTAAGGCGGTATTTTGCCTTATCTATTTCATTCCGATGCGATTTCTATGTTTCTTCGTCAATGTGAAGGTCCTAGGAATACATTGAACCTGCAGTGGTGTATCGGAAACTAATACTGGTCTCACAGGGATTGCTCAAAGCACCGACTGTAAGAAGAGTTTCTATACTTGTACTTAAGGCGGCATTGTGCCCTTTGTATTTAATTCCGATGCCATTTCTGTGATTCATCGTCAATGCGAAGGTAAAAGGAATACATTGCACCTGCAGTGGTGTATCGGAAACTAATACTTGGCTCACAGGAAAGGATTAAAGCACAGACTCTAAGAAGTCTCACTCTTCTTGCACTTATGGCGGAATTGTTCGTTTTGTATTTAATTCCGATGTAATTTCAGTGTTTCATCGTCAATGTGTATGTCCAAGGAATACATTGAACCTGCAGTGGTGTATCGGAAACTAATACTGGTCTCACAGGGAATGCTCAAAGCACCGACTGTGAGAAGTGTCTCTATTCTGGTACTTATGGTGGCATTGTGCCTTTTGTATTTAATTCCGATGCGATTTCTGTGTTTCATCGTTAATGGGAAGCTCCGAGGAATACATTGAACCTGCAGTGGTGTATCGGAAACTAATACTGGTCTCACAGGGAATGGTCAAAGCACCGACCGTAAGAAGAGTCTCTATTCTTGTACTTAAGGCGGCATTGTGCCTTTTGTATTTAATTCCGATGCGATTTCTGTGTTTCATCGTCAATGTGAAGGTCCAAGGAATACATTGAACCTGCAGTGGTGTATCGGAAACTAATACTGGTCTCACAGGGAATGCTCAAAGCACCGACCGTAAGAAGAGTCCCTAATCTTGTACTTAGGGCGGCATTGTGCCATTTGTGTTTAATTCCGATGCGATTTCTGTGTTTCATCGTTAATGTGAAGGTCCAAGGAATACATTGAACCTGCAGTGGTGTATCGGAAACTAATACTGGTCTTACAGAGAATGCTCAAAACACTGACTGTAAGACGACTCTCTATTCCTGTACTAACGCGGCAGTTTGCCTTTTGTATTTCATTCCGATGCGATTTCTGTTTTTCATCGTCAATGTGAATTTCCAAGGAATACTTTGTACCTGCAGTGGTGTATCGGAAACTAATACTGGTCTCACAGGGAATGCTCAAAGAACCCACTGTAAGAAAAGTTTCTAATCTTGTACTTAAGGCGGCTTTGTGCGTTTTGTATTTAATTCTGTTGCGATTTCTGTGTTTCATCGTCAATGTGAAGGTCCAAAGAATACATTGCACCAGCAGTGGTGTATCGGAAACTAATTCTGGGCTCACACGGAATGCTGAAAGCACCGACTGTAAGAAGAGTCTCTATTCTTGTACTGAAAGCGGCATTGAGCATTTTGTATTTAATTCCGATGTGATTTCTGTGTTTAATCGTCATTGCGAAGGTCCAAGGAATACATTGCACCTGCAGTGGTGTATCGGAAACTAATACTGGTCTCACAGGAAAGGATTAAAGCACAGACTCTAAGAAGTCTCACTCTTCTTGCGCTTATGGCGGAATTGTTCGTTTTGTATTTAATTCCGATGTAATTTCAGTGTTTCATCGTCAATGTGTATGTGCAAGGAATACATTGAACCTGCAGTGGTGTATCGGAAACTAATACTGGTCTCACAGGGAATGCTCAAAGCACCGAACGTAAGAAGTGTCTCTATTCTTGTACTTATGGTTGCATTGTGCCTTTTGTATTTAATTCCGATGCGATTTCTGTGTTTCATCGTCAATGTGAAGGTCCAAGGATTACATTAAACCGGCAGTGGTGTATCGGAAACTAATACCGGTCTCACAGAGAATGCGCAAGGCACCGACTGTAAGAAGAGTCTGTATTCGTTTACTTAAGGTGGCAGTTTGCCTTTTGTATTTAATTCCGATGCGATTTCTGGGATTCTTCGTCAATGTGAAGGTCCTCGGAATACATTGAACCTGCAGTGGTCTATCGGAAGCTAATACTGGTCTCACAGTTTATGCTCAAAGAACCGACTGTAAGAAGAGTCTTTATTCTTGCACTTAAGGCGGCATATTGCCTCTTGTATTTAATTCGATATAATTTCTGTTTTACATAGGTAATGTGTATGTCCAAGGAATACATTGAACCTGCAGTGGTGTATTGGAAACTAATACTGGTCTCACAGGGAATGCTCAGAGCACAAACTGTAAGAAGAGTCTCTATTCTTGTACTTAAGGCGGCATTGTGCCTTTTGTATTTAATTCCGATGTAAATTCAGTGTTTCATCGTCAATGTGTATGTCTAGTCAATACATTGAACCTGCAGTGGTGTATCGGAAACTAATACTGGTCTCACAGTTTATGCTCAAAGCACCGACCGTAAGAAGAGTCTATATTCTTGTACTTAAGTCGGCATTGTGCCTTTGTATTTAATTCCGATGCGATTTTTGTGTTTCATCGCCAATGTGATGGTCGAAGGAATACATTGAACCTGCAGTGGTGTATCGGAAAATAATACCGGCCTCACAGGGAATGGTCAAAGCACCGGCTGTACGAAGAGTCAGTATTCTTATACTTGTGGCGGCATTAAACCTTTTGTATTTAATTCCGATGCGATTTCCCTGTTTCATCGTCACTGTGACGATCCAAGGAATACATTGAACCTGCAGAGGTGTATCGGAAGCTAATACTGGTCTCACACGGAATGCTGAAAGCACCGACTGTAAGAAGGGTCTCTATTCTTGTTCTTACGCGGCAGTTTGCCTTTTGTATTTCATTCCGATGCGATATCTGTGTTTCATCGTCAATGTGAATGTCCAAGGAATACATTGAACCTGGAGTGATGTATCGGAAAATAATTCTGGTCTCACAGGGAATGCTCAGAGCACCGACTGTAAGAAGAGTCTCTATTCTTGTAGTTAAGGCGGCATTGTGACTTTTGTATTTAATTCCGATGCGATTTCTGTGTTTCATCGTCTATGTGATGGTCCAAGGAATACATTGAACCTGCAGTGGTGTATCGGAAACTAATACTGGTCTCCCAGGAAAGGATAAAATCACAGACTCTAAGAAGTCTCATTCTTCTTGCACTTAAGGCGGCATTGAGTCTTTTGTATTTAATTCCGATGTAATTTCAGTGTTTCATCGTCAATGTGTATGTCCAAGGAATACATTGAACCTGCAGTGGTGTATCCGAAACTAATACTGGTCTCACAGGGAATGCTCAAAGCACCGACTGTAAGAACAGTCCCTATTCCTGTACTTATGGTGGCATTGTGCATTTTGTATTTAATTTCGATGCGATTTCTGAGTTTCATCGGGAATGTGAAGGTCCGAGGAATACACTGAACCTCCAGTGGTGTATCGGAAACTAATACTGGTCTCACAGGGAATGCTCAAAGCACCCACTGTAAGAAAAGTTTCTAATCTTGTACTTAAGGCGGCTTTGTGCCTTTTGTATTTAATTCTGATGCGATTTCTGTGTTTTATCGTCAATGTGAAGGTCCAAGGTATACATTGAACCTGCAGTGGTGTATCGGAAACTAATACTGGTCCACAGGCTATGCGCAAAGCACCGACTGTAAGAAGAGTCTGTATTGTTGTACTTAAGGCGGCATTTAGCCTTATCTATTTAATTCCGATGCGAATTCTATGTTTCTTCGTCAATGTGAAGGTCCTAGGAATACATTGAACCTGCAGTGGTGTATCGGAAACTAATACTGGCCTCACAGGGATTGCTCAAAGCACCGACTGTAAGAAGAGTTTCTATACTTGTACTTAAGGCGGCATTGTGCCTTTTGTATTTAATTCCGATGCCATTTCTGTGATTCGTCGTCAATGTGAAGGTCGAAGGAATCCATTGAACATGCAGTGGTGTATCGGAAAATAATACTGGTCTCACAGGGAATGCTCAAATCACCGATTGTAAGAAGAGTCTCTATTCTTGTACTGAAGGCGGCATTGAGCATTATGTATTTAATTCCGATGCGATTTCTATGTTTCATCGCCAATGTGAAGGTCCAAGGAATACATTGCACCTGCAGTGGTGTATCGGAAACTAATTCTGGTCTCACACGGAATGTTGAAAGCACCGACTGTAAGAAGAGTCTCTATTCTTGTAGTGAAAGCGGCCTTGAGCATTTTGTATTTAATTCCGATGCGATTTCTGTGTTTAATCATCAATGCGAAGGTAAAAGGAATACATTGCACCTGCAGTGGTGTATCGGAAACTAATACTGGTCTCACAGGAAAGGATTAAAGCACAGACTCTAAGAAGTCTCACTCTTCTTGCACTTATGGCGGAATTGTTCGTTTTGTATTTAATTCCGATGTAATTTCAGTGTTTCATCGTCAATGTGTATGTCCAAGGAATACATTGAACCTGCAGTGGTGTATCGGAAACTAATACTGGTCTCACAGGGAATGCTCAAAGCACCGACTGTAAGAAGTGTCTCTATTCTGGTACTTATGGTGGCATTGTGCCTTTTGTATTTAATTCCGATGCGATTTCTGTGTTTCATCGTCAATGTGAAGCTCCGAGGAATACATTGAACCTGCAGTGGTGTACCGGAAACTAATACTGGTCTCACAGGGAATGGTCAAAGCACCGACCGTAAGAAGATTCTCTATTCTTGTACTTAAGGCGGCATTGTGCCTTTTGTATTTAATTCCGATGCGATTTCTGTGTTTCATCGTCAATGTGAAGGTCCAAGGAATACATTGAACCTGCAGTGGTGTATCGGAGACTAATACTGATCTCCCAGGGAATGCTCAAAGCACCGACCGTAAGAAGAGTCCCAATTCTTGTATATAGGGCGGCATTGTGCTTTTTGTGTTTAATTCCGATGCGATTTCTGTGTTTCATCGTTAATGTGAAGGTCCAAGGAATACATTGAACCTGCAGTGGTGTATCGGAAACTAATACTGGTCTCACAGAGAATGCTCAAAACACTGACTGTAAGAAGAGTCTCTATTCCTGTACTAATGCGGCAGTTTGCCTTTTGTATTTCACTCCGATGCGATTTCTGTTTTTCATCGTCAATGTGAAGGTCCAAGTAATACATTGAACCTGCAGTGGTGTATTGGAAACTAATACTGGTCTCACAAGGAATGCTCAAAGCACCGACTGTAAGAAGGGCCTCTATTCTTGTACTTAAGCCGGCATTGTCCCTTTTGAATTTAATTCCGATGCGATTTTTGTGTTTCATCGTCAATTTGAAGGTCCAAGGAATACATTGTGCCTGCAGTGGTGTATCGGAAACTAATACTGGTCTCACAGAGAATGCTCAAAACACTGACATAAGACGAGTCTCTATTCCTGTACTTACGCGGCAGTTTGCCTTTTGTATTTCATTCCGATGCGATTTCTTTTTTTCATCGGCAATGTGTATGTCCAAGGAATACATTGAACCTGCAGTGGTGTATTGGAAACTAATACTGGTCTCACAAGGAATGCTCAAAGCACCGACTGTAAAAAGAGTCTCTTTTCTTGTACTTAAGGCGGCATTGTGCCTTTTGTATTTAATTCCGATGTAATTTCAGTGTTTCATCGTAAATGTGAATGTCCAGTCAATTCATTGAACCTGCAGTGGTGTATCGGAAACTAATACTGGTCTCACAGGGAATGCTCAAAGCACCGACTGTACGAAGAGTCACTGTTCTTGTACTTGAGGCGGCATTGTGCCTTTTGTATTTAATTCCGATGCGATTTCTCTTTTTCATCGACAATGTGAAGATCCAAGGAATACATTTAACCTGCAGTGGTGTATCGGAAACTAATACTGGTCTCACAGAAAATGCTCAAAGCACCGACTGTAAGAAGAGTCTATATTCTTGTACCTAAGGCGGCATTCTGCCTTTTGTATTCAATTCCGATTCGATTTCTGTATTTCATCGACAATGTGAAGGACCAAGGAATACATTGAACTTGCAGTGGTGTATCGGAAACTAATACTGGTCCCACAGGAAAGGATAAAAACACAGACTCTCAGAAGTCTCACTCCTCTTGTACTTAAGGCGGCATTGAGTCTTTTGTATTTAATTCCGATGTAATTTCAGTGTTTCATCGTCAATGTGTATCTCCAAGGAATACATTGAACCTGCAGTGGTGTATCAGAAACTAATACTGGTCTCACAGGGAATACTCAAAATACCGACTGCAAGTAGAGTCTCTATTCCTGTATTTAAGGCGGCATTGTGCCTTTTGTATTTAATGCCGATGCGATTTTTGTGTTTCATCGTCAATGTGATGGTCCAAGTAATACATTGAACCTGCAGTGGTGTATCGGAAACTAATTTTGGTCTCACAGGGAATGTTCAATGCACCGACTGTAAGAAGAGTCTCTATTCTTGCACTTAAGGCGGCATTGTGTCTTTTGTATTTAATTCCGATATAATTTCTGTTTTTCATCGGCAATGTGTATGTCCAAGGAATACATTGAACCTGCAGTGGTGTATTGGAAACTAATACTGGTGTCACAGGGAATGCTCAAAGCACCGACTGTAAGAAGAGTCTCTATTCTTGTACTTAAGGCGGCATTGTGCCTTTTGTATTTAATTCCGATGTAATTTCTGTGTTTCATCGACAATGTGAAGGTCTGAGGAATACATTGCACCTGCAGTGGTGTATCGGAAACTAATTCTGGTCTCACACGGAATGTTGAAAGCACCGACTGTAAGAAGAGTCTCTATTCTTGTACTGAAAGCGGCCTTGAGCATTTTGTATTTCATTCCGATGCGATTTCTGTGTTTAATCATCAATGCGAAGGTAAAAGGAATACATTGCACCTGCAGTGGTGTATCGGAAACTAATACTGGTCTCACAGGAAAGGATTAAGGCACAGACTCTAAGAAGTCTCACTCTTCTTGCACTTATGGCGGAATTGTTCGTTTTGTATTTAATTCCGATGTAATTTCAGTGTTTCATCGTCAATGTGTATGTCCAAGGAATACATTGAACCTGCAGTGGTGTATCGGAAACTAATACTGGTCTCACAGGGAATGCTCAAAGCACCGACTGTAAGAAGTGTCTCTATTCTGGTACTTATGGTGGCATTGTGCCTTTTGTATTTAATTCCGATGCGATTTCTGTGTTTCATCGTCAATGTGAAGCTCCGAGGAATACATTGAACCTGCAGTGGTGTACCGGAAAGTAATACTGGTCTCACAGGGAATGGTCAAAGCACCGACCGTAAGAAGATTCTCTATTCTTGTACTTAAGGCGGCATTGTGCCTTTTGTATTTAATTCCGATGCGATTTCTGTGTTTCATCGTCAATGTGAAGGTCCAAGGAATACATTGAACCTGCAGTGGTGTATCGGAGACTAATACTGATCTCCCAGGGAATGCTCAAAGCACCGACCGTAAGAAGAGTCCCAATTCTTGTACTTAGGGCGGCATTGTGCCTTTTGTGTTTAATTCCGATGCGATTTCTGTGTTTCATCGTTAATGTGAAGGTCCAAGGAATACATTGAACTTGCAGTGGTGTATCGGAAACTAATACTGGTCTCACAGAGAATGCTCAAAACACTGACTGTAAGACGACTCTCTATTCCTGTACTAACGCGGCAGTTTGCCTTTTGTATTTCATTCCGATGCGATTTCTGTTTTTCATCGTCAATGTGAAGGTCCAAGTAATACATTGAACCTGCAGTGGTGTATCGGAAACAAATACTGGTCTCACAGGGAATGCTCAAAGCACCGACTGTAAGAATGGTCTCTTTTTTTGTACTTATGGCGTCATTGTGCCTTTTGAATTTAATTCCGATGCGATTTTTGTGTTTCATCGTCAATTTGAAGGTCCAAGGAATACATTGTGCCTGCAGTGCTGTATCGGAAACTAATACTGGTCTCATTGGGAATGCTCAAAACACCGACTGCAAGACGAGTCACTATCCTTGTAGTTACGCGGCAGTTTGCCTTTTGTATTTAATTCAGATGCGATTTCTGTGTTTCATCGTCAATGTGAAGGTCGAAGGAATACATTGAACCTGCAGTGGTGTATCGGAAACTAATACTGGTCTCACAGAGAATGCTCAAAACACCGATTGTAAGAAGAGTCTCTATTCTTGTACTGAAGGCGGCATTGAGCATTATATATTTAATTCCGATGCGATTTCTATATCTCATCGTCAGTGTGAAGGTCTAAGGAATACATTGCACTTGCAGTGGTGTATCGGAAACTAATACTGGTCCCCCAAGGAATGCTCAAAGCACCGACTGTAAGAAGGGCCTCTATTCTTGTACTTAAGCCGGCATTGTCCCTTTTGAATTTAATTCCGATGCGATTTTTGTGTTTCATCGTCAATTTGAAGGTCCAAGGAATACATTTTGCCTGCAGTGGTGTATCGGAAACTAATACTGGTCTCACAGGGAATGCTCAAAGCACCGACTGTACGAAGAGTCACTATTCTTGTACTTGAGGCGGCATTGTGCCTTTTGTATTTAATTCCGATGGGATTTCTCTTTTTCATCGACAATGTGAAGATCCAAGGAATACATTTCACCTGCAGTGGTGTATCGGAAACTAATACTGGTCTCACAGGGAATGCTCAAAGCACCGACTGTAAGAAGAGTCTATATTCTTGTACCTAAGGCGGCATTGTGCCTTTTGTATTCAATTCCGATTCGATTTCTGTATTTCATCGACAATGTGAAGGACCAAGGAATACATTGAACTTGCAGTGGTGTATCGGAAACTAATACTGGTCCCACAGGAAAGGATAAAAACACAGACTCTCAGAAGTCTCACTCCTCTTGTACTTAAGGCGGCATTGAGTCTTTTGTATTTAATTCCGATGTAATTTCAGTGTTTCATCGTCAATGTGTATCTCCAAGGAATACATTGAACCTGCAGTGGTGTATCAGAAACTAATACTGGTCTCACAGGGAATACTCAAAATACCGACTGTAAGTAGAGTCTCTATTCTTGTATTTAAGGCGGCATTGTGCCTTTTGTATTTAATGCCGATGCGATTTTTGTGTTTCATCGTCAATGTGATGGTCCAAGTAATACATTGAACCTGCAGTGGTGTATCGGAAACTAATTTTGGTCTCACAGGGAATGTTCAATGCACCGACTGTAAGAAGAGTCTCTATTCTTGTACTTAAGGCGGCATTGTGCCTTTTGTATTTAATTCCGATGTAATTTCTGTGTTTCATCGACAATGTGAAGGTCTGAGGAATACAATGAACCTGCAGCGGTGTATCGGAAACTAATACTGGTCTCACAGGGATTGCTCAAAGCATCGACCGTAAAAAGAGTCTCTATTCTTATACTTAAAGCGGCATTGTGCCTTTTGTATTTAATTCCGATGCGATTTCTGTGTTTCGTCGTCAATGTCAAGGTCCAAGGAATACATTGAACCAGCAGTGGTGTATCGGAAACTAATACTGGTCTCACAGGGAATGCACAAAGCACCGACTGTAAGGAGAGTCTCTATTCTTGTACTTAAGGCGACATTGTGTTTTTTGTATTTAATTCCGACGCCATTTCTATGTTTCATCGTCAATGTGAAGATGCAAGGAACACACTGAACCTGCAGTGGTGTATCGGGAACTAATACTGGACTCACAGGGAATGCTCAAAACACTGACTGTAAGACGAGTCTCTATACTTGTACTTACGCGGCAGTTTGCCTTTTGTATTTAATTCCGATGCGATTTCTGTGTTTCATCGTCAATGTCAAGATCCAAGGAATACATTGAACAGGCAGTGGTGTATCGGGAACTAATACTGGTCTCACAGGGAATGCTCAAAGCACCGACTGTAAGAAGAGAATCTATTCTTGCACTTAAGGCGGCATTGTGTCTTTTGTATTTAATTCCGATATAATTTCTGTTTTTCATCGGCAATGTGTATGTCCAAGGAATACATTGAACCTGCAGTGGTGTATTGGAAACTAATACTGGTGTCACAGGGAATGCTCAAAGCACCGACTGTAAGAAGAGTCTCTATTTTTGTACTTAAGGCGGCATTGTGCCTTTTGTATTTAATTCCGATGTAATTTCTGTGTTTCATCGATAATGTGAAAGTCCGAGGAATACATTGAACCTGCAGTCGTGTATCGGAAACTAATACTGGTCTCACAGGGAATGCTCAAAGCACCGACTGTAAGAATGGTCTCTATTCGTGTACTTAAGGCGGCATTGTGCCTTTTGAATTTAATTCCAATGCGATATCTGTGTTTCATCGTCAATGTGAAGGTCCAAGGGATACATTGAACCTGCAGTGGTGTATCGAAAACTAATACAGGTCTCACAGGGAATGCTGAAAGCACCGACTGGAAGAAGAGTCTCTATTCATGTATTTAAGACGGCATTTTGCCTTTGGTATTTAATTCCGATGCGATTTCTGTGTTTCATCGTCAATGTGGGGGTCCAAGGAATACATTGAACCTGCAGTGGTGTATCGGAAATTAATACTGGTCTCACAGGGAATGCTCAAAGCACCGACTGTAAGAAGAGTCTCTATTCTTGTACTTAAGGCGACATTGTGCCTTTTGTATTTAATTCCGATGCGATTTCTGTGTTTCATCGTCAATGTCAAGGTCCTAGGAATACATTGAACCTGCTGAGGTGTATCGGAAGCTAATACTGGTCTCACAGGGAATGCTGAAAGCACAGACTGTAAGAAGCGTCTCTATTCTTGTACTTACGCGGCAGTTTGCCTTTTGTATTTCATTCCGATGCGATATCTGTGTTTCATCGTCAATGTGAATGTCCAAGGAATACATTGAACCTGGAGTGGTGTATCGGAAACTAATTCTGGTCTCACAGGGAATGCTCAAAGCACCGACTGTAAGAAGAGTCTCTATTCTTGTACTTATGACGGCATTGCGCCTTTTGTATTTAATTCCGATGCGATTTCTGTGTTTCATCGTAAATGTCAAGGTCCTAGGAATACATTGAACCTGCTGATTTGTATCGGAAACTAATACTGGTCTCACAGGGAATGCTCAAAGCACCGACTGTAAGAAGGGTCTCTATTCTTGTACTTGTGCGGCAGTTTGCCTTTTGTATTTCATTCCGATGCGATTTCTGTGTTTCATCGTCAATGTGAAGGTCCAAGGATTACATTGAACCTGCAGTGGTGTATCGGAAACTAATACTGGTCTCACAGGGTATGCTCAAAGCACCGACTGTAAGAAGAGTGACTATTCTTGTACTAAAGGCGACATTGTGCCTATTGTATTTAATTCCGATGCGATTTCTGTGTTTCATCGTCAGTGTGAAGGTCCTACGAATACATTAAATCTGCTGAGGTGTATCGGAAACTAATACTGGTCTCACAGGGAATGCTGAAGGCACCGACTGTAAGAAGAGTCTCTATTCTTGTACATACGCGGCAGTTTGCCTTTTGTATTTCATTCCGATACGATTTCTGTGTTTCATCGTCAATGTGAATGTCCAAGGAATACCTTGAACCTGGAGTGGTGTATCGGAAACTAATACTGGTCTCACAGGGAATGCTCAAAGCACTGACTGTTAGAAGAGTCTCTATTCTTGTACTTATGTCGACATTGTGCCCTTTGTATTTAATTCCGATGCGATTTCTGTGTTTCATCGTCAATGTGAAGGTCCTAGGAATACATTGAAGCTGCAGTGGTGTATCGGAAACTAATACTGGTCTCACAGGGAATGCTCATAGCACCGACTCTAAGAAGAGTCTCTATTCTTGTACTTAAGACGGCATTGAGCCTTTTGTATTTAATTCCGATGCGATTTCTGTGTTTCATCGTCAATGTGAGGTCCAAGGAATACATTGAACCTGCAGTGGTGTATTAGAAACTACTACTGGTCTCACAGGGAATGCTCAAAGCACCGACCGTAAGAAGAGTCTCTATTCTTGTACTTAAGGCGTCATTGCACCTTTTGTATTTAATTCCGATGCGATTTCTGTGTTTCATCGTCAATGTGAAGGTCCAAGGAATACATTGAACCTGCAGTGGTGTATCGGAAACTAATACTGGTCTCACAGGGAATGCTCAAAGCACCGACTGTAAGAAGAGTCTCTATTCTTGTACTTATGACGGCATTGTGCCTTTTGTGATTAATTCCGATGCGATTTCTGTGTTTCATCGTCAATGTGAAGGTCCAAGGAATACATTGAACCGGCAGTGGTGTATCAGAAACTAATACTGGTCTCACAGGGAATGCTCAGAGCACCGACTGTAAGAAGAGTCTCTATTCTTGTACTTAAGGCCGCATTGCGCCTTTTGTATTTAATTCCGATATGATTTCTGTGTTTCAACGTCAATGTGAAGGTCCAAGGAATTCATTGAACCTCCAGTGGTGTATCGGAAACTAATACTGGTCTCACAGGGAATGCTCAAAGCACCGACTGATGGAAGAGTCTCTATTCTTGTACTTAAGGTCGCATTGTGCCTTTTGTATTTATTTCCGATGCGATTTCTGTGTTTCACCGTCAATGTGAAGGTCCTAGGAATACATTGAACCTGCAGAGGAGTATCGGAATCTAATACTGGTCTCACAGGGAATTCTGAAAGCACCGACTGTAAGAAGAGTCTCTATTCTTGTACTTACGCGGCAGTTTGCCTTTTGTATTTCATTCCGATGCGATATCTGTGTTTCATCGTTAATGTGAATGTCCAAGGAATACATTGAACCTGGAGTGGTGTATCGGAAACTAATTCTGGTCTCACAGGGTATGCTCAAAGCACCGACTGTAAGAAGAGTCTCTATTCTTGTACTTAAGGTGGCATTGCGCCTTTTGTATTTAATTCCGATGCGATTTCTGTGTTTCAGCGTCAATGTGAACTTGCAAGGAATACATTGAACCTGCAGTGGTGTATCGGAAACTAATACTGGTCTCACAGGGAATGCTCAAAGCACCGACTGTAGGAAGAGTCTCTATTCTTGTACTTAAGGCGGCATTGCGCCTTTTGTATTTAATTCGGATGCTATTTCTGTGTTTCATCGTCAATGTGAAGGTCCAAGGAATACATTGATTCTGCAGTGGTGTATCGGAAACTAATACTGGTCTCACAGGGAATGCTCAAAGCACCGACTGTAAGAAGAGTCTATATTCTTGTACTTATGACGGCATTGTGCCATTTGTAATTAATTCCGATGCGATTTCTGTGTTTCATCGTCAATGTGAAGGTCCAAGGAATACATTGAACCAGCAGTGGTGTATTAGAAACTAATACTGGTCTCACAGGGAATGCTCAAAGCACCGACTGTAAGAAGAGTCTCTATTCTTGTACTTAAAGCGGCATTGCGCCTTTTGTATTTAATTCCGATGCGATTTCTGTGTTTCAACGTCAATATGAAGGTCCAAGGAATACATTGAACCTGGAGTGGTGTATCGGAAACTAACACTAGTCTCACAGGGAATGCTCAAAGCACCGACTGTAAGAAGAGTCTCTATTCTTGTTCTTAATGTGGCATTGTGCCTTTTGTATTTATTTCCGATGCGATTTCTGTGTTTCATCGTCATTTGTGAAGGTCCTAGGAATACATTGAACCTGCTGAGGTGTATCGGAAACTAATACTGGTCTCACAGGGAAAGCTGAAAGCACCGACTGTAAGAAGAGTCTCTACTCTTGTACTTAAGACGGCATCGTGACTTTTGTATTTAATTCCGATGCGATTTCTGTGTTTCATCGTCAATGTGAATGTCCAAGGAAAACATTGAACCTGGAGTGGTGTATCGGAAACCAATTCTGGTCTCACTGGGAATGCTGAAAGCACCGACTGTAAGAAGAGTCTCTATTCTTGTACTTAAGACGGCATTGAGCCTTTTGTATTTAATTCCGATGCGATTTCTGTGTTTCATCGTCAATGTGAAGTTGCAAGGAATACATTGAACCTGCAGTGGTGTATCGAAACTAATACTGGTCTCACAGGGAATGCTCAAAGCACCGACTGTAAGAAGAGCCTCTATTCTTGTACTTAAGGCGGCATTGCACCTTTTGTATTTAATTCCGTTGCTATTTCTGTGTTTCATCGTCAATGTGAAGGTCCAAGGAATAAATTGAACCTGCAGTGGTGTATCGGAAACTAATACTGGTCTCACAGGGAATGCTCAAAGCACCGACTGTAAGAAGAGTCTCTATTCTTGTACTTATGACGGCATTGTGCCTTTTGTAATTAATTTCGATGCGATTTCTGTGTTTCATCGTCAATGTGAAGGTCCAAGGAATACATTGAACCTGCAGTGAGTATTAGAAACTGATATTGGTCTCACAGGGAATGCTCAAAGCACCGACTGTAAGAAGAGTCTCTATTCTTGTACTTAAGGCGGCATTGCGCCTTTTGTATTTAATTCCGATGGGACTTCTGTGCTTCAACGTCAATGTGAAGGTCCAAGGAATACATTGATCCTGGAGTGGTGTATCGGAAACTAATACTGGTCTCACAGGGAATGCTCAAAGCACCGACTGTAAGAAGAGTCTCTATTCTTGTACTTAAAGTGGCATTGTGCCTTTTGTATTTATTCCCGATGCGATTTCTGTGTTTCATCGTCATTTGTGAAGGTCCTAGGAATACATTGAACCTGCTGAGGTATATCGGAAACTAATACTGGTCTCACTGGGAAAGCTGAAAGCACTGACTGTAAGAAGAGTCTCTATTCTTGTACTTAAGACGGCATTGTGCCTTTTGTATTTAATTCCGATGCGATTTCTGTGTTTCATCGTCAATGTGAATGTCCAAGGAAAACATTGAACCTGGAGTGGTGTATCGGAAACTAATTCTGGTCTCACAGGGAATGCTCAAAGCACCGACTGTAAGAAGAGTCTCTATTCATGTAGTTAAGGCGGCATTGCATATTTTGTATTTAATTCCGATGCGATTTCTGTGTTTCATCGTCAATGTGAAGGTCCTAGGGATACATTGAACCTGCTGAGGTGTATCGGAAACTAATACTGGTCTCACAGGGAATGCTGAAAGCATCGACTATAAGAAGAGTCTCTATTCTTGTACTTATGCGGCAGTTTGCATTTTGTATTTCATTCCGAGGCGATT
Organism: Schistocerca serialis cubense; assembly: GCF_023864345.2. Lineage (NCBI taxonomy): Eukaryota > Metazoa > Arthropoda > Insecta > Orthoptera > Acrididae > Schistocerca > Schistocerca serialis. Next base: position 29,659,903 of record NC_064643.1, read on the forward strand.
TCTGTGTTTCATCGTCAATGTGAAGATCCTACGAATATATTGAACCTGCTGAGGTGTATCGGAAACTAATACTGGTCTCACAGGGAATGCTGAAAGCACCGACTGTAAGAAGAGTCTCCATTCTTGTACTTACGCGGCAGTTTGCTTTTTGTATTTCATTCCGATGCGATTTCTGTGTTTCATCGTCAATGTGAAGGTCCAAGGAATACATTGAACCTGGAGTGGTGTATCGGAAACTAATTAAGGTCTCACAGGGAATGCTCAAAGCACCGACTGTAAGGAGAGTCTCTATTCTTGTACTTAAGGCGACATTGTGCTTTTTGTATTTAATTCCGATGCGATTTCTGTATTTCATCGTCAATGTCAAGGTCCTAGGAATACATTGGACCTGCTGAGGTGTATCGGAAACTAATACTGGTCTCACAGGGAAAGCTGAAAGCCCCGACTGTAAGAAGTGTCTCTATTGTTGTACTTACGCGGCAGTTTGCCTTTTGTATTTCATTCCGATGCGATTTCTGTGTTTCATCGTCAATGTGAATGTCCAAGGAATACATTGAACATGCAGTGGTGTATCAGAAACTACTACTGGTCTCAAAGGGAATGCTCAAAGCACCGACTGTAAGAAGAGTCTCTATTCTTGTACTTAAGGCAGCATTGCGCGTTTTGTATTTAATTCCGACGCGATTTCTGTGTTTCATCGTCAATGTGAAGGTGCAAGGAATACATTGAACCTGTAGTGGTGTATCGGAAACTAATACTGGTCTCAAAGGGAATGCTTGATGCACCGACTGTAAGAAGAGTCTCTATTCTTGTACTTAAAGCGCCATTGCGCATTTTGTATTTAATTCCGATGCGATTTCTGTGTTTCATCGTCAATGTGTAGGTGCAAGGAATACATTGAACCTGCAGTGGTATATCGGAAACTAATACTGGTCTCACAAGGAGTGCTCAAAACACCGACTGTAAGAAAAGTCTCTATTCTTGTACTTAAGGCGGCATTGCAACTTTTGTATTTAATTCCGATGCGATTTCAGTGTTTCATCGTCAAAGTGAAGGTCCAAGGAATACATTGAACCTATAGTGGTGTATCGGAAACTAATACTGGTCTCACAGGGAATGCTGAAAGCACCGACTGTAGGAAGAGTCTCTTTTCTTGTACTTAAGACGGCATTGTGCCTAATGTATTTCATTCCGATGCGATTTCTGTGTATCATTGTCAATGTGAAGGTCCAAGGAATACATTGAACCTGCAGTGGTGTATCGGAAACTAATACTGGTCTCACAGGGAATGCTCAAAGCACCGACTGTAAGAAGAGTCTCTATTCTTGTACTTAAGGCGACATTGCGTCTTTTGTATTTAATTCCGATGCGATTTCTGTGTTTCATCGTCAATGTGAAGGTCCAAGGAATACATTGAACCTGCAGTGGTGTATCGGAAACTAATACTGGTCTCACAGGGAATGCTCAAAGCACCGACTGTAAGAAGAGTCTCTATTCTTGTACTTATGACGGCATTGTGCCTTTTGTAATTAATTTCGATGCGATTTCTGTGTTTCATCGTCAATGTGAAGGTCCAAGGAGTACATTGAACCTGCAGTGGTGTATTAGAAACTAATACTAGTCTCACAGGGAATGCTCAAAGCACCGACTGTAAGAAGAGTCTCTATTCTTGTACTTAAGGCGGCATTGCGCCTTTTGTATTTAATTCCGATGCGACTTCTGTGCTTCAACGTCAATGTGAAGGTCCAAGGAATACATTGATCTTGGAGTGGTGTATCGGAAACTAATACTGGTCTCACAGGGAATGCTCAAAGCACCGACTGTAAGAAGAGTCTCTATTCTTGTACTTAAAGTGGCATTGTGCCTTTTGTATTTATTTCCGAAGCGATTTCTGTGTTTCAACGTCATTTGTGAAGGTCCTAGGAATACATTGAACCTGCTGAGGTGTATCGGAAACTAATACTGGTCTCACAGGGAAAGCTGAAAGCACTGACTGTAAGAAGAGTCTCTTTTCTTGTACTTAAGACGGCATTGTGCCTTTTGTATTTAATTCCGATGCGATTTCTGTGTTTCATCGTCAATGTGAATGTCCGAGGAAAACATTGAACCTGGAGTGGTGTATCGGAAACTAATTCTGGTCTCACAGGGAATGCTCAAAGCACCGACTGTAAGAAGAGTCTCTATTCTTGTAGTTAAGGCGGCATTGCGTAATTTGTATTTAATTCCGATGCGATTTCTGTGTTTCATCGTCAATGTGAAGGTCCTAGGAACACATTGAACCTGCTGAGGTGTATCGGAAACTAATACTGGTCTCACAGGGAATGCTGAAAGCACCGACTATAAGAAGAGTCTCTATTCTTGTACTTATGCGGCAGTTTGCCTTTTGTATTTCATTCCGAGGCGATTTCTGTGTTTCATCGTCGATGTGAAGGTCCAAGGATTACATTGAACCTGCAGTGGTGTATCGGAAACTAATACTGGTCTCACAGGGAATGCTCAAAACACCAACTGTAAGAAGAGTCTCTATTCTTGTACTTAAGGCGACATTGTGCATTTTGTATTTAATTCCGATTCGATTTCTGTGTTTCACCGTCAATGTGAGGGTCCTAGGAATACATTGACCCTGCAGAGGTGTATCGGAAGCTAATACTGGTCTCACAGGGAATTCTGAAAGCACCGACTGTAAGAAGAGTCCCTATTCTTGTACTTACGCGGCAGTTTGCCTTTTTTATTTCATTCCGATGCGATATCCGTGTTTCATCGTTAATGTGAATGTCCAAGGAATACATTGAACCTGGAGTGGTGTATCGGAAACTAATTCTGGTCTCACAGGGAATGCTCAAACCACCGACTGTAAGAAGAGTCTCTATTCTTGTACTTAAGGCGGCATTGCGCCTTTTGTATTTAATTCCGATGCGATTTCTGTGTTTCATCGTCAATGTGAAGGTGCAAGGAATACATTGAACCTGCAGTGGTGTATCGGAAACTAATACTGGTCTCACAGGGAATGCTCAAAGCACCGACTGTAAGAAGAGTCTCTATTCTTGTACTTAAGGCGGCATTGCACCTTTTGTATTTAATTCCGATGCGATTTCTGAGTTTCATCGTCAATGTGAAGGTCCAAGGAATACATTGAACCTGCAGTGGTGTATCGGAATCTAATACTGGTCTCACAGGGAATGCTCAAAGCAACGACTGTAAGAAGAGTCTCTATTCTTGTACTTATGACGGCATTGTGCCTTTTGTAATTAATTCCTATGCGATTTCTGTGTTTCATCGTCAATGTGAAGGTCCAAGGAATACATTGAACCTGCAGTGGTGTATCAGAAACTAATACTGGTCTCACAGGGAATGCTCAAAGCACCGACTGTAAGAAGAGTCTCTATTCTTGTACTTAAGGCAGCCTTGCGCGTTTTGTATTTAATTCCGACGCGATTTCTGTGTTTCATCGTCAATGTGAAGGTGCAAGGAATACATTGAACCTGTAGTGGTGTATCGGAAACTAATACAGGTCTCAAAAGGAATGCTTAATGCACCGACTGTAAGAAGAGTCTCTATTCTTGTACTTAAAGCGCCATTGCGCATTTTGTATTTAATTCCGATGCGATTTCTGTGTTTCATCGTCAATGTGTAGGTGCAAGGAATACATTGAACCTGCAGTGGTATATCGGAGACTAATACTGGTCTCACAAGGAGTGCACAAAACACCGACTGTAAGAAAAGTCTCTATTCTTGTACTTAAGGCGGCATTGCAACTTTTGTATTTAATTCCGATGCGATTTCTGTGTTTCATCGTCAAAGTGAAGGTCCAAGGAATACATTGAACCTGTAGTGGTGTATCGGAAGCTAATACTGGTCTCACAGGGAATGCTCAAAGCACCGACTGTAAGAAGAGTCTCTATACTTGTACTTAAGGCGACATTGTGCCTTTTGTATTTAATTCCGATGCGATTTCTGTGTTTCATCGTCAATGTGAAGGTCCTAGGAATACATTGAACCTGTTGAGGTGTATCGGAAACTAATACTGGTCTCACAGGGAATGCTGAAAGCACCGACTGTAGGAAGAGTCTCTATTCTTGTACTTAAGACGGCATTGTGCCTATGTATTTCATTCCGATGCGATTTCTGTGTACCATTGTCAATGTGAAGGTCCAAGGAATACATTGAACCTGCAGTGGTGTATCGGAAACTAATACTGGTCTCACAGGGAATGCTCAAAGCACCGACTGTAAGAAGAGTCTCTATTCTTGTACTTAAGGCGACATTGCGTCTTTTGTATTTAATTCCGATGCAATTTCTGTGTTTCATCGTCAATGTGAAGGTCCAAGGAATACATTGAACCTGCAGTGGTGTATCGGAAACTAATACTGGTCTCACAGGTAATGCTCATAGCACCAACTGAGAGAAGAGTCTCTATTCTTGTACTTAAGACGGCATTGAGCCTTTTGTATTTAATTCCGATTCGATTTCTGTGTTTCATCGTTAATGTGAAGGTCCAAGGAATACATTGAACCTACAGTGGTTTTTCAGAAACTAATACTGGTCTCAAAGGGAATGCTCAATGCACAGACTGTAAGAAGAGTCTCTATTCTTGTACTTAAAGCGCCATTGCGCATTTTGTATTTAATTCCGAAGCGATTTCTGTGTTTCACCGTCAATGTGTAGGTGCAAGGAATACATTGAACCTGCAGTGGTATATCGGAAACTAATACTGGTCTCACAGGGAGTGCTCAAAACACCGACTGTAAGAAAAGTCTCTATTCTTGAACTTAAGGCGGCATTGCAACTTTTGTATTTAATTCCGATGCGATTTCTGTGTTTCATCGTCAATGTGAAGGTCCAAGGAATACATTGAACCTGCAGTGGTGTATCGTAATCTAATACTGGTCTCAAAGGGAATGCTTAATGCACCGACTGTAAGAAGAGTCTCTATTCTTGTACTTAAAGCGCCATTGCGCATTTTGTATTTAATTCCGAAGCGATTTCTGTGTTTCACCGTCAATGTGTAGGTGCAAGGAATACATTGAACCTGCAGTGGTATATCGGAAACTAATACTGGTCTGACAGGGAGTGCTCAAAACATTGACTGTAAGAAAAGTCTCTATTCTTGTACTTAAGGCGGCATTGCAACTTTTGTATTTAATTCCGATGCGATTTCTGTGTTTCATCGTCAATGTGAAGGACCAAGGAATACATTGAACCTGCAGTGGTGTATCGTAATCTAATACTGGTCTCAAAGGGAATGCTTAATGCACAGACTCTAAGAAGACTCACTCTTCTTGCACTTAGGGCGGCGTTGTGCCTTTTGTACTTAATTCCGATGTAATTTCAGTGTTTCATCGTCAACGTGTATGTACAAGGAATACATTGAGCCAGCAGTGGTATCGGAAACTAACACTGATCTCACAATGAATGTTCAAAGCACCGACTGTGTGAAGAGTCTCTATTCTTGTACTTACGGTGGCATTGTGCCTTTTGTATTTAATTCCGATGTAATTTCAGTGCTTCATCGACAATGTGTATGTCCAAGGAATACATTTAACCTGGAGTGGTGTGTCGGAAACTAATACTGGTCCCACAGGGAATGCTCAAAGCACCGACTGTAAGAAGAGTAGCTATACTTGTACTTATTTCATGGTCTCACAGGGAATGCTCAAAACACCGACTGTAAGACTGTAAGATAAGTCTCTATTCTTGTACTTAAGTCGGCATTGTGCCTTTTGTAATATTTCCGATGCGATTTCTGTGTTTCATCGTTAAGGCGTATGTCCAAGGAATACATTGAACCTGCAGTGGTGTATCGGAAACTAATACTGATGTCACAAGGAATGCTCAAAATACCGACTGTAAGAAGAGTCTCTATTCTTCTACTTAAGGCGGCATTGTGCCTTTTGTATTTAATTCCGATGCGATTTCTGTGTTTCGTCGTCAATGCGTATGTCCAAGGAATACATTGAACCTGCAGTGGAATGCTAAAAGCATCGACTGTAAGAAGAGTCTCTATTCTTCCACTTATGGCGGCATTGTGCTTTTTGTATTTCATTCCGATGTAATTTCAGTGTTTCATCGTCAATGTGTATGTCCAAAGAATACATTGGACCTGCAGTGGTGTCTCGCAAGCTGATACTGGTCTCACGGGGAATGCTCAAAGCACCGACTCTAAGAAGAGTCTCTATTCTTGTACTTATGGTGGCATTGTGCCGTTTGTATTTAATTGCGATGCGATTTCTGTGTTACATTGTCAATGTGAAAGTCAAAAGAATACATTATACCTGCAGTGGTGTATCGGAAACTAATACTGGTCTCACAGGGAATGCTCAAAGCACCGACTGTAAGAAGAGTCTCTATTCTTGTACTTAAGGCGGCATTGCGCCATTTGTATTTAATTCCGATGCGATTTCTGTGTTTCAACGTCAATATGAAGGTCCAAGGAATACGTTGAACCTGCAGTGGCGTATCGGAAACTAATACTGGTCTCACAGGAAAGGATCAAAGCACAGACTCTAAGAAGTCTCACTCTTCTTGCACTTAAGGCGGCATTGTTCCTTTTGTATTTAATTCCGATGTAATTTCAGTGTTTCATCGTCAATGAGTATGTCCAAGGAATACATTTTACGTGAAGTGGTGTATCGGAAACTAATACTGGTCCTGCAGGGAATGCTCAAACACCGACTGTAAGAAGAGTCTCTACTCTTGCACTTAAGGCGCCATTGTGCCTTTTGTATTTAATTACGACGTAATTTCAGTGTTTCATCGTCAACGTGTATGTCCAAAGAATACATTGAACCTGCAGTGGTGTATCGGAAACTAATACTGGTCTCACAGGGAATGCTCAAAACACCGACTGTAAGAAGAGTCTCTATTCTTCTACTTAGAGCGGCATTGTGCCTTTTGTATTTAATTCCGATGCGATTTCAGTTTTTCATCGTCAATTTGAAAGTCCGTGGAATACATTGAACCTGCAGTGCTGTATCGGAAACTAATACTGGTCTCACAGGAAAGGATCAAAGCACAGACTCTAAGAAGTCTCACTCTTCTTGCACTTAAGGCGGCATTGTTCCTTTTGTATTTAATTCCGATGTAATTTCAGTGTTTCATCGTCAATGTGTATGTCCAAGGAATACTTTGAACCTGGAGTGGTGTGTCAGAAACTAATACTGGTCACACAGGGATTGCTCAAAGCACCGACTGTAAGCAAAGTCTCTATTCTTGTACTTAAGGCGGCATAGTGCCTTTTGTATTTTATTCCGATGCGATTTCTGTGTTTCATCGTCAATGTGAAGGTCCAAGGAATACATTGAACCTGCAGTGGTGTATCGGAAACTAATACTGGTCTCACAGGAAAGGATCAAAGCACAGACTCCAAGAAGTGTCACTCTTCTTGCACTTAAGGCGACATTGTGCCTTTTGTATTTAATTCCGATGCGATTTCAGTTTTTCATCGTCAATTTGAAAGTCCGTGGAATACATTGAACCTGCAGGGCTGTATCGGAAACTAATACTGGTCTCACAGGAAAGGATCAAAGCACAGACTCTGAGAAGTCTCACTCTTTTTGCACTTAAGGCGGCATTGTACCTTTTGTATTTAATTACGATGTAATTTCTGTGTTTCATCGTCAATGTGTATGTGCAAGGAATACATTGAACCTGCAGTGGTGTATCGGAAACTAATACTGGTCTCTCAGGGAATGCTCAAAGCACCTACTGTAAGAAGAGTCTCTATTCTTGTACTTAAGGCGGCATTGTGAATTTTGTGTTTAATTCCGATGCGATCTCTGTATTTCATCGTCAATGTGAAGGTCCAAGGAATACATTGAACCTGCAGTAGTGTATCGGAAACTAATGCTGGTGTCACAGGGAACTCTCAAAGCACCGACTGTAAGAAGAGTCTCTACTCTTGTACTTAAGGCGGCATTGTGCCATTTGTATTTAATTCCGATGCCATATCTGTGTTTCATCGACAATGTGAAGGTCCAAGGAATACATTGAACCTGCAGTGGCGTATCGGAAACTGATACTGGTCGCACAGGAAAGGATGAAGGCACAGACTCTAAGGAGTCTCACTCTTGTTGCACTTAAGGCGGCATTGTACCTTTTGTATTTATTTTTGATGTAATTTCTGTGTTTCATCGTCAATGTGCATGTCCAAGGAATACAATGAACCTGCAGTGGTGTATCGGAAACTAATACTGGTCCCGCAGGGTATGCTCAAAGCACCGGTTGTAAGAAGAGTCTCTACTCTTGCACTTAAGGCGGCATTGTGCCTTTTGTATTTAATCCCGCAGTAATTTCAGTGTTTCATCGTCAATGTGTATGTTTAAGGAATACAATGAACCTGCAGTGGTGTATCGGACTCTAATACTGGACTCACAGGGAATGCTCAAATCACCGACTGTAAGAAGAGTCTGTATTCTTGTACTTAAGGCTGCATTGTGCCTTTTGTATTTTATTCCGATGCGATTTCTGTGTTTCATCGTCAATGTGAAGGTCCAAGGAATACATTGAACGTGCAGTGGTGTATCGGAAACAAATACTGGTCTCACAGAGAATGCTCAAAGCACCGACTGTAAGAGGAGCCTCTATTCTTGCACTTAAGGCAGCATTGTGCCTCTTGTATTTAATTCCCATGTAATTTCAGTGTTTCATCGTCAATGTGTATGTTCAAGGAATACATTGAACTGGCAGTGGTATATCGAAACTAATACTGGTCTCAATCGGAATGCTCAAAGCCCCGACTGTAAGAAGAGTCTCTATTCTTGTACTTAAGGCGGCATTGTGCCTTTTGTATTTCATTCCGATGCGATTTCTGTGTTTCATCGTCAATGTGTATGTCCAAGGAATACATTGAACCTGCAGTGGCGTATTGGAAGCTAATACTGGTCTCACAGGAATGGATCAAAGCACAGACTCTAAGAAGTCTCACTCTTCTTGCACTTAAGGCGGCATTGTGCGTTTTGTATTTAAATCCGATGTAATTTCAGTGTTTCATCGTCAATGTGTATGTCCAAGGAATACATTGAACCTGCAGTGGTGTATCGCAAGCTAATACTGGTCTCACGGGGAATGCTCAAAACACCGACTGTAAGAAGAGTCTCTATTCTTGTACTTAAGGCGGCATTGTGCCTTTTGTATTTCATTCCGATGCGATTTCTGTGTTTCATCGTCAATGTGAAGGTCCAAGGAATACACTGAATCTGCCATGGTGTATCGGAAACTAATACTGGCCTCAAGGGGAATGCTCAAAGAACCGACTGTAAGAAGAGTCTCTATTCTTGTAGTTAAGGCAGCATTCTGCCTCTTGTATTTAATTCCGATGCGATTTCTGTGTTTCATCGTCAATGTGAAGGTCCAAGGAATACATTGAACCTGCTATGGTGTATCGGAAACTAATACTGGTCTCATAGGGAATGCTCAAAGAACCGACTTTAAGAAGCGTCTCTTTTCTTGTACTTAAGGCGGCATTGTGCCTTTTGTATTGAATTCGGATGCGATTTCTGTGTTACATCGTCAATGTGAAGGTCCAAAGAATACATTGAACCTGCAGTGGTGTATCGGAAACTTATACTGGTCTCACAGGGAATGCTCAAAGCACCGACTGTAAGAAGAGTCTCTGTTCTTGTACTTAAGGCGGCATTGTGCCATTTGTATTTAATTCCGATGCGATTGCTGTGTTTCATCGTCAATGTGAACGACCAAGGAATACATTGAACCTGCAGTGGCGTATCGGAAATTGATACTGGTCGCGCAGGAAAGGATAAAAGCACAGACTCTAAGAAGTCTCACTCTTCTTGCACTTAAGACGGCATTATACCTTTTGTATTTAATTACGATGTAATTTCAGTGTTTCATCGTCAATGTGTATGTCCACGGAATACATTGAACGTGCAGTGGTGTATCGGAATCTAAGACTGGTCTCACACGGAATGCTCAAAGCACCGACTTCAAGAAGAGTCTCTATTCTTGTACTTAAGGCGGCATTGTGCCTTTTGTATTTAATTCCGATGCGATTTCAGTGTTTCATCGTCAATGTGTATGTCCAAGGAATACAATGAAACTGCTGTGGAGTATCGGAAACTAATACTGTTCTTACTGGAAAGGATCAAAGCACAGACTCTAAGAAGTCTCACGCTTCTTGCACTTGATGCGACTTTGTGCCTTTTGTATTTAATTCTGATGCGATTTCAGTGTTTCATCGTCAATGGGTATGTCCAAGGAATACAATGAAACTGCTGTGGAGTATCGGAAACTAATACTGTTCTTACAGGAAAGGATCAAAGCACAGACTCTAAGAAGTCTCACGCTTCTTGCACTTGATGCGACTTTGTGCCTTATGTATTTAATTCCGATACGATTTCTGTGTCTCATCGTCAATGTGAATTTCCAAGGAATACATTGAACCTGCAGTGGTGTATCGGACACTAATACTGGTCTCACAGGGAATGCTCAAAGCACCGACTGTAAGAAGAGTCTCTATTCTTGTACTTAAGGCGGCATTGTAACTTTTGTATTTAATTCCGATGCGATTTCTGTGCTTCATCGTCAATCTGAAGGTCCAAGGAATACATTGAACCTGAAGTGGTGTACCGGAATCTAATACTGGTCTCGCAGGAAAGGATCAAAGAACAGACTCTAAGAAGACTCACTCTTCTTGCACTTAGGGCGCCATTGTGCCTTTTGTATTTAATTCCGATGCTAATTCTGTGTTTCATCGTCAATGTGTATGTCCAAGGAATACATTGAACCTGCAGTGGTGTATCGGAAACTAATACTGGTCTCACAGGAATAGATCAAAGCACAGACTATAAGAAGTCTCACTCGTCTTGCATTTAAGGAGTCATTGTGCCTTTTGTATTTAATTCCGATGTAATTTCGGTGTTTCATCGTCAATGTGTTTGTCCAAGGAATACAATGAACCTGCTGTGGTGTATCGGAAACTAATAATGGTCTCACAGGGAATGCTCAAAGCACCGACTGTAAGAAGAGTCTCTACTCTTGCACTTAAGGCGGCATTGTGCCTTTTATATTTAATTCCAATGTAATTTCAGTGTTTCATCGTCAACGTGTATGTCCAAGGAATACATTGAACCTGCAGTGGTGTATCGGAAACTAATACTGGTCTCACAGGGAATGCTCAAAACACCGACTGTAAGAAGAGTCTCTATTCTTGTATTTAGGGCGGCACATTGAATTTTTTATTTAATTCCAATGCGATTTCTGTGTTTCATCGTCAATGTGACGGTCCAAGGAACACATTGAACCTGCAGTGATGTATCGGAAACTAATACCGGTCTCACAGGAAAGGATCAAAGCACAGACTCTAAGAAGGCTCACATAGCTTGCACTTAAGGCGGCATTGTCCCTTTTGTATACAAATTCCGATGTAATTTCAGTGTTTCATCGTCAATGTGTATGTCCAAGGAATACATTGAACCTGGAGTGGTGTATCGGAAACTAATACTGGTCTCACAGGAAAGGATCAAAGCACAGATTTTAAGAAGTTTCACTCTTCTAGCACTTAAGGCGGAATTGTTCCATTTGTATTTAATTCTGATGTAATTTCAGTGTTTCATTGTCATTTTGTATGTCCAACGAATACATTGAACCTCCAGTGGTGTATCGCAAGCTAATACTGGTCTCACGGGGAATGCTCAAAGCACCGACTGCAAGAAGAGTCCCTATTCCTGTACTTAAGGCGGCATTGTGCAGTTTGTATTTAATTCCGATGCGATTTCTGTGTTTCATCGTCAATGTGAAGGTCCAAGGAATACATTGAACCTGCAGTGGCGTATCGGAAACTAATAATGGTCTCGCAGGGAATGCTCAAACACCGACTGTAAGAAGAATCTCTATTCTTGTACTTAAGGCGGCATTGTGCCTTTTGTATTTAATACCGATGCGTTTCTGTGATTCATCGTCAATGTGAAGGTCCAAGGAATACATTGAACCTGCTGTGGTGTATCTGAAACTAATACTGGTCTGACAGGGACTGCTCAAATCACCGACTGTAAGAAGAGTCTCTATTCTTGTACTTAAGGCGGCATTGTAACTTTTGTATTTAATTCCGATGCGATTTCTGTGCTTCATCGTCAATCTGAAGGTCCAAGGAATACATTGAACCTGAAGTGGTGTACTGGAATCTAATACTGGTCTCGCAGGAAAGGATCAAAGAACAGACTCTGAGAAGACTCCCTCTTCTTGCACTTAGGGCGCCATTGTGCCTTTTGTATTTAATTCCGATGCTATTTCTGTGTTTCATCGTCAATGTGTATGTCCAAGGAATACATTGAACCTGCAGTGGTGTATCGGAAACTAATACTGGTCTCACAGGAATAGATCAAAGCACAGACTATAAGAAGTCTCACTCTTCTTGTATTTAAGGAGTCATTGTGCCTTTTGTATTTAATTCCGATGTAATTTCGGTGTTTCATCGTCAATGTGTATGTCCAAGGAATACAATGAACCTGCTGTGGTGTATCGGAAACTAATACTGGTCTCACAGGGAATGCTCAAAGCACCGACTGTAAGAAGAGTCTCTACTCTAGCACTTAAGGCGGCATTGTGCCTTTTATATTTAATTCCGATGTAATTTCAGTGTTTCTTCGTCTACGTGTATGTCCAAGGAATACATTGAACCTGCAGTGGTGTATGGGAATCTAATACTGGTCTCGCAGGAAAGGATCAAAGCACAGACTCTAAGAAGTCTCACATAGCTTGCACATAAGGCTGCATTGTCCCTTTTGTATTTAATTCCGATGTAATTTCAGTGTTTCATCGTCAATGTGTATGTCCAAGGAATACACTGAACCTGGAGTGGTGTATCGGAAACTAATACTGGTCTTACAGGAAAGGATCAAAGCACAGATTTTAAGAAGTTTCACTCTCCTAGCACTTAAGGCGGAATTGTTCCATTTGTATTTAATTCTGAAGTAATTTCAGTGTTTCATTGTCATTGTGTATGTCCAAGGAATACATTGAACCTGCAGTGGTGTATCGGAAACTAATAGTGGTCTCACAGGGAATGCTCAAAGCACCGAATGTAAGAAGAGTCTCTATTCTTGTACTTAAGGCGGCATTGTGCCTTTTGTATTTAATACCGATGCGTTTCTGTGTTTCATCGTCAATGTGAAGGTCCAAGGAATACATTGAACCTGCTGTGGTGTATCGGAAGCTAATACTGGTCTCGCAGGGAATGCTCAAACACGGACTCTAAGAAGAGTCGCTATTCTTCTACTTAAGGCGGCATTGTGCCTTTTGTATTTCATTCCGATGCGATTTGTGTGTCTCATCGTCAATGTGTATGTCCAAGGAATACATTGAACCTGCAGTTGCGTATCGGAAGCTTGTACTGGTCTCACAGGAATGGATCAGAGCACAGACTCTAAGAAGTCTCACTCTTCTTGCACTTAAGGCGGCCTTGTGCGTTTTGTATTTAATCCCGATGTAATATCAGTGTTTCATCGTCAATGTGTATGTCCAAGGAATACATTGAACCTCCAGTGGTGTATCGCAAGCTAATACTGGTCTCACAGGGAATGCTCAAAGCACCGACTGTAAGAAGAGTCTCTATTCCTGTACTTAAGGCGGCATTGTGCCGTTTGTATTTAATTCCGATGCGATTTCTGTGCTTCATCGTCTATGTGATGGTCCAAGGAATACACTGAACCTGCTATGGTGTATCGGAAACTAATACAGGTCTCAAAGGGAATGATAAATATACCGACTGTAAGAAGAGTCTCTATTCTTGTACTTAAGGCGGCATTGTGCCTTTTGTATTGAATTCGGATGCGATTTCTGTGTTACATCGTCAATGTGAAGGTCTAAAGAATACAATGAAGCGGCAGTGGTGTATCGGAAACTAATACTGGTCTCACAGGGAATGCTCAAAACACCGACTTCAAGATGAGTCTTTATTCTTGTACATAAGGCGGCATTGTGCCATTTGTATTTAATTCCGATGTGATTTCTGTGTTTCATCGTCAATGTGAAGGTCCAAGGAGTACATTGAACCTGCAGTGGCGTATCGGAAACTGATACTGGTCGCGCAGAAAAGGATAAAAGCACAGACTCTAAGAAGTCTCACTGTTCTTGCATTAAGATGGCATTGTACCCTTTGTATTTAATTACGATGTAATTTCAGTGTTTCATCGTCAATGTGTATGTCCAATGAATACATTGAACCTGCAGTGGTGTATCGGAAACTTATACTGGTCTCACACGGTGTGCTCAAAGCACCAACCTTAAGAAGAGTCTCTATTCTTGTACTTACGGCGGCATTGTGCCTTTTGTATTTAATTCCGATGCGATTTCTGTGTTTCATCGACAATGTGTATGTCCAGTGAATACATTTAACCTGCAGTGGTGTATGGGAAACTAATACTGGTCTCACAGGGAATGCTCAAAGCACCGACTGTAAGAAGAGGCTCTACTCTTGTGCTTAAGGCGGCATTGTGCCTTATGTATTTAATTCCGATCCGATTTCTGTGTCTCATCGTCAATGTGAATTTCCAAGGAATACATTGAACCTACAGTGGTGTATCGGAAACTAATACTGCTCTCACAGGGAATGCTCAAAGCACCGACTGTAAGAAGAGCCTCTAATCTTGTACTTAAGGCGGCATTGTAACTTTTGTATTTAATTCCGATTCGATTTCTGTGCTTCATCGTCAATGTGAAGGTCCAAGGAATACATTGAACCTGAAGTGGTGTATCGAAATCTAAAACTGGTCTCTCAGGAAAGGATCAAAGAACAGACTCTAAGAAGACACACTCTTCTTGCACTTAGGGCGCCATTGTGACTTTTGTAATTAATTCCGATGCTATTTCTGTGTTTCATCGTCAATGTGTATGTCCAAGGAATACATTGAACCTGCAGTGGTGTAACGGAAACTAATACTGGTCTCACAGGAAAGGATCAAAGCACAGATTTTAAGAAGTTGCACTCTCCATTTGTATTTAATTCTGATGTAATTTCAGTGTTTCATTGTGATTGTGCATGTCCAAGGAATACATTGAACCTGCAGCGGAGTAGCGGAAACTAATAGTGGTCTCACACGGAATGCTCAAAACACCGACCTTAAGAAGAGTCTCTGTTCTTGTACTTAAGGAGGCATTGTGCCTTTTGTACTTAATTCCGATGCGATTTCTGTGTTTCATCGTCAATGTGTATGTCCAAGGAATACATTGAACCTGCAGTGGTGTATGGGAAACTAATACTGGTCTCACACGGAAGGCTCAAAGCACCGACTTCAAGAAGAGTCTCTATTCTTGTACTTAAGGCGGCATAGTGCCTTTTGTATTTTATTCCGATGCGCTTTCTGTGTTTAATCGTCAATATGAAGGTCCAAGGAATACACTGAACCTGAAGTGGTGTATCGGAAACTTAATACTGGTCGCACAGGAAAGGATCAAAGCACAGATTTTAAGAAGTTTCACTCTCCATTTGTATTTAATTCAGATGTAATTTCAGTGTTTCATTGTCATTGCGTATGTCCAAGGAATACATTGAACCTGCAGTGGTGTATCGGAAACTAATAGTGGTCTCACACGGAATGCTCAAAGCACCGACCTTAAGAAGAGTCTCTATTCTTGTACTTAAGGAGGCATTGTGCCTTTTGTACTTAATTCCGATGCGATTTCTTTGTTTCATCGTCAATGTGTATGTCCAAGGAATACATTGAACCTGCTGTGGAGTATCGGAAACTAATACTGTTCTTACAGGAAAGGACCAAAGCACAGACTCTAAGAAGTCTCACGCTTCTTGCACTTGATGCGGCTTTGTGCCTTTTGTATTTAAATCCGATGTAATTTCGGTGTTTGATCGTCAATGTGTATGTCCAAGTAATACATTGAACCTGCTGTGGTGTATCGGAAACTAATACTGCTCTCACAGAGGATGCTCAAAGCACCGACTGTAAGAAGAGTCTCTATTCTTGTGCTTAAGGCGGCATTGTGCCTTATGTATTTAATTCCGATCCGATTTCTGTGTCTCATCGTCAATGTGAATTTCCAAGGAATACATTGAACCTGCAGTGGTGTATCGGGAACTAATACTGGTCTCACTGGGAATGCTCAAAGCACCGACTGTAAGAAGAGTCTATATTCTTGTACTTAAGGCGGCATTGTAACTTTTGTATTTAATTCTGATGCGATTTCTGTGCTTCATCGTCAATGTGAAGGTCCAAGGTATACATTGTACCTGAAGTGGTGTATCGGAATCTAATACTGGTCTCGCAGGAAAGGATCAAAGAACAGACTCTAAGAAGACTCACTCGTCTTGCACTTAGGGTGCCATTGTGCCTTTTGTATTTAATTCCGATGCTATTTCTGTGTTTCATCGTCAATGTGTATGTCCAAGGAATACATTGAACCTGCAGTGGTGTATCGGAAACTAATACTGGTCTCACAGGAAAGGATCAAAGCACAGACTCTAAGAAGTCTCACTCTTCTTGCATTTAAGGAGGCATTGTGGCTTTTGTATTTAATTCCGATGTAATTTCGGTGTTTCAGCGTCAATGTGTATGTCCAAGGAATACAATGAATCTGCTGTGGTGTATCGGAAACTAATACTGGTCTCACAGGGAATGCTCAAAGCACCGACTGTAAGAAGAGTCTCTACTCTTGCACTTAAAGCGGCATTGTGCCTTTTATATTTAATTCCGATGTAATTTCAGTGTTTCATCGTCAACGTGTATGTCCAAGGAATACATTGAACCTGCAGTGGTGTATTGGAAACTAATACTGGTTTCACAGGGAACGCTCAAAACACCGACTGTAAGAAGAGTCTCTATTCTTGTACTTAGGGCGGCATTGTGCCTTTTGTATTTAATTCCTATGCGATTTCTGTGTTTCATCGTCAATGTGAAGGTCCAAGGAACACATTGAACCTGCAGTGATGTTTCGGAAACTAATACCGGTCTCACAGGAAAGGATCAAAACACAGACTCTAAGAAGTCTCACATAGTTTGCACTTAAGGCGTCATTGTTCCTTTTGTATTTATTTTCGATGTAATTTCAGTGTTTCATCGTCAATGTGTATGTCCAAGGAATACATTGAACCTGGAGTGGTGTGTCGGAAACTAATACTGGTCTCACAGGGAATGCTCAAAGCACCGACTGTAAGAAGAGTCCCTATTCCTGTACTTAAGGCGGCATTGTGCCGTTTGTATTTAATTCCGATGCGATTTCTGTGCTTCATCGTCTATGTGATGGTCCAAGGAATACACTGAACCTGCTATGGTGTATCGGAAACTAATACTGTTCTCAAAGGGAATGATCAATATACCGACTGTGAGAAGAGTCTCTATTCTTGTACTTAAGGCGGCATTGTGCCTTTTGTATTGAATTCGGATGCGATTTTTGTGTTAAATCGTCAATGTGAAGGTCTAAAGAATACATTGAAGCGGCAGTGGTGTATCGGAAACTAATACTGGTCACACAGGGAATGCTCAAAACACCGACTTGAAGATGAGTCTTAATTCTTGTACATAAGGCGGCATTGTGCCATTTGTATTTAATTCCGATGTGATTTCTGTGTTTCATCGTCAATGTGAAGGTCCAAGGAGTACATTGAACCTGCAGTGGCGTATCGGAAACTGATACTGGTCGCGCAGAAAAGGATCAAAGCACAGACTCTAAGAAGTCTCACTGTTCTTGCATTAAGATGGCATTGTACCCTTTGTATTTAATTACGATGTAATTTCAGTGTTTCATCGTCAATGTGTATGTCCAATGAATACATTGAACCTGCAGTGGTGTATCGGAAACTTATACTGGTCTCACACGGAGTGCTCAAAGCACCAACCTTAAGAAGAGTCTCTATTCTTGTACTTATGGCGGCATTGTGCCTTTTGTATTTAATTCCGATGCGATTTCTGTGTTTCATCGACAATGTGTATGTCCAGTGAATACATTTAACCTGCAGTGGTGTATGGGAAACTAATACTGGTCTCACAGGGAATGCTCAAAGCACCGACTGTAAGAAGAGTCTCTACTCTTGTGCTTAAGGCGGCATTGTGCCCTATGTATTTAATTCCGATCCGATTTCTGTGTCTCATCGTCAATGTGAATTTCCAAGGAATACATTGAACCTGCAGTGGTGTATCGGAAACTAATACTGCTCTCACAGGGAATGCTCAAAGCACCGACTGTAAGAAGAGTCTATATTCTTGTACTTAAGGCGGCATTGTAACTTTTGTATTTAATTCCGATGCGATTTCTGTGCTTCATCGTCAATGTGAAGGTCCAAGGAATACATTGAACCTGAAGTGGTGTATCGAAATCTAATACTGGTCTCTCAGGAAAGGATCAAAGAACAGACTCTAAGAAGACTCACTCTTCTTGCACTTAGGGCGCCATTGTGACTTTTGTAATTAATTCCGATGCTATTTCTGTGTTTCATCGTCAATGTGTATGTCCAAGGAATACATTGAACCTGCAGTGGTGTAACGGAAACTAAAACTGGTCTCACAGGAAAGGATCAAAGCACAGATTTTAAGAAGTTGCACTCTCCATTTGTATTTAATTCTGATGTAATTTCAGTGTTTCATTGTGATTGTGTATGTCCAAGGAATACAATGAACCTGCAGTGGAGTATCGGAAACTAATAGTGGTCTCACACGGAATGCTCAAAACACCGACCTGAAGAAGAGTCTCTGTTCTTGTACTTAAGGAGGCATTGTGCCTTTTGTACTTAATTCCGATGCGATTTCTGTGTTTCATCGTCAATGTGTATGTCCAAGGAATACATTGAACCTGCAGTGGTGTATGGGAAACTAATACTGGTCTCACACGGAAGGCTCAAAGCACCGACTTCAAGAAGAGTCTCTATTCTTGTACTTAAGGCGGCATAGTGCCTTTTGTATTTTATTCCGATGCACTTTCTGTGTTTAATCGTCAATATGAAGGTCCAAGGAATACACTGAACTTGAAGTGGTGTATCGGAAACTTAATACTGGTCGCACAGGAAAGGATCAAAGCACAGATTTTAAGAAGTTTCACTCTCCATTTGTATTTAATTCAGATGTAATTTCAGTGTTTCATTGTCATTGTGTATGTCCAAGGAATACATTGAACCTGCAGTGGTGTATCGGAAACTAATAGTGGTCTCACATGGAATGCTCAAAGCACCGACCTTAAGAAGAGTCTCTATTCTTGTACTTAAGGAGGCATTGTGCCTTTTGTACTTAATTCCGATGCGATTTCTGTGTTTCATCGTCAATGTGTATGTCCAAGGAATACATAGAACCTGCAGTGGTGTATCGGAAACTAATACTGGTCTCACAGGAAAGGATCAAAGCACAGACTCTAAGAAGTCTCACTCTTCTTGCATTTAAGGAGGCATTGTGGCTTTTGTATTTAATTCCGATGTAATTTCGGTGTTACAGCGTCAATGTGTATGTCCAAGGAATACAATGAATCTGCTGTGGTGTATCGGAAACTAATACTGGTCTCACAGGGAATGCTCAAAGCACCGACTGTAAGAAGAGTCTCTACTCTTGCACTTAAAGCGGCATTGTGCCTTTTATATTTAATTCCGATGTAATTTCAGTGTTTCATCGTCAACGTGTATGTCCAAGGAATACATTGAACCTGCAGTGGTGTATTGGAAACTAATACTGGTCTCACAGGGAACGCTCAAAACACCGACTGTAAGAAGAGTCTCTATTCTTGTACTTAGGGCGGCATTGTGCCTTTTGTATTTAATTCCTATGCGATTTCTGTGTTTCATCGTCAATGTGAAGGTCCAAGGAACACATTGAACCTGCAGTGATGTTTCGGAAACTAATACCGGTCTCACAGGAAAGGATCAAAACACAGACTCTAAGAAGTCTCACATAGCTTGCACTTAAGGCGTCATTGTTCCTTTTGTATTTATTTTCGATGTAATTTCAGTGTTTCATCGTCAATGTGTATGTCCAAGGAATACATTGAACCTGGAGTGGTGTGTCGGAAACTAATACTGGTCTCACAGGGAATGCTCAAAGCACCGACTGTAAGAAGAGTCTCTATACTTGTACTTAAGGCGGCATTGTACCTTTTGTATTTAATTCCGATGCGATTTCTGTGTTTCATCGTCAATGTGTATGTCCAAGGAATACATTGAACCTGCAGTAGTGTATCGGAAGCCAATACTGGTCTCACAGGGAATGCTCAAAGCACAGACTGTAAGAAGAGCCTGTATTCTTGTACTTAAGGCTGCATTGTGTCTTTTGTATTTTATTCCGATGCGATTTCGGTGTTTCATCGTCAATTTGAAGGTCCAAGGAATAAATTGACTTTGTAGTGGTGTATCGGAAACTAATACTGGCCTCACAGGAAAGGATCAAAGCACAGATATTAAGAAGTTTCACTCTTTTTGCACTTAAGGCGGAATTGTTCCATTTGTATTTAATTCTGATGTAATTTCAGTGTTTCATTGTCATTGTGTATGTCCAAGGAATACATTGAACCTGCAGTGGTGTATCGGAAACTAATAGTGGTCTCACACGGAATGCTCAAAGCACCGACCTTAAGAAGAGTCTCTATTCTTGTACTTAAGGAGGCATTGTGCCTTTTGTACTTAATTCCGATGCGATTTCTGTGTTTCAATGTCAATGTGTATGTCCAAGTAATACATTGAACCTGCAGTGGTGTATCGGAAACTAATACTGGTCTCACAGGAAAGGATCAAAGCACAGACTCCAAGAAGTGTCACTCTTCTTGCACTTATGGCGGCTTGTGCCTTTTGTATTTAATTCCGATGCGATTTCAGTGTTTCATCGTCAATGTGTATGTCCAAGGAATACACTGTACCTGCAGTGGTGTATCGGAAACTAATACTGGTCTCACAGGGAATGCTCAAAGCACCGACTGTAAGAAGAGTCTCTATTCTTGTACTTAAGGCGGCATTGTGCCTTTTGCATTTCATTCCGATGCGATTTCGGTGATTCATCGTCAATGTAAAGGTCCAAGGAATACATTGACCCTGTAGTGGTGTATCGGAAACTAGTACTGCTCTCACAGGAAAGTATCAAAGCACAGATTTTAAGAAGTTTCACTCTTCTTGCACTTAAGGCGGATTTAATTTCATTGTTTCATTGTCAATGTGTATGTCCAAGGAATACATTGAACCTGCAGTGGTATCGGAAACTAATACTGATCTCACAGGGAATGCTCAAAGCTCATACTGTAAGAAGAGTCTCTATTCTTGTACTTAAGGCGGCATTGTGCCTTTTGTATTTAATTCCGATGCGATTTCTGTGTTTCATCGTCAATGTGTATGTCCAAGGAATTCATTGAACCTGCTGTGGAGTAACGGAAACTAATACTGTTCTTACAGGAAAGGACCAAAGCACAGACTCTAAGAAGTCTCACGCTTCTTGCACTTGATGCGGCTTTGTGCCTTTTGTATTTAATTCCGATGTAATTTCGGTGTTTGATCGTCAATGTGTATATCCAAGTAATACATTGAACCTGCTGTGGTGTATCGGAAACTAATACTGCTCTCACAGAGAATGCTCAAAGCACCGACTGTAAGTAGAGTCTCTATTCTTGTGCTTAAGGCGGCATTGTGCCTTATGTATTTAATTCCGATCCGATTTCTGTGTCTCATCGTCAATGTGAATTTCCAAGGAATACATTGAACCTGCAGTGGTGTATCGGGAACTAATACTGGTCTCACAGGGAGTGCTCAAAGCACCGACTGTAAGAAGAGTCTATATTCTTGTACTTAAGGCGGCATTGTAACTTTTGTATTTAATTCCGATGCGATTTCTGTGCTTCATCGACAATGTGAAGGTCCAAGTTATACATTGTTCCTGAAGTGGTGTATCGGAATCTACTACTGGTCTCGCAGGAAAGGATCAAAGAACAGACTCTAAGAAGACTCACTCTTCATGCACTTAGGGCGCCATTGTGCCATTTGTATTTAATTCCGATGTTATTTCTGTGTTTCATCGTCAATGTGTATGTCCAAGGAATACATTGAACCTGCAGTGGTGTATCGGAAACTAATACTGGTCTCACAGGAAAGGATCAAAGCACAGACTCTAAGAAGTCTCACTCTTCTTGCATTTAAGGAGGCATTGTGGCTTTTGTATTTAATTCCGATGTAATTTCGGTGTTTCATCGTTAATGTGTATGTCCAAGGAATACAATGAATCTGCTGTGGTGTATCGGAAACTAATACTGGTCTCACAGGAAAGGATCAAAGCACAGACTCTAAGAAGTCTCACTCTTCTTGCATTTAAGGAGGCATTGTGCCTTTTGTACTTAATTCCGATGCGATTTCTGTGTTTCATCGGCAATGTGTATGTCCAAGAAATACATTGAACCTGCAGTGGTGTATCAGAAACTAATACTGGTCTCACAGGGAATGCTCAAAGCACCGACTGTAAGAAGAGTCTCTATTCTTGTACTTAAGGCGGCATTGTGCCTTTTGTATTTAATTCCGATGCGATTTCGGTGATTCATCGTCAATGTAAAGTTCCAAGAAATACATTGACCCTGTAGTGGTGTATCGGAAAGTAATACTGCTCTCACAGGAAAGTATCAAAGCACAGATTTTAAGAAGTTTCACTCTTCTTGCACTTAAGGCGGATTTAATTTCAGTGTTTCATTGTCAATGTGTATGTCCAAGGAATACATTGAACCTGCAGTGGTATCGGAAACTAATACTGATCTCACAGGGAATGCTCAAAGCTCCAACTGTAAGAAGAGTCTCTATTCTAGTACTTAAGGCGGCATTGTGCCTTTTGTATTTAATTCCGATGCGATTTCTGTCTTTCATCGTCAATGTGTATGTCCAAGAAATACATTGAACCTGCAGTGGTGTGTCGGAAACTAATACTGGTGTCACACGGAATGCTCAAAGCACCGACTGTAAGAAGAGTCTCTATTCTTGTACCTAAGGCGGCATTGTACCTTTTGTCTTTAATTACGATGCAATTTCGGTGTTTCATCGTCAATGTGTATGTCCAAGGAATACATTGAACCTGCAGTGGTGTATAGGAAACTAATACTGGCCTCACAGGAAAGGATCAAAGCACAGACTCTAAGAAGTCTCACTCTTCTTGCATTTAAGGAGGCATTGTGGTTTTTGTATTTAAATCCGATGTAATTTCGGTGTTTCATCGTCAATGTGTATGTCCAAGGAATACAATGAATCTGCTGTGGTGTATCGGAAACTAATACTGGTCTCACAGGGAATGCTCAAAGCACCGACTGTAAGAAGAGTCTCTACTCTTGTACTTAAAGCGGCATTGTGCCTTTTATATTTAATTCCGATGTAATTTTAGTGTTTCACCGTCAACGTGTATGTCCAAGGAATAAATTGAACCTGCAGTGGTGTATTGGAAACTAATACTGGTCTCACAGGGAATGCTCAAAACACCGACTGTAAGAAGAGTCTCTATTCTTGTACTTAGGGCGGCGTTGTGCCTTTTGTATTTAATTCCAATGCGATTTCTGTGTTTCATCGTCAATGTGAAGGTCCAAGGAACACATTGAACCTGCAGTTATGTTTCGGAAACTAATACCGGTCTCACAGGAAAGGATCAAAACACAGACTCTAAGTAGTGTCACATAGGTTGCACTTAAGGCGGCATTGTTCCTTTTGTATTTAATTTCGATGTAATTTCAGTGTTTCATCGTCAATGTGTATGTCCAAGGAATACTTTGAACCTGGAGTGGTGTGTCGGAAACTAATACTGGCCTCACAGGGAATGCTCAAAGCACCGACTGTAAGAAGAGTCTCTATACTTGTACTTAAGGCGGCATTGTACCTTTTGTATTTAATTCCGATGCGATTTCTGTGTTTCTTCGTCAATGTGTATGTCCAAGGAATACATTGAACCTGCAGTGGTGTATCGGAAACCAATACTGGTCTCACAGCTAATGCTGAAAGCACAGACTGTAAGAAGAGCCTGTATTCTTGTACTTAAGGCTGCATTGTGTCTTTTGTATTTTATTCCGATGCGATTTCGGTGTTTCATCGTCAATTTGAAGGTCCAAGGAATACATTGACTTTGTAGTGGTGTATCGGAAACTAATACTGGCCTCACAGGAAAGGCTCAAAGCACAGATATTAAGAAGTGTCACTCTTTTTGCACTTAAGGCGGAATTGTTCCATTTGTATTTAATTCTGATGTAATTTCAGTGTTTCATTGTCATTGTGTATATCCAAGGAATACATTGAACCTGCAGTGGTGTATCGGAAACTAATAGTGGTCTCACACGGAATGCTCAAAGCACCGACCTTAAAAAGAGTCTCTATTCTTGTACTTAAGGAGGCATTGTGCCTTTTGACTTAATTCCGATGCAATTTCTGTGTTTCATCGTCAATGTGTATGTCCAAGAAATACATTGAACATGCAGTGGTGTATCGGAAACTAATACTGGTCTCACAGGAAAGGATCAAAGCACAGACTCCAAGAAGTGTCACTCTTCTTGCACTTATGGCGGCTTGTGCCTTTTGTATTTAATTCCGATGCGATTTCAGTGTTTCATCGTCAATGTGTATGTCCCAGGAATACACTGTACCTGCAGTGGTGTATCGGAAACTAACACTGGTCTCACAGGGAATGCTCAAAGCACCGACTGTAAGAGGAGTCTCTATTCTTGTACTTAAGGCGGCATTGTGCCTTTTGCATTTAATTCCGATGCGATTTCGGTGATTCATCGTCAATGTAAAGGTCCAAGGAATACATTGACCCTGTAGTGGTGTATCGGAAACTAATACTGCTCTCACAGGAAAGTATCAAAGCACAGATTTTAAGAAGTTTCACTCTTCTTGCACTTAAGGCGGATTTAATTTCATTGTTTCATTGTCAATGTGTATGTCCAAGGAATACATTGAACCTGCAGTGGTATCGGAAACTAATACTGATCTCACAGGGAATGCTCAAAGCTCCAACTGTCAGAAGAGTCTCTATTCTTGTACTTTACGCGGCATTGTGCCTTTTGTATTTAATTCCGATGCGATTTCTGTGTTTCATCGTCAATGTGTATGTCCAAGGAATACATTGAACCTGTTGTGGAGTATCGGAAACTAATACTGTTCTTACAGGAAAGGACCAAAGCACAGACTCTAAGAAGTCTCACGCTTCTTGCACTTGATGCGGCTTTGTGCCTTTTGTATTTAATTCCGATGTAATTTCGGTGTTTGATCGTCAATGTGTATGTCCAAGTAATACATTGAACCTGCAGTGGTGTATCGGAAACTAATACTGGTCTCACAGGAAAGGATCAGAGCACAGACTCTAAGAAGTCTCACTCTTCTTGCATTTAAGGAGGCATTGTGGCTTTTGTATTTAATTCCGATGTAATTTCGGTGTTTCATCGTCAATGTGTATGTCCAAGGAATACAATGACTCTGCTGTGGTGTATCGGAAACTAATACTGGTCTCACAGGGAATGCTCAAAGCACCGACTGTAAGAAGAGTCTCTACTCTTGCACTTAAAACGGCATTGTGCCTTTTATATTTAATTCCGATGTAATTTCAGTGTTTCATCGTCAACGTGTATGTCCAAAGAATACATTGAACCTGCAGTGGTGTATTGGAAACTAATACTGGTCTCACAGGGAATTCTCAAAACACCGACTGTAAGAAGAGTCTCTATTCTTGTCCTTAAGGCGGCATTGCGCCTTTTCAATTTAATTCAGATTCGATTTCTGTGTTGCATTGTCAATATGAAGGTCCAAGGAATACATTGAACCTGTAGTGGTATCGGAAACTAATACTGGTCTCACAGGGAATGCTCAAAGCACCGACTGTAAGAAGAGTCTCTATACTTGTACTTAAGGCGGCATTGTACCTTTTGTATTTAATTCCGATGCGATTTCTGTGTTTCATCGTCAATGTGTATGTCCAAGGAATACATTGAACCTGCAGTGGTGTATCGGAAACAAATACTGGTCTCACAGGCAATGCTGATAGCACAGACTGTAAGAAGAGCCTGTATTCTTGTACTTAAGCCTGCATTGTGTCTTTTGTATTTTATTCCGATGCGATTTCGGTGTTTCATCGTCAATTTGAAGGTCCAAGGAATAAATTGACTTTGTAGTGGTGTATCGGAAACTAATACTGGCCTCACAGGAAAGGCTCAAAGCACAGATATTAAGAAGTTTCACTCTTTTTGCACTTTAGGCGGAATTGTTCCATTTGTATTTAATTCTGATGAAATTTCAGTGTTTCATTGTCATTGTGTATATCCAAGGAATACATTGAACCTGCAGTGGTGTATCGGAAACTAATAGTGGTCTCACACGGAATGCTCAAAGCACCGACCTTAAAAAGAGTCTCTATTCTTGTACTTAATTAGGCATTGTGCCTTTTGACTTAATTCCGATGCGATTTCTGTGTTTCATCGTCAATGTGTATGTCCAAGAAATACATTGAACCTGCAGTGGTGTATCGGAAACTAATACTGGTCTCACAGGAAAGGATCAAAGCACAGACTCCAAGAAGTGTCACTCTTCTTGCACTTATGGCGGCTTGTGCCTTTTGTATTTAATTCCGATGCGATTTCAGTGTTTCATCGTCAATGTGTATGTCCAAGGAATACACTGTACCTGCAGTGGTGTATCGGAAACTAATACTGGTCTCACAGGGAATGCTCAAAGCACCGACTGTAAGAAGAGTCTCTATTCTTGTACTTAAGGCGGCATTGTGCCTATTGCATTTAATTCCGATGCGATTTCGGTGATTCATCGTCAATGTAAAGGTCCGAGGAATACATTGACCCTGTAGTGGTGTATCGGAAACTAATACTGCTCTCACAGGAAAGTATCAAAGCACAGATTTTAAGAAGTTTCACTCTTCTTGCACTTAAGTCGGATTTAATTTCATTGTTTCATTGTCAATGTGTATGTCCAAGGAATACATTGAACCTGCAGTGGTATCGGAAACTAATACTGATCCCACAGGGAATGCTCAAAGCTCCAACTGTAAGAAGAGTCTCTATTCTTGTACTTTAAGCGGCATTGTGCCTTTTGTATTTAATTCCGATGCGATTTCTGTGTTTCATCGTCAATGTGTATGTCCAAGGAATACATTGAACCTGTTGTGGAGTATCGGAAACTAATATTGTTCTTACAGGAAAGGACCAAAGCACAGACTCTAAGAAGTCTCACGCTTCTTGCACTTGATGCGGCTTTGTGCCTTTTGTATTTAATTCCGATGTAATTTCGGTGTTTGATCGTCAATGTGTACGTCCAAGTAATACATTGAACCTGCAGTGGTGTATCGGAAACTAATACTGGTCTCACAGGAAAGGATCAAAGCGCAGACTCTAAGAAGTCTCACTCTTCTTGCATTTAAGGAGGCATTGTGGCTTTTGTATTTAATTCCGATGTAATTTCGGTGTTTCATCGTCAATGTGTATGTCCAAGGAATACAATGACTCTGCTGTGGTGTATCGGAAACTAATACTGGTCTCACAGGGAATGCTCAAAGCACCGACTGTAAGAAGAGTCTCTACTCTTGCACTTAAAACGGCATTGTGCCTTTCATATTTAATTCCGATGTAATTTCAGTGTTTCATCGTCAACGTGTATGTCCAAGGAATACATTTAACCTGCAGTGGTGTATTGGAAACTAATACTGGTCTCACAGGGAATTCTCAAAACACCGACTGTAAGAAGAGTCTCTATTCTTGTACTTAGGGCGGCATTGTGCCTTTTGTATTTAATTCCAATGCGATTTCTGTGTTTCATCGTCAATGTGAAGGTCCAAGGAACACATTGAACCTGCAGTGATGTTTCGGAAACTAATACCGGTCTCACAGGAAAGGATCAAAGCACAAACTCTAAGAAATCTCACATAGCTTGCACTTAAGGCGGCATTGTTCCTTTTGTATTTAATGTCGATGTAATTTCAGTGTTTCATTGTCATTGTGTATGTCCAAGGAATACATTGAACCTGCAGTGGTGTATCGAAAACTAATAGTGGTCTCACACGGAATGGTCACAGCACCGACCTTAAGAAGAGTCTCTATTCTTGTACTTAAGGAGGCATTGTGCCTTTTGTACTTAATTCCGATGCGATTTCTGTGTTTCATCGGCAATGTGTATGTCCAAGAAATACATTGAACCTGCAGTGGTGTATCGGAAACTAATACTGGTCTCACAGGGAATGCTCAAAGCACCGACTGTAAGAAGAGTCTCTATTCTTGTACTTAAGGCGGCATTGTGCCTTTTGTATTTAATTCCGATGCGATTTCGGTGATTCATCGTCAATGTAAAGTTCCAAGAAATACATTGACCCTGTAGTGGTGTATCGGAAAGTAATACTGCTCTCACAGGAAAGTATCAAAGCACAGATTTTAAGAAGTTTCACTCTTCTTGCACTTAAGGCGGATTTAATTTCAGTGTTTCATTGTCAATGTGTATGTCCAAGGAATACATTGAACCTGCAGTGGTATCGGAAACTAATACTGATCTCACAGGGAATGCTCAAAGCTCCAACTGTAAGAAGAGTCTCTATTCTAGTACTTAAGGCGGCATTGTGCCTTTTGTATTTAATTCCGATGCGATTTCTGTGTTTCATCGTCAATGTGTATGTCCAAGAAATACATTGAACCTGCAGTGGTATATCGGAAATTAATACTGGTGTCACACGGAATGCTCAAAGCACCGACTTTAAGAAGAGTCTCTATTCTTGTACTTAAGGCGGCATTGTGCCTTTTGTATTTAATTCCGATGTGATTTCTGTGTTTCATCGTCAAAGTGAAGGTCCAAGGAATACATTGAACCTGCAGTGGTGTATCGGAAATTAATACTGGTCTCACAGGGAATGCTCAAAACACCGACTGTAAGAAGAGTCTCTATTCTTGTACTTAGGGCGGCATTGTGCCTTTTGTATTTAATTCCAATGCGATTTCTGTGTTTCATCGTCAATGTGAAGGTCCAAGGAACACATTGAACCTACAGTGATGTTTCGGAAACTAATACCGGTCTCACAGGAATGGATCAAAACACAGACTCTAAGAAGTCTCACATAGCTTGCACTTAAGGCGGCATTGTTCCTTTTGTATTTAATTTCGATGTAATTTCAGTGTCTCATCGTCAATGTGTATGTCCAGGAAATACATTGAACCTGGAGTGGTGTGTCGGAAACTAATACTGGTCTCACAGGGAATGCTCAAAGCACCGACTGTAAGAAGAGTCTCTATTCTTGTACCTAAGGCGGCATTGTACCTTTTGTCTTTAATTACGATGCAATTTCGGTGTTTCATCGTCAATGTGTATGTCCAAGGAATACATTGAACCTGCAGTGGTGTATAGGAAACTAATACTGGCCTCACAGGAAAGGATCAAAGCACAGACTCTAAGAAGTCTCACTCTTCTTGCATTTAAGGAGGCATTGTGCCATTTGTATTTAATTCCGATGTAATTTCGGTGTTTGATCGTCAATGTGTATGTCCAAGTAATTCATTGAACCTGCTGTGGTGTATCGGAAACTAATACTGCCCTCACAGAGAATGCTCAAAGCACCGACTGTAAGAAGAGTCTCTATTCTTGTGCTTAAGGCGGCATTGTGCCTTATGTATTTAATTCCGATCCGATTTCTATGTCTCATCGTCAATGTGAGTTTCCAAGGAATACATTGAACCTGCAGTGGTGTATCGGGAACTAATACTGGTCTCACAGGGAATGCTCAAAGCACCGACTGTAAGAAGAGTCTGTATTCTTGTACTTAAGGCGGCATTGTAACTTTTGTACTTAATTCCGATGCAATATCTGTGCTTCATCGTCAATGTGAAGGTCCAAGGTATACATTGTACCTGAAGTGGTGTATCGGAATCTAATACTGGACTCGCAGGAAAGGATCAAAGAACAGACTCTTAGAAGACTCACTCTTCTTGCACATAGGGCGCCATTGTGCCATTTGTATTTACTCCGATGCTATTTCTGTGTTTCATCGTCAATGTGTATGTCCAAGGAATACATTGAACCTGCAGTGGTGTATCGGAAACTAATACTGGTCTCACAGGAAAGGATCAAAGCACAGACTCTAAGAAGTCTCACTCTTCTTGCATTTAAGGAGGCATTGTGGTTTTTGTATTTAATTCCGATGTAATTTCGGTGTTTGATCGTCAATGTGTACGTCCAAGTAATACATTGAACCTGCAGTGGTGTATCGGAAACTAATACTGGTCTCACAGGAAAGGATCAAAGCACAGACTCTAAGAAGTCTCACTCTTCTTGCATTTAAGGAGGCATTGTGGCTTTTGTATTTAATTCCGATGTAATTTCGGTGTTTCATCGTCAATGTGTATGTCCAAGGAATACAATGACTCTGCTGTGGTGTATCGGAAACTAATACTGGTCTCACAGGGAATGCACAAAGCACCGACTGTAAGAAGAGTCTCTACTCTTGCACTTAAAACGGCATTGTGCCTTTCATATTTAATTCCGATGTAATTTCAGTGTTTCATCGTCAACGTGTATGTCCAAGGAATACATTGAACCTGCAGTGGTGTATTGGAAACTAATACTGGTCTCACAGGGAATTCTCAAAACACCGACTGTAAGAAGAGTCTCTATTCTTGTACTTAGGGCGGCATTGTGCCTTTTGTATTTAATTCCAATGCGATTTCTGTGTTTCATCGTCAATGTGAAGGTCCAAGGAACACATTGAACCTGCAGTGATGTTTCGGAAACTAATACCGGTCTCACAGGAAAGGATCAAAGCACAAACTCTAAGAAATCTCACATAGCTTGCACTTAAGGCGGCATTGTTCCTTTTGTATTTAATGTCGATGTAATTTCAGTGTTTCATTGTCATTGTGTATGTCCAAGGAATACATTGAACCTGCAGTGGTGTATCGAAAACTAATAGTGGTCTCACACGGAATGGTCACAGCACCGACCTTAAGAAGAGTCTCTATTCTTGTACTTAAGGAGGCATTGTGCCTTTTGTACTTAATTCCGATGCGATTTCTGTGTTTCATCGGCAATGTGTATGTCCAAGAAATACATTGAACCTGCAGTGGTGTATCGGAAACTAATACTGGTCTCACAGGGAATGCTCAAAGCACCGACTGTAAGAAGAGTCTCTATTCTTGTACTTAAGGCGGCATTGTGCCTTTTGTATTTAATTCCGATGCGATTTCGGTGATTCATCGTCAATGTAAAGTTCCAAGAAATACATTGACCCTGTAGTGGTGTATCGGAAAGTAATACTGCTCTCACAGGAAAGTATCAAAGCACAGATTTTAAGAAGTTTCACTCTTCTTGCACTTAAGGCGGATTTAATTTCAGTGTTTCATTGTCAATGTGTATGTCCAAGGAATACATTGAACCTGCAGTGGTATCGGAAACTAATACTGATCTCACAGGGAATGCTCAAAGCTCCAACTGTAAGAAGAGTCTCTATTCTAGTACTTAAGGCGGCATTGTGCCTTTTGTATTTAATTCCGATGCGATTTCTGTGTTTCATCGTCAATGTGTATGTCCAAGAAATACATTGAACCTGCAGTGGTATATCGGAAATTAATACTGGTGTCACACGGAATGCTCAAAGCACCGACTTTAAGAAGAGTCTCTATTCTTGTACTTAAGGCGGCATTGTGCCTTTTGTATTTAATTCCGATGTGATTTCTGTGTTTCATCGTCAAAGTGAAGGTCCAAGGAATACATTGAACCTGCAGTGGTGTATCGGAAATTAATACTGGTCTCACAGGGAATGCTCAAAACACCGACTGTAAGAAGAGTCTCTATTCTTGTACTTAGGGCGGCATTGTGCCTTTTGTATTTAATTCCAATGCGATTTCTGTGTTTCATCGTTAATGTGAAGGTCCAAGGAACACATTGAACCTACAGTGATGTTTCGGAAACTAATACCGGTCTCACAGGAATGGATCAAAACACAGACTCTAAGAAGTCTCACATAGCTTGCACTTAAGGCGGCATTGTTCCTTTTGTATTTAATTTCGATGTAATTTCAGTGTCTCATCGTCAATGTGTATGTCCAGGAAATACTTTGAACCTGGAGTGGTGTGTCGGAAACTAATACTGGTCTCACAGGGAATGCTCAAAGCACCGACTGTAAGAAGAGTCTCTATTCTTGTACCTAAGGCGGCATTGTACCTTTTGTCTTTAATTACGATGCAATTTCGGTGTTTCATCGTCAATGTGTATGTCCAAGGAATACATTGAACCTGCAGTGGTGTATAGGAAACTAATACTGGCCTCACAGGAAAGGATCAAAGCACAGACTCTAAGAAGTCTCACTCTTCTTGCATTTAAGGAGGCATTGTGCCATTTGTATTTAATTCCGATGTAATTTCGGTGTTTGATCGTCAATGTGTATGTCCAAGTAATTCATTGAACCTGCTGTGGTGTATCGGAAACTAATACTGCCCTCACAGAGAATGCTCAAAGCACCGACTGTAAGAAGAGTCTCTATTCTTGTGCTTAAGGCGGCATTGTGCCTTATGTATTTAATTCCGATCCGATTTCTATGTCTCATCGTCAATGTGAGTTTCCAAGGAATACATTGAACCTGCAGTGGTGTATCGGGAACTAATACTGGTCTCACAGGGAATGCTCAAAGCACCGACTGTAAGAAGAGTCTATATTCTTGTACTTAAGGCGGCATTGTAACTTTTGTACTTAATTCCGATGCAATATCTGTGCTTCATCGTCAATGTGAAGGTCCAAGGTATACATTGTACCTGAAGTGGTGTATCGGAATCTAATACTGGACTCGCAGGAAAGGATCAAAGAACAGACTCTTAGAAGACTCACTCTTCTTGCACATAGGGCGCCATTGTGCCATTTGTATTTAATTCCGATGCTATTTCTGTGTTTCATCGTCAATGTGTATGTCCAAGGAATACATTGAACCTGCAGTGGTGTATCGGAAACTAATACTGGTCTCACAGGAAAGGATCAAAGCACAGACTCTAAGAAGTCTCACTCTTCTTGCATTTAAGGAGGCATTGTGGTTTTTGTATTTAAATCCGATGTAATTTCGGTGTTTCATCGTCAATGTGTATGTCCAAGGAATACAATGAATCTGCTGTGGTGTATCGGAAACTAATACTGGTCTCACAGGGAATGCTCAAAACACCGCCTGTAAGAAGAGTCTCTATTCTTGTACTTAGGGTGGCGTTGTGCCTTTTGTATTTAATTCCAATGCGATTTCTGTGTTTCATCGTCAACGTGAAGGTCCAAGGAACACATTGAACCTGCAGTTATGTTTCGGAAACTAATACCGGTCTCACAGGAAAGGATCAAAACACAGACTCTAAGTAGTGTCACATAGGTTGCACTTAAGGCGGCATTGTTCCTTTTGTATTTAATTTCGATGTAATTTCAGTGTTTCATCGTCAATGTGTATGTCCAAGGAATACATTGAACCTGGAGTGGTGTGTCGGAATCTAATACTGGCCTCACAGGGAATGCTCAAAGCACCGACTGTAAGAAGAGTCTCTATACTTGTACTTAAGGCGGCATTGTACCTTTTGTATTTAATTCCGATGCGATTTCTGTGTTTCTTCGTCAATGTGTATGTCCAAGGAATACATTGAACCTGCAGTGGTGTATCGGAAACCAATACTGGTCTCACAGCTAATGCTGAAAGCACAGACTGTAAGAAGAGCCTGTATTCTTGTACTTAAGGCTGCATTGTGTCTTTTGTATTTTATTCCGATGCGATTTCGGTGTTTCATCGTCAATTTGAAGGTCCAAGGAATACATTGACTTTGTAGTGGTGTATCGGAAACTAATACTGGCCTCACAGGAAAGGCTCAAAGCACAGATATTAAGAAGTGTCACTCTTTTTGCACTTAAGGCGGAATTGTTCCATTTGTATTTAATTCTGATGTAATTTCAGTGTTTCATTGTCATTGTGTATATCCAAGGAATACATTGAACCTGCAGTGGTGTATCGGAAACTAATAGTGGTCTCACACGGAATGCTCAAAGCACTGACCTTAAAAAGAGTCTCTATTCTTGTACTTAAGGAGGCATTGTGCCTTTTGACTTAATTCCGATGCAATTTCTGTGTTTCATCGTCAATGTGTATGTCCAAGAAATACATTGAACCTGCAGTGGTGTATCGGAAACTAATACTGGTCTCACAGGAAAGGATCAAAGCACAGACTCCAAGAAGTGTCACTCCTCTTGCACTTATGGCGGCTTGTGCCTTTTGTATTTAATTCCGATGCGATTTCAGTGTTTCATCGTCAATGTGTATGTCCAAGGAATACACTGTACCTGCAGTGGTGTATCGGAAACTAATACTGGTCTCACAGGAAAGGATCAGAGCACAGACTCTAAGAAGTCTCACTCTTCTTGCATTTAACGAGGCATTGTGGCTTTTGTATTTAATTCCGATGTAATTTCGGTGTATCATCGTCAATGTGTATGTCCAAGGAATACAATGACTCTGCTGTGGTGTATCGGAAACTAATACTGGTCTCACAGGGAATGCTCAAAGCACCGACTGTAAGAAGAGTCTCTACTCTTGCACTTAAAACGGCATTGTGCCTTTTATATTTAATTCCGATGTAATTTCAGTGTTTCATCGTCAACGTGTATGTCCAAGGAATACATTGAACCTGCAGTGGTGTATTGGAAACTAATACTGGTCTCACAGGGAATTCTCAAAACACCGACTGTAAGAAGAGTCTCTATTCTTGTACTTAGGGCGGCATTGTGCCTTTTGTATTTAATTCCAATGCGATTTCTGTGTTTCATCGTCAATGTGAAGGTCCAAGGAACACATTGAACCTGCAGCGATGTTTCGGAAACTAATACCGGTCTCACAGGAAAGGATCAAAGCACAGACTCTAAGAAATCTCAAATAGCTTGCACTTAAGGCGGCATTGTTCCTTTTGTATTTAATTTCGATGTAATTTCAGTGTTTCATCGTCAATGTGTATGTCCAAGGAATACATTGAACCTGGAGTGGTGTGTCGGAAACTAATACTGGTCTCACAGGGAATGCTCAAAGCACCGACTGTAAGAAGCGTCTCTATACTTGTACTTAAGGCGGCATTGTACCTTCTGTATTTAACTCCGATGCGATTTCTGTGTTTCATCGTCAATGTGTATGTCAAAGGAATACATTGAACCTGCAGTGGTGTATCGGAAACCAGAACTGGTCGCACAGGGAATGCTCAAAGCACAGACTGTAAGAAGAGCCTGTATTCTTGTACTTAAGGCTGCATTGTGTCTTTTGTATTTTATTCCGATGCGATTTCGGTGTTTCATCGTCAATTTGAAGGTCCAAGGAATACATTGACTTTGTAGTGGTGTATCGGAAACTAATACTGGCCTCACAGGAAAGGATCAAAGCACAGATATTAAGAAGTTTCACTCTTTTTGCACTTAAGGCGGAATTGTTCCATTTGTATTTAATTCTGATGCAATTTCAGTGTTTCATTGTCATTGTGTATGTCCAAGGAATACATTGAACCTGCAGTGGTGTATCGGAAACTAATAGTGGTCTCACACGGAATGGTCAAAGCACCGACCTTAAGAAGAGTCTCTATTCTTGTACTTAAGGAGGCATTGTGCCTTTTGTACTTAATTCCGATGCGATTTCTGTGTTTCATCGGCAATGTGTATGTCCAAGAAATACATTGAACCTGCAGTGGTGTATCGGAAACTAATACTGGTCTCACAGGGAATGCTCAAAGCACCGACTGTAAGAAGAGTCTCTATTCTTGTACTTAAGGCGGCATTGTGCCTTTTGTATTTAATTCCGATGCGATTTCGGTGATTCATCGTCAATGTAAAGTTCCAAGAAATACATTGACCCTGTAGTGGTGTATCGGAAAGTAATACTGCTCTCACAGGAAAGTATCAAAGCACAGATTTTAAGAAGTTTCACTCTTCTTGCACTTAAGGCGGATTTAATTTCAGTGTTTCATTGTCAATGTGTATGTCCAAGGAATACATTGAACCTGCAGTGGTATCGGAAACTAATACTGATCTCACAGGGAATGCTCAAAGCTCCAACTGTAAGAAGAGTCTCTATTCTTGTACTTAAGGCGGCATTGTGCCTTTTGTATTTAATTCCGATGCGATTTCTGTGTTTCATCGTCAATGTGTATGTCCAGGAAATACATTGAACCTGCAGTGGTATATCGGAAATTAATACTGGTGTCACACGGAATGCTCAAAGCACCGACTTTAAGAAGAGTCTCTATTCTTGTACTTAAGGCGGCATTGTGCCTTTTGTATTTAATTCCGATGTGATTTCTGTGTTTCATCGTCAAAGTGAAGGTCCAAGGAATACATTGAACCTGCAGTGGTGTGTCGGAAATTAATACTGGTCTCACAGGGAATGCTCAAAACACCGACTGTAAGAAGAGTCTCTATTCTTGTACTTAGGGCGGCATTGTGCCTTTTGTATTTAATTCCGTGTTTCATCGTCAATGTGAAGGTCCAAGGAACACATTGAACCTGCAGTGATGTTTCGGAAACTAATACCGGTCTCACAGGAATGGATCAAGACACAGACTCTAAGAAGTCTCACATAGCTTGCACTTAAGGCGGCATTGTTCCTTTTGTATTTAATTTCGATGTAATTTCAGTGTCTCATCGTCAATGTGTATGTCCAGGGAATACATTGAACCTGGAGTGGTGTGTCGGAAACTAATACTGGTCTCACAGGGAATGCTCAAAGCACCGACTGTAAGAAGAGTCTCTATTCTTGTACCTAAGGCGGCATTGTACATTTTGTCTTTAATTACGATGCAATTTCGGTGTTTCATCGTCAATGTGTATGTCCAAGGAATACATTGAACCTGCAGTGGTGTATAGGAAACTAATACTGGTCTCACAGGGAATGCTCAAAACACCGACTGTAAGAAGAGCCTCTATTCTTGTACATAGGGCGACATTGTGCCTTTTGTATTTAATTCCAATGCTATTTCTGTGTTTCATCGTCAATGTGAAGGTCCAAGGAACACACTGAACCTGCAGTGATGTATCGGAAACTAATACCGGTCTCACAGGAAAGGATCAAAGCACAGACTCTAAGAAGTCTCACATACCTTGCACTTAAGGCGGCATTGTTCCTTTTGTATTTAATTCCGATGTAATTTCAGTGTTTCATCGTCAATGCGTATGTCCAAGGAATACATTGAACCTGGAGTGGTGTGTCGGAAACTAATACAGGTCTCACAGGGAATGCTCAAAGCACAGACTGTAAGTAGTGTCTCTATACTTGTACTTAAGGCGGCATTGTACCATTTGTATTTAATTCCGATGCGATTTCTGTGTTTCATCGTCAATGTGTATGTCCAAGGAATACATTGAACCTGCAGTGGTGTATCGGAAACCAATACTGGTCTCACAGGGAATGCTCGAAGCACCGACTGTAAGAAGAGCCTGTATTCTTGTAGTTAAGGCTGCATTGTGTCTTTTGTATTTTATTCCGATGCGATTTCGGTGTTTCATCGTCAATTTGAAGGTCCAAGGAAAACATTGATTTTGAAGTGGTGTATCGGAAACTAATACTGGCCTCACAGGAAAGGATCATGGCACAGATATTAAGAAGTTTCACTCTTTTTGCACTTAAGACGGAATAGTTCCATTTGTATTTAATTCCGATGTAATTTCAGTGTTTCATTGTCAATGTGTATGACCAAAGAATACACTGAACCTGCAGTGGTGTATCGGAAACTAATACTGGTCTCACAGGGATTGCTCAAAGCACCGACTGTAAGAAGAGTCTCTATTCCTGTACTTAAGGCGGCATTGAGCTTTTTGTATTTAATTCCGATGCTATTTCTGTGTTTTATCGTCAATGTGAAGGTCAGAGGAATACATTGAACCTGCAGTGGTGTATCGGAAACTAATACTGGTCTCACAGGAAAGGATCAAAGCACAGACTCTAAGAAGTCTCACTCTTCTTGCACTTAAGGCGGCATTGTGTCTTTTATATTTAATTCCGATGTCATTTCGGTGTTTCGTCGTCAATGTGTATGTCCAAGGAATACATTGAACCTGCAGTGGTGTATCGGAAACTAACACTGGTCTCACAGGGAAAGCTCAAAGCACCGACTGTAAGCAGATTCAATATTCTTGTACTTAAGGCGTCATTGTACCTTTTGTATTTAATTCCGATGCGATTTCTGTGTTTCATCGTCAATGTGTATGTCAAAGGAATACATTGAACCTGCAGTGGTGTATCGGAAACCAGAACTGGTCTCACAGGGAATGCTCAAAGCACAGACTGTAAGAAGAGCCTGTATTCTTGTACTTAAGGCTGCATTGTGTCTTTTGTATTTTATTCCGATGCGATTTCGGTGTTTCATCGTCAATTTGAAGGTCCAAGGAATACATTGACTTTGTAGTGGTGTATCGGAAACTAATACTGGCCTCACAGGAAAGGATCAAATCACAGATATTAAGAAGTTTCACTCTTTTTGCACTTAAGGCGGAATTGTTCCATTTGTATTTAATTCTGATGTAATTTCAGTGTTTCATTGTCATTGTGTATGTCCAAGGAATACATTGAACCTGCAGTGGTGTATCGGAAACTAATAGTGGTCTCACACGGAATGGTCAAAGCACCGACCTTAAGAAGAGTCTCTATTCTTGTACTTAAGGAGGCATTGTGCCTTTTATACTTAATTCCGATGCGATTTCTGTGTTTCATCGGCAATGTGTATGTCCAAGAAATACATTGAACCTGCAGTGGTGTATCGGAAACTAATACAGGTCTCACAGGGAATGCTCAAATCACCGACTGTAAGAAGAGTCTCTATTCTTGTACTTAAGGCGGCATTGTGCCTTTTGTATTTAATTCCGATGCGATTTCGGTGATTCATCGTCAATGTAAAGGTCCAAGAAATACATTGACCCTGTAGTGGTGTATCGGAAAGTAATACTGCGCTCACAGGAAAGTATCAAAGCACAGATTTTAAGAAGTTTCACTCTTCTTGCACTTAAGGCGGATTTAATTTCAGTGTTTCATTGTCAATGTGTATGTCCAAGGAATGCATTGAACCTGCAGTGGTATCGGAAACTAATACAGATCTCACAGGGAATGCTCAAAGCTCCAACTGTAAGAAGAGTCTCTATTCTTGTACTTAAGGCGGCATTGTGCATTTTGTATTTAATTCCGATGCGATTTCTGTGTTTCATCGTCAATGTGTATGTCCAAGAAATACATTGAACCTGCAGTGGTATATCGGAAATTAATACTGGTGTCACACGGAATGCTCAATGCACCGACTTTAAGAAGAGTCTCTATTCTTGTACTTAAGGCGGCATTGTGCCTTTTGTATTTAATTCCGATGTGATTTCTGTGTTTCATCGTCAAAGTGAAGGTCCAAGGAATACATTGAACCTGCAGTGGTGTATCGGAAAGTAATACTGGTTTCACAGGGAATGCTCAAAACACCGACTGTAAGAAGAGTCTCTATTCTTGTACTTAGGGCGGCATTGTGCCTTTTGTATTTAATTCCAATGCGATTTCTGTGTTTCATCGTCAATGTGAAGGTCCAAGGAACACATTGAACCTGCAGTGATGTTTCGGAAACTAATACCGGTCTCACAGGAAAGGATCAAAACACACACTCTAAGAAGTCTCACATAGCTTGCACTTAAGGCGGCATTGTTCCTTTTGAATTTAATTTCGATGTAATTTCAGTGTTTCATCGCCAATGTGTATGTCCAAGGAATACATTGAACCTGGAGTGGTGTGTCGGAAACTAATCCTGGTCTCACAGGGAATGCTCAAAGCACCGACTGTAAGAAGAGTCTCTATTCTTGTACTTAAGGCGGCATTGTACCTTTTGTCTTTAATTACGATGCAATTTCAGTGTTTCATCGTCAATGTGTATGTCCAAGGAATACATTGAATCTGCAGTGGTGTATAGGAAACTAATACTGGCCTCACAGGAAAGGATCAAAGCACAGACTCTAAGAAGTCTCACTCTTCTTGCATTTAAGGAGGCATTGTGCCATTTGTATTTAATTCCGATGTAATTTCGGTGTTTGATCGTCAATGTGTATGTCCAAGGAATACAATGAATCTGCTGTGGTGAATCGGAAACTAATACTGGTCTCACAGGAAAGCATTAAAGCACAGACTCTAAGAAGTCTCACTCTTCTTGCATTTAAGGAGGCATTGTGCCTTTTGTATTTAATTCCGATGTAATTTCGGTGTTTCATCATCAATGTGTATGTCCAAGGAATACAATGAATCTGCTGTGGTGTATCGGAAACTAATACTGGTCCCACAGGGAATGCTCAAAGCACCGACTGTAAGAAGAGTCTCTACTCTTGCACTTAAAGCGGCATTGTGTCTTTTATATTTAATTGCGATGGAATTTCAGTGTTTCATCGTCAACGTGTATGTCCAAGGAATACATTGAACCTGTAGTGGTGTATCGGAAACTAATACTGGTCTCACAGGGAATGCTCAAAACACCGACTGTAAG
Organism: Schistocerca serialis cubense; assembly: GCF_023864345.2. Taxonomy (NCBI): domain Eukaryota; kingdom Metazoa; phylum Arthropoda; class Insecta; order Orthoptera; family Acrididae; genus Schistocerca; species Schistocerca serialis. The sequence continues at coordinate 29,700,292 of NC_064643.1, forward strand.
AAGAGCCTCTATTCTTGTACTTAGGGCGACATTGTGCCTTTTGTATTTAATTCCAATGCTATTTCTGTGTTTCATCATCAATGTGAAGGTCCAAGGAACACACTGAACCTGCAGTGATGTATCGGAAACTAATACCGGTCTCACAGGAAAGGATCAAAGCACAGACTCTAAGAAGTCTCACATACCTTGCACTTAAGGCGGCATTGTTCCTTTTGTATTTAATTCCGATGTAATTTCAGTGTTTCATCGTCAATGCGTATGTCCAAGGAATACATTGAACCTGGAGTGGTGTGTCGGAAACTAATACAGGTCTCACAGGGAATGCTCAAAGCACAGACTGTAAGAAGTGTCTCTATACTTGTACTTAAGGTGGCATTGTACCATTTGTATTTAATTCCGATGCGATTTCTGTGTTTCATCGTCAATGTGTATGTCCAAGGAATACATTGAACCTGCAGTGGTGTATCGGAAACCAATACTGGTCTCACAGGGAATGCTCAAAGCACCGACTGTAAGAACACTCTCTATTCTTGTAGTTATGGTGGCATTGTGCCTTTTGTATTTAATTCCGATGCGATTTCTGTGTTTCATCGTCAATGTGAAGGTCCGAGGAATACACTGAACCAGCAGTGGTGTATCGGAAACTAATACTGGTCTCACAGGGAATGCTCAAAGCACCCAATGTAAGAAAAGTTTCTAGTGTTGTACTTAAGGCGGCATTGTGCCTTTTGTATTTAATTGCGATGCGATTACAGTGTTTCATCGTCAATGTGTAAGTCCGAGGAATACATTGAACCTGCAGTGCTGTATCGGAAACTAATACTGGTCTCACAGGAATGGATCAAAGCACAGACTCTAGGAAGTCTCACTCTTCTTGCACTTAGGGCGGCATTGTGCCTTTTGTATTTAATACCGATGTAATTTCAGTGTTCCATCGACAATGTGTATGTCCAAGGAATACATTGAACCTGCAGTGGTGTATCGGAGACAAATACTGGACAGACAGGGAATGCTCAAAGCACCGACTGTAAGAAGAGTCTCTACTCTTGTACTTAATTCGGCATTGTGCCTTATGTATTTAATTCCGTTGCGATTTCTGTGTATCACCGTCAATGTGATGGTCCAAGGAATACATTGAACCTGCAGTGGTGTATCGGAAACTAATACTAGTCTCACAGGGTATGCTCAAAGCACCGACTGTAAGAAGAGTCTCTATTCTTGTACTTAAGGCTTCATTGTGCATTTTGTATTTAATTCCGATGCGATTTCAGTGTTTCATCGTCAATGTGTATGTCCAGTTAATACATTGAACCTGCAGTGGTGTATCGGAAGCTAATACTGGTCTCACAGGGAATGCTCAAATCACCGACTGTACGAAGAGTCACAATTCTTGTACTTGTGGCGGCATTGTGCATTTTGTATTTAATTCCGATGCTATTTCTGTGTTTTATCGTCAATGTGAAGGTCCAAGGAATACATTGAACCTGCAGTGGTGTATCGGAAACTAATACTGGTCTCACAGGAAAGGATCAAAGCACAGACTCTAAGAAGTCTCACTCTTCTGGCACTTAAGGCGGCATTGTTCCTTTTATATTTAATTCCGATGTAATTTCGGTGTTTCATCGTCAATGTGTATGTCCAAGGAATACATTGAACCTCCTGTGGTGTATCGGAAACTAATATTGGTCTCACAGGGAATGCTCAAAGCACCGACTGTAAGCAGAATCTCCATTCTTGTTCTTAAGGCGTCATTGTGCCTTTTGTATTTAATTCCGATGCGATTTCAGTGTTTCATCGTCAATGTGAAGGTCCGCGGAATACACTGAACCAGCAGTGGTGTATCGGAAACTAATACTGGTCTCACAGGGATTGCTCAAAGCACCCAATGTAAGAAAAGTTTCTAATGTTGTACTTAACGCGGCTTTGTGCATTTTGTATTTAATTCCGATGCGATTTATGTGTTTCATCGTCAATGTGAAGGTTCAAGGAATACATTAAACCAGCAGTTGTGTATCGGAAACTAATACTGGTCTCTCAGGGAAAGCTCAAAGCACCGACTGTAAGCTGAATCAATATTCTTGTGCTTAAGGCGTCATTGTGCCTTTTGTATTTAATTCGGATGCGATTTATGTGTTTCATCGTCAATGTCAAGGTCCAAGGAATACATTGAACCAGGAGTGGTGTATCGGAAACTAATACTGGTCTCACAGGGAATGCTCAAAGCACCGACTGTAAGAAGAGCCTCTATTCTTGTACTTAAGGCGGCATTGTGCCTTATGTATTTAATTCCGATTCGATTTCTGTGCTTCATTGTCAATGTGTATGTCCAAGGAATACATTGATCCTGCAGTGGTGTATCGGAAACTAATACTGGTCTGACAGGGAATGCTCAAAGCACCGACTGTAAGAACAGTCTCTATTCTTGTAGTTATGGCGGCATTGTGCCTTTTGTATTTAATTCCGATGCGATTTCTGTGTTTCATCGTCAATGTGAAGGTCCGCGGAATACACTGAACCAGCAGTGGTGTATCGGAAACTAATACTGGTCTCACAGGGATTGCTCAAAGCACCCAATGTAAGAAAAGTTTCTAATGTTGTACTTAACGCGGCTTTGTGCATTTTGTATTTAATTCCGATGCGATTTCTGTGTTTCATCGTCAATGTGAAGGTTCAAGGAATACATTGAACCTGCAGTGGTGTATCGGAAACTATTACTGGTCTCACAGGAAAGGATAAAAACACAGACTCTAAGAAGTCTCATTCTTCTTGTACTTAAGGCGGCATAGTGCCTTTTGTATTTTATTCCGATGCGATTTCTGTGTTTCATCGTCAATGTGAAGGTCCTAGGAATACATTGAACCTGCAGTGGTGTATCGGAAACTAATACTGGTCTCACAGGGAATGCTCAAATCACCGACTGTACGAGGAGTCTATATTCTTGTTCTTAAGGCGGCATTGTGCCTTTCGTATCTAATTACGATTCGATTTCTGTATTTCATCGTCAATATGAAGGGCCAAGGAAAACATTGAAGCTGCAGTGGTGTATCGGAAACTAATACTGGTCTCACAGGAAAGGATAAAAGCACAGACTCTAAGAAGTCTCATTCTTCTTGTACTTAAGGCGGCACTGAGTCTTTTGTATTTAATTCCGATGTAATTTCAGAGTTTCATCGTCAATGTGTATGTCCAAGGAATACATTGTACCTGCAGTGGTGTATCGGAAACTAATACTGGTCTCACAGGGAATGCTCAAAGCACCGATTGTAAGAACAGTCTCTATTCTTGTACTTATGGTGGCATTGTGCCTTTTGTAGTTAATTCCGATGCGATATCTGTGTTTCATCGTCAATGTGAGGTCCGAGGAATACACTGAACCTGCAATGGTGTATCGGAAACTAATACTGGTCTCACAGGGAATGCTCAAAGCGCCCACTGTTAGAAAAGTTTCTAATCATGTACTTAAGGCGGTTTTGTGCCTTTTGTATTTAATTCCGATGCGATTTCTGTTTCATCGTCAATGTGAAGGACCAAGGAATACATTGAACCTGCAGTGGTGTATCGGAAACAAATACTGGTCTCACAGGAAAGAATCAAAGCACGGACTCTAAGAAGTCTCACTCATCTTGCACTTATGGCGGAATTGTTCGTTTTGGATTTAATTCCGATGTAATTTCAGTGTTTCATTGCCAATGTGTATGTCCAAAGAATACATTGAACCTACAGTGGTGTATCGTAATTTAATACTGGTCCCACAGGGAATGCTCAAAGCACCGACTGTAAGAAGAGCCTCTATTCCTTGTACTTAAGGCGGCATAGTGCCTTTTGTATTTTATTCCGATGCGAATTCTGTGTTTCTTCGTCAGTGTGATGGTCCTAGGAATACATTGAACCTGCAGTGGTGTATCGGAAACTAATTATGGTCTCACAGGAAAGGATCGAGGCACAGACTCCCAGAAGTGTCACTCTTCTTGCACTTAAGGCGGCATTGTGCCTTTTGTATTTAATTCCGATGCGATTTCAGTGTTTCATCGTCAATGTGTAAGTCCGAGGAATACATTGAACCTGCAGTGCTGTATCGGAAACTAATACTGGTCTCACAGGAAAAGATAAAAGCAAAGACTCTAAGAAGTCTCATTCTTCTTGTACTTAAGGCGGCATTGGGTCTTTTGTATTTAATTCCGATTCGATTTCTGTGTTTCATCGTCAATGAGAAGGTCCTGAGAATACACTGAACCTACAATGGTGTATCGGAAACTAATACTGGTCTCACAGGGAATGCTCAAAGCACCCACTGTGAGAAAATTTTCTAATCTTGTACTTAAGGCGGCTTTATGCCTTTTGTATTTAATTCCGATGCGATTCCTGTGTTGTGTCTCCAATGTGAAGGTCCAAGGAATACATTGAACCTGCAGTGGTGTATCGGATACTAATACTGGTCTCACAGGGAATGCGCAAAGCACCGACTGTAAGAAGAGTCTGTATTGTTGTACTTAAGGCGGCATTTTGCCTTTTCTATTTAATTCCGATGCGATTTCTATGTTTCTTCGTCAATGTGAAGGTCCGCGGAATACACTGAACCTGCAGTGGTGTATCGGAAACTAATACTGGTCTCACAGGGAATGGTCAAAGCACCGACTGTAACAAGAGTCTCTATTCCTGTACTTAAGGCGGCATTGTGCCTTTTGTATTTAATTCCGATGCGATTTCTGTGTTTCATCGTCAATGTGTATGTCCAAGGAATACATTTAACCTGCAGTGGTTTATCGGAAACTAATTCTGGTCTCACACGGAATTCTCAAATCACCGACTGTATGAAGAGTCTCTATTCTTGTACTTAAGGCGGCACTGTGCCTTTTGTATTTAATTCCGATGTATTTTCGGTGTTTCATCGTCAATGTGTATGTCCAAGAAATACATTGAACCTGCTGTGGTGTATCGGAAACTAATATTGGTCTCACAGGGAATGCTCAAATCACCGACAGTAAGAAGAGTCTATATTCTTGTACTTAAGGCGGAATTGTGCCTTATGTATTTAATTACGATTCCATTTCTGTATTTCATCGTCAATATGAAGGGCCAAGGAATACATTGAACCGGCAGTGGTGTATCGGAAACTAATACTGGTCTCACAGGAAAGGATAAAAACACAGACTCTAGGAAGTCTCATTCTTCTTGTACTTAAGGCGGCATTGAGTCTTTTGTAATTAATTCTGATGTAATTTCAGTGTTTCATCGTCAATGTGTATGTCCAAGGAATACATTGAACCTGCAGTGGTGTATCGGAAACTAATACTGGTCTGACAGGGAATGCTCAAAGCACCGACTGTAAGAACAGTCTCTATTCTTGTAGTTATGGTGGCATTGTGCCATTTGTATTTAATTCCGATGCGATTTCTGTGTTTAATCGTCAATGTGAAGGTCCGCGGAATACACTGAACCTGCAGTGGTGTATCGGAAACTAATACTGGTCTCACAGGGATTGCTCAAAGCACCCAATGTAAGAAAAGTTTCTAATGTTGTACTTAACGCGGCTTTATGCATTTTGTATTTAATTCCGATGCGATTTCTGTGTTTCATCGTCAATGTGAAGGTCCAAGGAATACATTGAACCTGCGGTGGTGTATCGGAAACTAATTATGGTCTCACAGGAAAGGATCAAGGCACAGATTCCAAGAAGTGTCACTCTTTTTGCGCTTATGGCGGCATTGAGCCTTTTGTATTTAATGCCGATGCGATTTCAGTGTTTCGTCGTCAATGTGTAAGTCCGAGGAATACATTGAACCTGCAGTGCTGTAACGGAAACTAATACTGGTCTCACAGGAAAGGATCAAAGCACAGACTCTAAGAAGGCTCACTCTTCTTGCACATAAGGCGGCATTGTGCCTTTTGAATTTAATTATGATGTAATTTCAGTGTTCCATCGCCAATGTGTATGTCCAAGGAATACATTGAACCGGCAGTGGTGTATCGGAAACTAATACTGGTCTCACAGGGAATGCTCAAAGCACCGACTGTACGAAGAGTCACTATTCTTGTACTTGTGGCGGCATTGTGCCTTTTGTATTTAATTCCGATGCGATTTCTGTGTTTCATCGTCAATGTGAAGGACCAAGGAATACATTGAACCTGCAGTGGAGTATGGGAAACTAATACTGGTCTCACAGGAAAGGAACAAAGCACGGACTCTAAGAAGTCTCACTCTTCTTGCACTTATGGCGGAATTGTTCGTTTTGTATTTAATTCCGATGTAATTTCAGTGTTTCATTGCCAATGTGTATGTCCAAAGAATACACTGAACCTGCAGTGGTGTATCGGAATCTAATACTGGTCTCACAGGGAATGCTCAAAGCACCGACTGTAAGAAGAGCCTCTATTCTTGCACTTAAGGCGGCATAGTGCCTTTTGTATTTAATTCCGATGCGATTTCTGTGTTTCATCGTCAATGTGTATGTCCAAGGAATACATTGAACCTGCTGTGGTGTATGGGAAACTAATACTGGTCTCACACGGAATGCTCAAAGCACCGACTGTAAGAAGAGTCTCTATTCTTGTACTTAAGTTGGCATTGTGCCTTTTGTATTTAATTCCGATGCGATTTCTCTGTTTCATCGTCAATGTGATGGTCCCAGGAATACATTAAGCCTGCAGTGGTGTATCGGAAACTAATACTGGTCTCACAGGGTATGCTCAAAACACCGACTGTAAGAAGAGTCTCTATTCTTGTACTTAAGGCATCATTGTGCCTTTTGTATTTAATTCCGATTCGATTTCTGTATTTCATCGTCAATATGAAGGGCCAAGAAATACATTGAACCTGCAGTGGTGTATCGGAAACTAATACTGGTCTCACAGGAAAGGATAAAATCACAGACTCTAAGAAGTCTCATTCTTCTTGTACTTAAGGCGGCATTGAGTCTTTTGTATTTAATTCCGATGTAATTTCAGTGTTTCATCGTCAATGTGTATGTCCAAGGAATACATTGAACCTGCAGTGGTGTATCGGAAACTAATACTGGTCTCACAGGGAATGCTCAATGCACCGACTGTAAGAACAGTCTCTATTCTTGTACTTATGGTGGCATTGTGCCATTTGTATTTAATTCCGATGCGATTTCTGTGTTTCATCGTCAATGTGAAGGTCCGAGGAATACACTGAACCTGCAGTGGTGTATCGGAAACTAATACTGGTCTCACAGGGAATGCTCAAAGCACCGACTGTAAGAAGAGTCTCTATTTCTGTACTTAAGGCGGCATTGTGCCTTTTGTATTTATACCGATGCGATTTCTGTGTTTCATCGTCAATGTGTATGTCCAAGGAATACATTGAACCTGCAGTGTTGTATCGGAAACTAATTCTGGTCTTACACGGAATGCTCAAAGCACCGACTGTAAGAAGAGACCCTATTCTTGTACTGAAGGCGGCATTGAGCATATTGTATTTAATTCCGATGCGATTTCTGTGTTTCATCGTCAATGTGAGGGTCCTAGGAACACATTGAACCTGCAGTGGTGTATCGGAAACTAATACTGGTCTCACAGGAAAGGATCAAATCACAGACTCCAAGAAGTGTCACTCTTCTTGCACATATGGCGGCATTGTGCCTTTTGTATTTAATTCCGATGTAAATTCAGTGTCCCATCGTCAATGAGTATGTCCAAGGAACACATTGAACCTGCAGTGGTGTATCGGAAACTAATACTGGTCTCACAGGGAATGCTCAAAGCACCGACTGTAAGAACAGTCCCTATTCTTGTACTTATGGTGGCAGTGTGCATTTTGTATTTAATTTCGATGCGATTTCTGTGTTTCATCGTCAATGTGTATGTCCACGGAATACATTGAACCTGCAGTGGTGTATCGGAATCTAATACTGGTCTCACAGGGAATGCTCAAAGCATCGACTGTAAGAAGAGTCTCTATTCTTGTACTTAAGTCGGCATTGTGCCTTATGTATTTAATTCCGATGCGATTTCTGTGTTTCATCGTCAATGTGAAGATCCAAGGAATACATTGAACCTGCAGTGGTGTATCGGAAACTAATACTGGTCTCACATGGTATGCTCAAAGCACCGACTGTAAGAAGAGTCACTATTCTTTTACTTCAGGCGGCATTGAGCATTTTGTATTTAATTCCGATCCGATTTCCCTGTTTCATCGTCAATGTGAAGATCCAAGGAATACATTGAACCTGCAGTGGTCTATCAGAAACTAATACTGGTCTCACAGGTAGTGCTCAAATCACCGACTGTAAGAAAAGTCTATATTCTTGTACTTAAGGCGGCATTGTGCCTTTTGTATTTAATTCCGATTCGATTTCTGTATTTCATCGTCAATATGAAGGGCCAAGGAATACATTGAACCTGCGGTGGTGCATCGGAAACTAATACTCGTCTCCCAGGAAAGGATAAAAGCACAGACTCTAAGAAGTATCATTCTTCTTGTACTTAAGGCGGCATTGAGTATTTTGTATTTAATTCCGATGTAATTTCAGTGTTTCATCGTCAATGTGTATGTCCAAGGAACAGATTGAACCTGCAGTGGTGTATCGGAAACTAATACTGGTCTCACAGGGAATGCTCAAAGCACCGACTGTAAGAACAGTCCCTAGTCTTGTACTTATGGTGGCATTGTGCATTTTATATTTAATTTCGATGCGATTTCTGTGTTTCATCGTCAATGTGAAGGTCCGAGCAATACACTGAACCTGCAGTGGTGTGTCGGAAACTAATACTGGTCTCACAGGGAATGCTCAAAGCACCCACTGTATAAAAAGTTTCTAATATTGTACTTAAGGCGGCTTTGTGCCCTTTGTATTTAATTCTAATGCGATTTCTGTTTTTCATCGTCAATGTGAATGTCCAAGAAATACATTGAACCTGCAGTGGTGTATCGGAAACTAATACTGGTCTCACAGTCAATGCGCAAAGCTCCGACTGTAAGAAGAGTCTGTATTGTTGTACTTAAGGCGGCATTTTGCCTTTTCTATTTAATTCCGATGCGATTTCTATGTTTTTTTCGTCAATGTGAAGTTCCTAGGAATACATTGAACCTGCAGTGGTGTTTCGGGAACTAATACTAGTCCCACAGGGAATGCTCAAATCACCGACTGTAAGAAGAGTTTCTATACTTGTACTTAAGGAGGCATTGTGCCTTTTGTATTTAATTCACATGCGATTTCTGTGTTTCATCGTCAATGTGAAGGTCGAAGGAATACATTGAACCTGCAGTGGTGTATAGGAAACTAATACTGGTCTCACAGGGAATGCTCAAAGCACCGATTGTAAGAAGAGTTTCTATTCTTGTACTGAAGGCGGCATTTAGCATTATGTATTTAATTCCGATGCGATTTCTATGATTCATCGTCAATGTGAAGGTCCAAGGAATACATAGCACCTGCAGTGGTGTTTCGGAAACTAATTCTGGTCTCACACGGAATGCTGAAAGCTCCGACTGTAAGAAGAGTCTCTATTCTTGTACTGAAAGCGGCATTGAGCATTTTGTATTTAATTCCGATGCGATTTCTGTGTTTCATCGTCAACATGAAGGTCCAAGGAATACATTGAACCTGCAGTGGTGTATCGGAAACTAATACTGGTGTCACAGGAAAGGATTAAAGCACAGACTCTAAGAAGTCTCACTCTTCTTGCACTTATGGCGGAATTGTTCGTTTTGTATTTGATTCCGATGTAATTTCAGTGTTTCATCGTCAATGTGTATGTCCAAGGAACAGATTGAACCTGCAGTGGTGTATCGGAAACTAATACTGGTCTCACAGGGAATGCTCAAAGCACCGACTGTAAGAAGTGTCTCTATTCTTGTACTTGTGGTGGCATTGTGCATTTTGTATTTAATTCCGATGCGATTTCTGTGTTTCATCGTCAATGTGAAGGTCCAAGGAATACACTGAACCTGCAGTGGTGTATCGGAAACTAATACTGGTCACACAGGGAATGCTCAAAGCACCGACTGTAAGAAAAGTTTCTAATCTTGTACTTGAGGCGGCATTGTGCTTTTGTATTTAATTCCAATGCGATTTCTGTGTTTCATCGTCAATGTGAAGGTCAAAGGAATACATTACACCTGCAGTGGTGTATCGGAAACTAATACTGGTCTCACAGGGAATGCGAAAGGCACCGACTGTAAGAAGAGTCTGTATTCTTGTACTTAAGGCGGCATTATGCCTTTTGTATTTAACACCGATGCGATTTCTGTGTTTCTTCGTCGATGTGAAGGTCCTAGGAATACATTGAACCTGCAGTGGTGTATCGGAAACTAATACTGGTCTCACAGGGAATGCTCAAAGCACCGACTGCAAGAAGAGTCTCTATTCTTGCACTTAAGGCGGCATTGTGCCCCTTGTATTTAATTCCGATATAATTTTTGTTTTTCATCGGGAATGTGTATGTCCAAGGAAGTCATTGAATGTGCAGTGGTGTATTGGAAACTAATACTTGTCTCACAGGGAATGCTCAAAGCACCGACTGTAAGAAGAGACTCTATTCTTGTACTTAAGGCGGCATTGTGCCTTTTGTATTTAATTCCGATATAAATTCAGTGTTTCATCGTCAATGTGTATGTCCAGTCAATACATTGAACCTGAAGTGGTGTATCGGAAACTAATACTGGTCTCACAGGAAATGCTCAAGGCGCCGACTGTACGAAGAGTCACTATTCTTGTACTTGAGGAGACATTGTGCCTTTTGTATTTAATTCCGATGCAATTTCTGTGTTTCATCGTCAATGTGAAGATCCATGGAATACATTGAACCTGCAGTGGTGTATCGGAAACTAATACTGGTCTCACAGGGAATACTCAAATGTACCGACGTAAGAAGAGTCTATATTCTTGTACCTAAGGCGGCATTGTGCCTTTCGTATTTAATTCCGATTCGATTTCTGTATTTCATCGTCAATGTGAACGACCAAGGAATACATTGAACTTGCAGTGGTGTATAGGAAACTAATACTGGTCTCACAGGAAAGGGTAAAAACACAGAATCTAAGAAGTCTCACTCTTCTTGTACTTAAGGCGGCATTGAGTCTTTTATATTTAATTCCGATGTAATTTCGGTGTTTCATCGTCAATGTGTATGTCCAAGGAATACATTGAACCTGCAGTTGTGTATCGGAAACTAATACTGGTCTCACAGGGAATACTCAAAATACCGACTGTAAGAAGAGTCTCTATTCTTGTATTTAAGGCGGCATTGTGCATTTTGTATTTAATTCCGATGCGATTTCTATGTTTCATCGTCAATGTGAAGCTCCGAGGAATACATTGAACCTGCAGTGGTGTACCGGAAACTAATACTGGTCTCACAGGGAATGCTCAAACACCGACCGTACGAAGAGTCTCTATTCTTGTACTTAAGGCGGCATTGTGCCTTTTGTACTTAAATCCGATGCGATTTCTGTGGTTCATCGTCAATGTGAAGGTCCAAGGAATACATTGAACCTGCAGTGGTGTATCGGAAACTAATACAGGTCTCACAGGGAATGCTCAAAGCACCGATTGTAAGAAGAGTCTCTATTCATGTACTAAAGGCGGCATTGAGCATTATGTATTTAATTCCGATGCGATTTCTATGTCTCATCGTCAATGTGAAGGTCGAAGGAATACATTGCACGTGCAGTGGTGTATCGCAAACTAATTCTGGTCTCACACGGAATGCTGAAAGCACCGACTGTAAGAAGAGTCTCTATTCTTGTACTGAAGGCGGCATTGATAATTTTGTCTTAATTCCGATGCGATTTTTGTGTTTCATCGTCAATGTGAAGGTCCAAGGAATACATTGCACCTCCAGTGGTGTATCGGAAACTAATACTGGTCTCACAGGAATGGATTAAAGCACAGACTCTAACAAGTCTCACTCTTCTTGCACATATGGGGGAATTGTTCGTTTTGTATTTAATTCCGATGTAATATCAGTGTTTCATCGTCAATATGTATGTCCAAGGAATACATTGAACCTGCAGTGGTGTTTCGGAAACTAATACTGGTCTCACAGGGAATGTCAAAGCATCGACTGAAAGAAGTGTCCCTATTCATGTACTTATGGTGGCATTGTGCCTTTTGTAATTAATTCCGATGCGATTTCTGTGTTTCATCGTCAATGTGAAGGCCCAAGGAATACATTAAACCTGCAGTGGTGTATCGGAAACTAATACTGGTCTCACAGGGAATGCGCAAGTCACCGACTGTAAGAAGAGTCTGTATTTTTGTACTTAAGGCGGCATTTTGCCTTTTGTATTTAATTCCGATGCGATTTCTGTGTTTCTTCGTCAATGTGAAGGTCATAGGAATACATTGAACTTGCAGTGGTCTATCGGAAACTAATACTGGTCTCACAGAGAATGCTTAAAGCACCGACTGTAAGAAGAGTCTCTATTCTTGTACTTAAGGCGGCATTGTGCCTTTTGTATTTAATCCCGAGGCGATTTCTGTGCTTCATCGTCAATGTGAAGGTTCAAGGAATACATTGAACCTGCAGTTGTGTATCGGAAACTAATACTGGTCTCACAGGGAATGCTCAAAGCACCTACTCTAAAAAGAGTCTCTATTCCTGTACTTACGCGCTAGTTTGCCTTTTGTATTTCTTTCCGATGCGATTTCTGTTTTTCATCGTCAATGTGAATTTCCAAGGAATACATTGAACCTGGAGTGGTGTATCGGAAACTAATTCTGGTCTCACAGGGAAAGCTCAAAGCACCGACTGTAAGAAGAGTCTCTATTCTGGGACTCAAGGCGGCATTGTGCCTTTTGTATTTAATTCCGATGTAATTTCAGTGTTCCATCGTCAATGTGTATGTCCAAGGAATACATTGAACCTGCAGTGGTGTATCGGAAACTAATACAGGTCTCACAGGGGATGCTCAAAGCACCGACTGTAAGAAGAGTCTCTATTCTTGTACTTAAGGCGGCATTGTGCCTTTTGTATTTAATTCCGATTCGATTTCTGTTTTCATCGTCAATATGAAGGGCCAAGGAATACATTGAACCTGCAGTGGTGTATCGGAAACTAATAGTGGTCTCGCAGGAAAAGATAAAAGCACGGACTCTAAGAAGTCTCATTCTTCTTGTACTTAAGGCGGCATTGAGTCTTTTGTCTTTAATTCCGATGGAATTTCAGTGTTTCATCGTCAATGTGTATGTCCAAGGAACACATTGAACCTGCAGTGGTGTATCGGAAACTAATACTGGTCTCACAGGGAATGCTCAAAGCACGGACTGTAAGAACAGTTCCTATTCTTGTACTTATGGTGACATTGTGCATTTTGTAATTTCGATGCGATTTCTGTGTTTCATTGTCAATGTGAAGGTCCGAGGAATACATTGAACCTGCAGTGGTGTATCGGAAACTAATACTGGTCTCACAGGGAATGCTCAAGGCACCCACTGTAAGAAAAGTATCTAATCTTGTACTTAAGGCGGCTTTGTGCCTTTTGTATTTAATTCTGATGCTATTTCTGTTTTTCATCGTCAATGTGAGGGTCCAAGGAATACATTGAACCTGCAGTGGTGTATCGGAAACTAATACTGGTCTCACAGTCAATGCGCAAAACACCGACTGTAAGAAGAGTCTGTATTGTTGTACTTAAGGCGGCATTTTGCCTTTTCTATCTAATTCCGATGCGATTTCTATGTTTCTTCGTCAATGTGAAGGTCCTAGGAATACAGTGAACCTGCAGTGGTGTATCGGAACCTAATACTGGTCTCACAGATAATGCTCAAAGCACCGACTGTAAGAAGAGTTTCTATACTTGTACTTAAGGCGGCATTGTGCATTTTGTATTTAATTCAGATGCGATTTCAGTGTTTCATCGTCAATGTGAAGCTCTAAGGAATACATTGAAAATGCAGTGGTGTATCGGAAACTAATACTGGTTTCACAAGGACTGCTCAAAGCACCGATTGTAAGAAGAGTCTCTATTCTTGTACTGAAGGCGGCATTTAGCATTATGTATTTAATTAGGATGCGATTTCTATGTTTCATCGTCAATGTGAAGGTCCAAGGAATACATTGCACCTGCAGTGGTGTATCGGAAACTAATTCTGGTCGCACACGGAATGCTGAAAGCACCGACTGTAGGAAGAGTCTCTATTCTTGTACTGAAAGCGGCATTGAGCATTTTGTATTTAATTCCGATGCGATTTCTGTGTTTCATCGTCAATGTGAAGCTCTAAGGAATACATTGCACATGCAGTGGTGTATCGAAAACTAATACTGGTCTCACAGGAAAGGATTAAAGCACAGACTCTAAGAAGTCTCACTCTTCTTGCACTTATGGCGGAATTGCTCGTTTTGTATTTAATTCCGATGTAATTTTAGTGTTTCATCGTCAATGTATATGTCCAAGGAATACATTGTACCTGCAGTGGTGTATCGGAATCTAATACTGGTCTCACCGGGAATGCTCAAAGCACCGACTGTAAGAAGTGTCTCTGTTCTTGTACTTTGGTGGCACTGTGCCTTTTGTATTTAATTGCGATGCGATTTCTGTGTTTCACCGTTAATGTGAAGGTCCAAGGAATACACTGAACCTGCAGTGGTGTATCGGAAACTAATACTGGTCACACAGGGAATGCTCAAAGCACCGACTGTAAGAAAAGTTTCTAATCTTGTACTTGAGGCGGCTTTGTGCTTTTGTATTTAATTCCGATGCGATTTCTGTGTTTCATCGTCAATGTGAAGGTCTAAGGCATACATTAAACCTGCAGTGGTGTATCGGAAACTAATACTGGTCTCACAGGGAATGCGCAAGGCACCGACTGTAAGAAGTGTCTGTATTCTTGTACTTAAGGCATCATTATGCCTTCTGTATTTAATTCCGATGCGATTTCTGTGTTTCTTCGTCAATGTGAAGGTCCTAGGAATACATTGAACCTGCAGTGGTCTATCGGAAACTAATACTGGTCTCACAGGGAATGCTCAAAGCACCGACTGTACGAAGAGTCACTACTTGTACTTGAGGCAACATTGTGCGTTTTGTATTTAATTCCGATGCAATTTCTGTGTTTCATCGTCAATGTGAAGATCCAAGGAATACATTGAACCTGCAGTGGTGTATCGGAAACTAATACTGGTCTCACAGGGAATGATCAAAGCACCGACTGTAAGAAGAGACTATATTCTTGTACCTAAGGCGGCATTTTGCATTTTGTATTAAATTCCGATTCGATTTCTGCATTTCATCGTCAATGTGAAGGACCAAGGAATACATTGAACTTGCAGTGGTGTACCGGAAACTAATACTGGTCTCACAGGGAATACTGAAAGTACCGACTGTAAGAAGGGTCTCTATTCTTGTACTTAAGGTGGCATTGTGCCTTTTGAATTTAATTCCGATGCGATTTCTATGTCTCATCGTCAATCTGAAGGTCCAAGGATTACATTGAACCATCAGTGGTGTATCGGTAACTAATACTGGTCTCACAGGGAATGCTCAAAACACTGACTGCAAGACGAGTCTCTATCCTTGAAGTTACGCGGCAGTTTGCCTTTTGTACTTAATTCAGATGCGATTTCTGTGTCTCATCGTCAATGTGAAGGTCCAAGGAATACATTGCACCTGCAGTGGTGTATCGGAAACTAATTCTGGTCTCACACGGAATGCTGAAAGCACCGACTGTAAGAAGAGTCTATATTCATGTACTAAAGGCGGCATTGAGCATTTTGTATTTAATTCCGATGCGATATCTGTGTTTCATCGTCAATGAGAAGGTCCAAGGAATACATAGCACCTGCAGTGGTGTATATTAAACTAATACTGGTCACACAGGGAATGTCAAAGTATCGACTGTAAGAAGTGTCTCTATTCTTGTACTTATGGTGGCATTGTGCCTTTTGTATTTAATTCCGATGCGATTTCTGTGTTTCATCGTCAATGTGAAGGTCCAAGGAATACACTGAAACTGCAGTGGTCTATCGGAAACTAATACTGGTCACACAATTAATGCTCAAAGCACGGACTGTAAGAAAAGTTTCTAATCTTGTACTTGAGGCGTCTTTGTGCCTTTTTTATTTAATTGCGATGCGATTTCTGTGTTTCATCGTCATTGTGAAGGTCCAAGGGATACATTAATCCTGCAGTGGTGTATCGGAAACTAATACTGGTCTCACAGGGTATGCGCAAGGCACCGACAGTAAGAAGAGTCTGTATTCTTGTTTTCAAGGCGGCATTTTGTCTTTTGTATTTAATTCCTATGCGATTTCTATGTTTCTTCGTCAATGTGAAGGTCATAGGAATACATTGAACCTGCAGTGGTCTATCGGAAACTAATACTGGTCTCACAGGGAATGCTCAAAGCACCGACTGTAAGAAGAGTCTCTATTCTTGCACTTAAGGCGGCATTGTGCCTCTTGTATTTAATTCCGATATAATTTCTGTTTTTCATCTGCGATGTGTATGTCCAAGGAATACATTGAACCTGCAGTGGTGTATTGGAAACTAATACTGGTCTCACAGGGAATGCTCAAAGCACCGACTGTAAGAAGAGTCTCTATTCTTGTACTTATGGCGGCATTGTGCCTTTTGTATTTAATTCCGATGTAAATTCAGTGTTTAATCGTCAATGTGTATGTCAAGTCAATACATTGAACCAGCAGTGGTGTAGCGGAAACTAATACTGGTCTCACAGGGAATGCTCAAGGCACCGACTGTACGAAGAGTCACTATTCTTGTACTTGAGTCAACATTGTGCCATTTCTATTTAATTCCGATGCAATTTCTGTGTTTCATCGTCAATGTGAAGATCCAAGGACTACATTGAACCTGCAGTGGTGTATCGGAACTAATACTGGTCTCACAGAAAATGCTCAAAGCACCGTCTGTAAGAAGAGTCTATATTCTTGTACCTTAGGCGGCATTGTGCCTTTTGTATTTAATACCTTTGCAAATTCTGTATTACATCGTCAATGTGAAGGAGCAAGGAATACCTTGAACTTGCAGAGGTGTATCGGAAACTAATACTGGTCTCACAGGAAAGGATAAAAACACAGACCCTAAGAAGTCTCACTCTTCTTGTACTTAAGGCGGCATTGAGTCTTTTGTATTTAATTCCGATGTAACTTCAGTGTTTCATCGTCAATGTGTATGTCCAAGGAATACATTGAACCTCCAGTGGCGTATCGGAAACTAATACTGGTCTCACAGGGAATACTCAAAATACTGACTGTAAGAAGAGTCTCTATTCTTGTATTTAAGGCGGCATTGTGCCTTTTGTATTTAATTCCGATGCGATTTCTGTGTTTCATCGTCAATGTGAAGGTCCAAGGAATACATCGAACTTGCAGTGGTGTATCGGAAACTAATACTGGTCTCACTGAGAATACTCAAAACACTGACTGTAAGACGAGTGTCTATTCCTGTACTTACGTGGCAGTTTGCCTTTTGTATTTCATTCCGATGCGATTTCTTTTTTTCATCGTCAATGTGAATTTCCAAGGAATACATTGAACCTGGAGTGGTGTATCGGAAACTAATTCTGGTCTCACAGGGAATGCTCAAAGCACCGACTGTAAGAAGAGTCTCTGTTCTTGCACTCAAGGCGGCATTGTGCCTTTTGTATTTAATTCCGATGTAATTTCAGTGTTCCATCGTCAATGTGTATGTCCAAGGAATACGTTGAACCTGCAGTGGTGTATCGGAAACTAATACTGGTCTCACAAGGAATGCTCAAAGCACCGACTGTTAGAAGAGTCTCTATTCTTGTACTTATGGCAGCATTGTGCCTTTTGTATTTAATACCGATTCGAATTCTGTATTTCATCGTCAATATGAAGGGCCAAGGAATACATTGAACCTGCAGTGGTGTATCGGAAACTAATACTGGTCTCCCAGGAAAGGATAAAAGCACAGACTCTAAGAAGTCTCATTCTTCTTGTACTTAAGGCGGCATTGAGTCTTTTGTATTTAATTCCGATGCGATTTCTATGTTTCTTCGTCAATGTGAAGGTCCTAGGAATACATTGAACCTGCAGTGGTCTATCGGAAACTAATACTGGTCTCACAGGGAATGCTCAAAGCACTGACTGTAAGACGAGTCTCTAAACCTTGAAGTTACGGTGCAGTTTGCCTTTTGTATTTAATTCAGATGCGATTTCTGTGTTTCATCGACAATGTGAAGTTCGAAGGAATACATTGAACCTGCAGTGGTGTATCGGAAACTAATACTGGTCTCACATGGAATGCTCAAAGCACCATTTGTAAGAAGAGTCTCTATTCTTGTACTGAAGGCGGCATTGAGCATTATGTATTTAATTCCGATGCGATTTCTATATGTCATCGTCAATGTGAAGGTCCAAGGAATACATTGCACCTGCAGTGGTGTATCGGAAACTAATTCTGGTCTCACACGGAATACTGAAAGCACCGACTGTAAGAAGAGTCTCTATTCTTGTACTAAAGGCGGCATTGAGCATTTTGTATTTAATTCCGATGCGATTTCTGTGTTTCATCGTCTGTGTGAAGGTCCAAGGAATACATTGGATCGGCAGTGGTGTATAGGAAACTAATACTGGTCTCACAGGGAATGTCAAACCATCGACTGTAAGAAGTGTCTCTATTCTTGTACTTATGGTGGCATTGTGCCTTTTGTATTTAATTCCGATGCGATTTCTGTGTTTCATCGTCAATGTGAAGGTCCAAGGAATACACTGAAACTGCAGTGGTGTATCGGATACTAATACTGGTCACACAGTTAATGCTCAAAGCACCGACTGTAAGATAAGTTTCTAATCTTGTACTTGATGCGGCTTTGTGCCTTTTGTATTTAATTCCGATGCGATTTCTGTGTTTCATCGTCAATGTGAAGGTCCAAGGAATACATTAAACCTGCAGTGGTGTATCGGAAACTAATACTGGTCTCACAGGGAATGCGCAAGGCACCGACTGTAAGAAGAGTCTGTGTTCTTGTTTTTAAGGCGGCATTTTGCCTTTTGTATTTAATTACGATGCGATTTCTGTGTTTCTTCGTCAATGTGAAGGTCATAGGAACACATTGAACCTGCAGTGGTCTATCGGAAACTAATACTGGTCTCACAGGGAATGCTCAAAGCACCGACTTTAAGAAGAGTCTCTATTCTTGCACTTAAGGTGGCATTGTGCCTCTTGTATTTAATTCCGATATAATTTCTGTTTTTCATCGGCAATGTGTATGTCCAAGGAATACATTGAACCTGCAGTGGTGTATTGGAAACTAATACTGGTCTCACAGGGAATGCTCAAAGCACCGACTGTAAGAAGAGTCTCTATTCTTGTACTTATGGCGGCATTGTGCCTTTTGTATTTAATTCCGAGGTAAATTCAGTGTTTCATCGTCAATGTTTATGTCCAGTCAATACATTGAACCAGCAGTGGTGTATCGGAAACTAATACTGGTCTCAGAGGGAATGCTCAAGGCACCGACTGTACGAAGAGTCACTATTCTTGTACTTGAGTCAACATTGTGCCTTTTGTATTTAATTCCGATGCAATTTCTGTATTTCATCGTCAACGTGAAGGACCAAGGAATACCTTGAACTTGCAGAGGTGTATCGGAAACTAATACTGGTCTCACAGGAAAGGATAAAAACACAGACTCTAAGAAGTCTCACTCTTCTTGTACTTAAGGCGGCATTGAGTCTTTTGTATTTAATTCCGATGTAACTTCAGTGTTTCATCGTCAATGTGTATGTCCAAGGAATACATTGAACCTGCAGTGGCGTATCGGTAACTAATACTGGTCTCACAGGGAATACTCAAAATACCGACTGTAAGAAGAGTCTCTATTCTTGTACTGAAGGCGGCGTTGAGCATTATGTATTTAATTCCGATGCGATTTCTATGTCTCATCGTCAATGTGAAGGTCCAAGGAATACATTGCACCTGCAGTGGTGTATCGGAACTAATACTGGTCTCACAGGGAATGCTCAAAGCACCGACTGTAAGAAGAGTCTATATCCTTGTACATAAGGCGGCATTGTGCCTTTTGTATTTAATTCCGATGCAATCTCTGTGTTTCATCGTCAATGTGAAGGTCCAAGGAATACATTGAACTTGCAGAGGTGTATCGGAAACTAATACTGGTCTCACAGGAAAGGATAAAAACACATACTTTAAGAAGTCCCACTCTTCTTGTACTTAAGGCGGCATTGAGTCTTTTATATTTAATTCCGATGTAATTTCAGTGTTTCATCGTCAATGTGTATGTCCAAGGTATACATTGAACCTGCAGTGGTGTATCGGAAACTAACACTGGTCTCACAGGGAATGCTCAAAGCACCGACTGAAGGAAGAGTATCTATTCTTGTACTTAAGGCGGCATTTTGCCTTTTGTATTTAATTCCGATGCGATTTCTGTGTTTCTTCGTCAATGTGAAGGTCCTAGGAATACATTGAACCTGCAGTGGTCTATCAGAAACTAATACTGGTCTCACAGGGAATGCTCAGAGCACCGACTGTAAGAAGGGTCTCTATTCTTGCACTTAAGGCGGCATTGTGCCTTTTGTATTTAATTCCGATATAATTTCTGTTTTTTATCGGCAATGTGTATGTCCAAGGAATACATTGAACCTGCAGTGGTGTATTGGAAACTAATACTGGTCTCACAGGCAATGCTCAAAGCACCGACTGTAAGAAGAGTCTCTATTCTTGTACTTTAGGCGGCATTGTGCCTTTTGTATTTAATTCCGATGTAATTTCAGTGTTTCATAGTAAATGTGTATGTCCAGTCAATTCATTAAACCTGCAGTGGTGTATCGGAAACTTATACTGGTCCCACAGGGAATGCTCAAAGCACCGACTGTACGAAGAGTCACTATTGTTGTACTTGAGGCGGCATTGTGCCTTTTGTATTTAATTCCGATGCGATTTCTCTTTTTCATCGTCAATGTGAAGATCCAAGGAATACATTTAACCTGCAGTGGTGTATCAGAAACTAATACTGGTCTCACAGGGAATGCTCAAAGCACCGACTGTAAGAAGAGTCTATATACTTGTACCTAAGGCGGCATTGTGCCTTTTGTATTTAATTCCGATTCGATTTCTGTATTTCATCGTCAATGTGAAGGACCAAGGAATACATTGAACATGCGGTGGTGTATCGGAAACTAATACTGGTCTCATAGGAAAGGATAAAAACACAGACTCTAAGAAGTCACACTCCTCTTGTACTTAAGGCGGCATTGAGTCTTTTGTATTTAAATCCGATGTAATTTCAGTGTTTCATCGTCAATGTGTATGTCCGAGGAATACATTGAACCTGCAGTGGTGTATTGGAAACTAATACTGGTCTCACAGGGAATGCTCAAAGCACCGACTGTAAGAAGAGTCTCTATTCTTGTACTTAAGGCGACATTGTGCCTTTTGTATTTAATTCCGATGCTATTTCTGTGTTTCATCGTCAATATGATGGTCCAAGGAATACATTGAACCTGCAGTGGTGTATCGGAAACTAATTTTGGTCTCACAGGGAATGCTCAAAGCACCGACTGTAAGAAGAGTCTCCATTCTTGCACTTAAGGCGGCATTGTGACTTTTGTATTTAATTCCGATATAATTTCTGTTTTTCATCGGCAATGTGTACGTCCAAGGAATACATTGAACCTGCAGTGGTGTATTGGAAACTAATACTGGTGTCACAGGGAATGCTCAAAGCACCGACTGTAAGAAGAGTCTCTATTCTTGTACTTAAGGCGGCATTGTGCCTTTTGTATTTAATTCCAATGTAATTTCTGTGTTTCATCGTCAATGTGAAGGTCCGAGGAATACATTGAACCTGCAGTGGTGTATCGGAAACTAATACTGGTCTCACAGGGAATGATCAAAGCACCGACCGTAAGAAGAGTCTCTATTCTTGTAGTCAAGGCGGCATTGTGCTTTTGTATTTAATTCCGATTCCATTTCTGTGTCTCATCGTCAATGTGAAGGTCCAAGGAATACATTGAACCTGCAGTGGTGTATCGGGAGCTAATACTGGTCTCACAGGGAATGCTCAAAACACTGACTGTAAGACAAGTCTCTATTCTTGTAATTACGCGGCAGCTTGCCTTTTGTATTTCATTCCGATGCGATTTCTGTGTTTCATCGTCAATGTGAAGGTCCAAGGAATATATTGTACCTGCAGTGGTGTATCGGAAACTAATACTGGCCTCACAGGGAATGCTCAAAGCACCGACCGTTAGAAGAGTCTCTATTCTTGTACATAAGGCGGCATTGTGCATTTGTACTTAATTCCGATGCGATTTCTGTGTTTCATCGTCAAAGTGAAGGTCCAAGGAATACATTGAACCTACAGTGGTGTATCAGAAACTAATACTGGTCTCACAGGGAATGCTCATAGCACCGACTGTAAGAAGGGTCTCTATTCTTGTACTTAAGGCGGCATTGTGCCTTTTGAATTTAATTCCGATGCGATTTCTGTGTTTAATCGTCAATGTGAAGGTCCAAGGAATACATTGTGCCTGCAGAGGTGTATCGGAAACTAATACTGGTCTCACAGGGAATGCTCAAAGCACCGGCTGTAAGAAGAGTCTCTATTCTTGTACTTAAGGCGGCATTGTGCCTTTTTTATTTAATTCCGAAGCGATTTCTGTGTTTCATCGTCAATGTGAAGGTCCTGCATAGGTGTATCGGAAACCAATACTGGTCTCACATGGAATGCTGAAAGCACCGACTGTAAGAAGTGTCTCTATTCTTGTATTTAAGACGACATTGTGCTTTTGTATTTAATTCCGATGCGATTTCTGTGTTTCATCGTCAATGTGAAGGTCCAAGGAATGCATTGAACCTACAGTGGTGTATCAGAAACTAATACTGGTCTCACAGGGAATGCTCAAAGCGTCGACTGTAAGAAGAGTCTCTATTCTTGTACTTAAGGCGACATTGTGCCTTATGTATTTAATTCCGATGCGATTTCTGTGTTTCATCGTCAATGTGAAGGTCCTAGGAATACATGGAACCTGCTGAGGTGTATCGGAAGCTAATACTGGTGTCACAGGGAATGCTGAAAGTACCGACTGTAAGAAGAGTCTCTATTCTTGTACATACGCGACATTTTGCCTTTTGTATTTCATGCCGATGCGATATCTGTGTTTCATCGTCAATGTGAATGTCCAAGGAATACATTGAACCTAGAGTGGTGTATCGGAAACTAATTCTGGTCTCACAGGGAATACTCAAAGCACCGACTGTAAGAAGAGTCTCTATTCTTGTAGTTAAGGCGGCATTGCGCCTTTTGTATTTAATACCGATGCGATTTCTGGGTTTCATCGTCACTGTGAAGGTCCTAAGAATACATTGAACCTGCTGAGGTGTATCGGAAACTAATACTGGTCTCACAGGGAATGCTGAAAGCACCGACTGTAAAAAGAGTCTCTATTCTTGTACTTACGCGGCAGTTTGCCCTTTGTATTTCATTCCGATGCGATTTCTGTGTTTCATCGTCAATGTGAAGGTACGAGGAATACATTGAACCTGGAGTGGTGTATCGGAAACTAATTCTGGTCTCACAGGGAATGCTCAAAGCACCGACTGTAAGAAGAGTTTCTATTCTTGTACTTAAGGCGACATTGTGCCCTTTGTATTTAATTCCGATGTGATTTTTGTGTTTCATCGTCAATGTGAAGGTCCTAGGAATACATTGAACCTGCTGAGGTGTATCGGAAACTAATACTGGTCTCACAGGGAAAGCTGAAAGCACCGACTGTAGAAGAGTCTCTATTCTTGTACTTACGTGGCTGTTTGCCTTTTGTATTTCATTCCGATGCGATTTCTGTGTTTCATCGTCAATGTGAATGTCCAAGGAATACATTGATCCTGGAGTGGTGTATCGGAAACTAATACTGGTCTCACAGGGAGTGCTCAAAGCACAGACTGTAAGAAGAGTCTCTATTCTTGTACTTAAGGCGACATTGTGCCGTTTGTATTTAATTCCGATGCGATTTCTGTGTTTCATTGTCAATGTGAAGGTTCAAGGAACACATTGAACCTGTAGTGATGTATCGGAAACTAATACTGGTCTCACAGGGAAGGATCAAAGCACAGACTCTAAGAAGTCTCACTCTTCTTGCACTTAAGGCGGCATTGTTCCCTTTGTGTTTAATTCCGATGTAATTTCAGTGTTTCATCGTCAACGTGAAGGTCCAAGGAATACATTGAACCTGGAGCGGTGTATCGGAAACTAATACTGGTCTCACAGGGAATGCTCAAAGCACCGACTGTAAGATGAGTCTCTGTTCTTGAACTTAAGGCGTCATTGTGCCTTTTGTATTTAATTCTGGTGCGATTTCTGTGTTTCATCGTCAATGTGAAGGCTCTAGGAATACATTGAACCTGCAGTGTTGTATCGGAAACTAATACTGGTCTCACAGGGAATGCTCAAATCACCGACAGTAAGAACAGTCTCTATTCTTGTACTTAAGGCGACATTGTGCCTTTTGTAGTTAATTCCGATGCGATTTCTGTGTTTCATCGTCAATATGAAGGTCCTAGGAATACATTAAACCTGCTGAGGTGTATCGGAAACTAATACTGGTCTCACAGGGACTGCTGAAAGCACCGACTGTAAGAAGAGTCTCTATTCTTGCACTTACGCGGCAGTTTGCCTTTTGTATTTCATTCCGATGCGATTTCTGTGTTTCATCGTCAATGTGAATGTCTAAGGAATACATTGAACCTGGAGTGGTGTATCGGAAAATAATTTTGGTCTCACAGGGAATGCTCAAAGCGCCGACTGTAAGGAATCTCTATTCTTGTACTTAAGGTGGCATTGCGCCTTTTGTATTTAATTCCGATGCGATTTCTGTGTTTCATCGTCAATGTGAAGGTCCTAGGAATACATTGAACCTGCTGAGGTGTATCAGAAACTAATACTGGTCTCACAGGAAATGCTGAAAGCACCGACTGTAAGAAGAGTCTCTATTCTTGTACTTACGCGGCAGTTTGCCTATTGTATTTCATTCCGAAGCGATTTCTGTGTTTCATCGTCAATGTGAAGGTCCAAGGAATACATTGAACCTGCAGTGGTGTATCGGAAACTAATACTGGTCTCACAGGGAATGCTCAAAGCACCTACTGTAAGAAGAGTCTCTATTCTTGTAGGTAAGGTGGCATTCCGCCTTTTGTATTTAATTCCAATGCGATTTCTGTCTTTCATCGTCAATGTGAATGTCCTAGGAATACATTGAACCTGCTGAGGTGTATCGGAAACTAATACTGGTCACACAGGGAATGATGAAAGCACCGACTGTAAGAAGAGTCTCTATTCTTGTACTTATGCGGCAGTTTGCCTTTTGTATTTCATTCCGATGCGATTTCTGTGTTTCATCGTCAATGTGAATGTCCAAGGAATACATTGAACCTGGAGTGGTGTATCGGAATCTAATACTGGTCTCACAGGAAATGCTCAAAACACAGACTGTAAGAAGAGTCTCTATTCTTGTGCTTAAGGCGACATTGTGCCCTTTGTATTTAATTCCGATGCGATATCTGTGTTTCATCGTCAATGTGAATGTCCAAGGAATACATTGAACCTGGAGTGGTGTATCGGAAACTAATACTGGTCTCACAGGGAATGCTCAAAGCACCGACTGTAAGAAGAGTCTCTATTCTTGTACTTTAGGCGACATTGTGCCTTTTGTATTTAATTCCGATGCGATTTCTGTGTTTCATCATCAATGTAAAGGTCCTAGGAATACATTGAACCTGCAGTGTTGTATCGGAAACTAATACTGGTCTCACAGGGAATACTCAAATCACCGACAGTAAGAAGAGTCTCTATTCTTGTACTTAAGGCGACATTGTGCCTTTTGTATTTAATTCCGATGCGATTTCTGTGCTTCATCGTCAATATGAAGGTCCTAGAAATACATTGAACCTGCTGAGGAGTATCGGAATTTAATACTGGTCTCACAGGGACTGCTGAAAGCACCGACTGTAAGAAGAGTCTCTATTCTTGTACTTACGCGGCAGTTTGCCTTTTGTATTTCATTCCGATGCGATTTCTGTGTTTCATCGTCAATGTGAATGTCTAAGGAATACATTGAACCTGGAGTGTTGTATCGGAAAATAATACTGGTCCCACAGGGAATGCTCAAAGCACCGACTGTAAGAAGAGTCTCTATCCTTGTACATAAGGCGACATTGTGCCTTTTGTATTTAATTCCGATGCGATTTCTGTGTTTCATCGTCAATGTGAAGGTCCTGGGAATACATTGAACCTGCTGAGGTGTATCGGAAACTAATACTGGTCTCACAGGGCATGCTGAAAGCACCGACTGTAGGAAGAGTCTCTATTCTTGTACTTAAGACGGCTTTGTGCCTATTGTATTTAATTCCGATGCGATTTCTGTGTTTCATCGTCAATGTGAAGGTCCAAGGAATACATTGAACCTGCAGTGGTGTATCAGAAACTACTACTGGTCTCACAGGGAATGCTCATAGCACCGACTATAAGAAGGGTCTCTATTCTTGTACTTAAGGCGCCATTGTGCCTTTTGAATTTAATTCCGACGCGATTTTTGTGTTTCATCGTCAATGTGAAGGTCCAAGGAATACATTGTGCCTGCAGTGGTGTATCGGAAACTAATACTAGTCTCACAGGGAATGCTGAAAGCACCGACTGTAAGAAGAGTTTCTATTCTTGTACTTAAGACGGCATTGTGCCTTTTGTATTTAATTCAGATGCGATTTCTGTGTTTCATCGTCAATGTGAAGGTCCAAGGAATACATTAAACCTGCAGTGGGGTATCGGAAACTAATACTGGTCTCACAGGGAATGCTCAAAGCTACGACTGAAAGAAGAGTCTTTGTTCTTGTACTTAAGGCGACATTGTGCCATATGTATTTAATTCCGATGCGATTTCTGTGTTTCATCGTCAATGTGAAGGTGCTAGGAATACATTTAACCTGCAGAGGTGTATCGGAAGCTAATACTGGTCTCACAGGGAATGCTGAAAGCACCGACTGTAAGAAGAGTCTCTATTCTTGTACTTACGCGGCAGTTTGCCTTTTATATTTCATTCCGATGCGATATCTGTGTTTCATCGTCAATGTGAATGTCCAAGGAATACATTGAACCTGGAGTGGTGTATCGGTAACTAATTCTGGTCTCACAGGGAATGCTCAAAGCACCGACAGTAAGAA
This sequence comes from Schistocerca serialis cubense, assembly GCF_023864345.2. Classification (NCBI taxonomy): domain Eukaryota; kingdom Metazoa; phylum Arthropoda; class Insecta; order Orthoptera; family Acrididae; genus Schistocerca; species Schistocerca serialis. Next base: position 29,727,416 of record NC_064643.1, read on the forward strand.
GAGTCTCTATTCTTGTACTTAATGCGGCATTGCGCCTTTTGTATTTAATTCCGATGCGATTTCTGTGTTTCATCGTCAATGTGAAGGTCCTAGGAATACATTGAACCTGCTGGGGTGTATCGGAAACTAATACTGGTCTCACAGGGAATGCTGAAAGCACCGACTGTAAGCAGAGTCTCTATTCTTGTACTTAGGCGGCAGTTTGCCTTTTGTATTTCATTCCGATGCGATTTCTGTGTTTCATCGTCAATGTGAAGGTCCAAGGAATACATTGAACCTGCATTGGTGTATCGGAAACTAATACTGGTCTCACAGCGAATGCACAAAGCATCGACTGTAAGAAGAATCTCTACTCTTGTACTTACGCGGCAGTTTGCCTTTTGTATTTCATTCCGATGCGATTTCTGTGTTTCCTCGTCAATGTGAAGGTCCAAGGAATACATTGAACCTGCAGTGGTGTATCGGAAACTAATACTGGTCTCACAGGGAATGCTCAAATCACCGACTGTAAGAAGAGTCTTTGTTCTTGTACTTAAGGCGACATTGTGCCTTTTGTATTTAATTCCGATGCGATTTCTGTGTTTCATCGTCAATGTGGAGGTCCTAGGAATACAATGAACCTGCTGAGTTGTATCGGAAACTAATACTGGTCTCACAGGGAATGCTGAAAGAACCAACAGTAAGAAGAGTCTCTATTCTTGTACTTACGCGGTAGTTTGCCTTTTGTATTTCATTTCGATGCGATTTCTGTGTATCATCGTCAATGTGAAGGGCCAAGGAATACATTGAACCTGGAGTGGTGTATCGGAAATTAATTCTGGTCTCACAGGGAATGCTCAAAGCACCGACAGTAATAAGAGTCTCTATTCTTGTACTTAAGGCGACATTGTGCTTTTTGTATTTAATTCCGATGCGATTTCTGTATTTCATCGTCAATGTGAAGGTCCAAGGAATACATTGAACCTGCAGTGGTGTATCGGAAACTAATACCGGTCTTACAGGGAATGCTCAAAGCACCGACTGTAAGAAGAGTCTCTATTCTTGTACTTAAGGCGACATTGTGCCTTTTGTATTTAATTCCGATGCGATTTCTGTGTTTCATCGTCAATGGGAAGGTCCTAGGAATACATTGAACCTGCTGAGTTGTATCGGAAACTAATACTGGTCTCACAGGGAATGCTTAAAGCACCAACTGTAAGAAGAGTCTCTATTCTTGTACTTATGCGGCAGTTTGCCTTTTGTATTTCATTTCGATGCGATTTCTGTGTATCATTTGTCAATGTGAAGGGCCAAGGAATACATTGAACCTGGAGTGGTGTATCGGAAACTAATTCTGGTCTCACAGGGAATGCTCAAAGCACCGACAGTTTGAAGAGTCTCTATTCTTGTACTTAAGGCGACATTGTGCCATTTGTATTAAATTCCGATGCGATTTCTGTGTTTCATCGTCAATGTGAAGGTCCTAGGAATACATTGAACCTGCAGAGGTGTATCGGAAGCTAATACTGGTCTCACAGGTAATGCTGAAAGCACCGACTGTAAGAAGAGTCTCTATTCTTGTACTTACGCGGCAGTTTGCCTTTTGTATTTCATTCCGATGCGATATCTGTGTTTCATCGTCAATGTGAAGGTCCTAGGAATACATTGAATCTGCTGAGGTGTATCGGAAACTAATACTGGTCTCACAGGGAATGCTGAAAGCACCGACTGTAAGAAGAGTCTCTATTCTTGTACTTAAGACGGCTATGTGCTTTTGTATTTAATTCCGATGCGATTCCTGTGTTTCATCGTCACTGTGAAGGTCCAAGGAATACATTGAACCTGCAGTGGTGTATCGGAAACTAATACTGGTCTCACAGGGAATGCTCAAAGCACCGACTGTAAGAAGAGTCTCTGTTCTTGTACTTAAGGCGACATTGTGCCATTTGTATTAAATTCCGATGCGATTTCTGTGTTTCATCGTCAATGTGAAGGTCCTAGAAATACATTGAACCTGCAGAGGTGTATCGGAAGCTAATACTGGTCTCACAGGTAATGCTGAAAGCACCGACTGTAAGAAGAGTCTCTATTCTTGTACTTACGCGGCATTGCACCTTTTGTATTTCATTCCGATGCGATATCTGTGTTTCATCGTCAATGTGAATGTCCAAGGAATACATTGAACCTGGCGTGGTGTATCGCAAACTAATTCTGGTCTCACAGGGAATGCTCAAAGCACCGACTGTAAGAAGAGTCTCTATTCTTGTACTTAATGCGGCATTGCGCATTTTGTATTTAATTCCTATGCGATATCTGTGTTTCATCGTCAATGTGAAGGTCCAAGGAATACATTGAACCTACAGTGGTGTATCGGAAACTAATACTGGTCTCACAGGGAATGCTCAAAGCACCGACTCTAAGAACAGTCTCTATTCTTGTACTTAAAGCGACATTGTGCCTTTTGTATTTAATTCCGATGCGATTTCTGTGTTTCATCGTCAATGTGAAGGTCCTAGGAATACATTGAACCTGATGAGTTGTATCGGAAACTAATACTGGTCTCACAGGGAATGCTGAAAGCACCGACTGTAAGAAGAGTCTCTATTCTTGTACTTACGCGGCAGTTTGCCTTTTGTATTTCATTTCGATGCGATTTTTGTGTATCATCGTCAATGTGAAGGGCCAAGGAATACATTGAACCTGAAGTGGTGTATCGGAAACTAATTCTCGTCTCACAGGGAATGCTCAAAGCACCGACAGTAAGAAGAGTCTCTATTCTTGTACTTAATTCGACATTGTGCTTTTTGTATTTAATTCCGACGCGATTTCTGTGTTTTATCGTCAATGTGAAGGTCCTAGGAATACATTGAACCTGCTGATGTGTATCGGAAACTAATACTCGTCTCACAGGGAAAGCTGAAAGCACTGACTGTAAGAAGAGTCTCTATTCTTGTAATTACGCGGCAGTTTGCCTTTTGTAGTTCATTCCGATGTGATTTCTGTGTTTCATCGTCAATGTGAATGTCCAAGGAATACATTGAACCTGGAGTGGTGTATCGGAAACTAATACTGGTCTCATAGGGAATGCTCAAAGCACCGACTGTAAGAAGAGTCTCTATTCTTGTACTTAAGGCGACATTGTGCCCTTTGTATTTAATTCCGATGCGATATCTGTGTTTCATCATCAATGTGAAGGTCCTAGGAATACATTGAACCTGCTGAGGTGTATCGGAAACTAATACTGGTCTCACAGGGAATGCTGAAAACACCGACTGTAAGAAGAGTCTCTATTCTTGTACTTACGCGGCAGTTTGCCTTTTGTATTTCATTCCGATGCGATTTCTGTGTTTCATCGTCAATGTGAAGGTCCAAGGAATACATTGTGCCTGCAGTGGTGTATCGGAAACTAATACTGGTCCCACAGGGAATGCTCAAAGCACCGACAGTAAGAAGAGTCTTTATTCTTGTACTTAAGGCAACATTGTGCGTTTTGAATTTAATTCCGATGCGATTTCTGTGTTTCATTGTCAATGTGAAGGTCCAACGAATACACTGAACCTGCAGTGGTGTATCGGAAACTAATACTGGTTTCACAGGGATTGCTCAAAGCACCGACTGTAAGAAGAGTCTCTATTCTTGTCATTTAGGCGGCATTGCGCCTTTTGTATTTAATTCCGATGCGATTTCTGTGTTTCATGGTCAATGTGAAGGTCAAAGGAATAGATTTAACCTGCAGTGGTGTATCAGAAACTAATACTGGTCTCAAAGGGAATGCTCAAAGCATCGATTGTAAGAAGAGTCTCTATTCTTGTACTTTAGGCGGCATTGCGCCTTTTGTATTTAATTCCGATGCGATTTCTGTGTTTCATCGTCAATGTGAAGGTGCAAGGAATACATTGAACCTGCAGTGGTGTATCGGAATGTAATACTGGTCTCACAGGGAATGCTCAAAGCACCGACAGTAAGAAGAGTCTCTATTCTAGTACTTAAGGCGGCATTGCACCTTTTGTATTTAATTCCGATGCGATTTCTGTGTTTCATGGTAAATGTGAATGTCCAAGGAATACATTGAACCTGGAGTGGTGTATCGGAAACTAATACTGGTCACACAGGGAATGCTCAAAGCACCGACAGTAAGAAGAGTCTCTATTCTTGTACTTAAGGCGACATTGTGCCCTTTGTATTTAATTCCTAACCGATTTCTGTGTTTCATCATCAATTTGAAGGTCCTAGGAGTACATTGAACCTGCTGAGGTGTATCGGAAACTAATACTGGTCTCACAGGGAATGCTCAAATCACCGACTGTAAGAAGAGTCTCTATTCTTGTACTTACGCGGCAGTTTGCCTTTTGTATTTCATTTCGATGCGATTTCTGTGTATCATCGTCAATGTGAAGGGCCAAGGAATACATTGAACCTGGAGTGGTGTATCGGAAACTAATACTGGTCTCATAGGGAATGCTCATAGCACCGACTGTAAGAAGAGTCTCTATTCTTGTACTTAAGGCGACATTGTGCCCTTTGTATTTAATTCCTAACCGATTTCTGTGTTTCATCATCAATTTGAAGGTCCTAGGAGTACATTGAACCTGCTGAGGTGTATCGGAAACTAATACTGGTCTCACAGGGAATGCTGAAAGCACCGACTGTAAGAAGAGTCTCTATTCTTGTACTTACGCGGCAGTTTGCCTTTTGTATTTCATTCCGATGCGATTTCTGTGTTTCATGGTAAATGTGAATGTCCAAGGAATACATTGAACCTGGAGTGGTGTATCGGAAGCTAATACTGGCCTCACAGGGAATGCTCAAAGCACCGACTTTAAGAAGAGTATCTATTCTTGTACTTATGGCGACATTGTGCCTTTTGTATTTAATTCCGATGCGATTTCTGTGTTTCATCGTCAATGTGAAGGTCCTAGGAATACATTGAACCTGCAGTGGTGTATCGGAAACTAATACTGGTCTCATAGGGAATGCTCAAAGCATTGACAGTAAGTAGAGTCTTTATTCTTGTACTTAAGGCAACATTGTGCCTTTTGTATTTAATTCCGATGCGATTTCAGTGTTTCATCGTCAATATGAAGGTCCTAGGAATACATTGAACCTGCTGAGGAGTATCGGAATCAAATACTGGTCTCACAGGGAATGCTGAAAGCACCGACTGTAAGAAGAGTCTCTATTCTTGTACTTACGCGGCAGTTTGCCTTTTGTATTTCATTCCGATGCGATTTCTGTGTTTCATCGTCAATGTGAATGTCCAAGGAATACATTGAACCTAGAGTGGTGTATCGGAAACTAATTCTGGTCTCACAGGGAGTGCTCAAAGCACCGACTGTAAGAAGAGTCTCTATTCTTGTACTTAAGGCGGCATTGCGCATTTTGTATTTAATTCCGATGCGATTTCTGTGTTTCATCGTCAATGTGAAGGTCCTAGGAATACATTGAACCTGCTGAGGTATATCGGAAACTAATACTGGTCTCACAGGGAATGCTGATAGCACCGACTGTAAGAAGAGTCTCTAATCTTGTACTTACGCGGCAGTTTGCCTTTTGTATTTCATTCCGATGCGATTTCTGTGTTTCATCGTCAATGTGAAGGTCCAAGGAATACATTGAACCTGCTGAGGTGTATCGGAAACTAATACTGGTCTCACAGGGAATGCTGAAAGCACCGTCTGTAGGAAGAGTCTCTATTCTTGTACTTAAGACGGCATTGTGCCTTTTGTATTTAAATCCGATGCGATTTCTGTGTTTCATTGTCAATGTGAAGGTCCAACGAATACATTGAACCTGCAGTGGTGTATCGGAAACTAATACTGGTCTCACAGGGAATGCTCATAGCACCGACTGTAAGAAGAGTCTCTATTATTGTACTTAAGACGGCTTTGAGCCTTTTGTATTTAATTCCAATGCGATTTCTGTGTTTCATCGTCAATGTGAAGGTGCAAGGAATACATTGAACCTGCAGTGGTATATCGGAAACTATTACTGGTCTCACAGGGAATGCTCAAAGCACCGACTGTAAGAAAAGTCTCTATTCTTGTACTAAAGGCAGCATGGCATCATTTGTATTTAATTCCGAAGCGATTTCTGTGTTTCATCGTCAATGTGAAGGTCCAAGGAATACATTGAACCTGCAGTGGTGTAGCGGAAACTAATACTGGTCTCACAGGGAATGCTCAAAGCACCGACTGTAAGAAGAGTCTCTATTCTTGTACTTATGACGGCATTGTGCCTTTTGTAATTAATTCCGATGCGATTTCTATGTTTCATCGTCAATTTGAAGGTCCAAGGAATACATTGAACCTGCAGTGGTATATCAGAAACTAATACTGGTCTCAAAGGGAATGCTCAAAGCACCGACTGTAAGAAGAGTCTCTTTTCTTGTACTTAAGGCGGCATTGCGCCTTTTGTATTTAATTCCGATGCGATTTCTGTGTTTCATCGTCAATGTGAAGGTGCAAGGAATACATTGAACCTGCAGTGGTGTATCGGAAACTAATACTGGTCTGACAGGGAATGCTCAAAGCACCGACTGTAAGAAGAGTCTCTATTCTTGTAATTAAGGCGGCATTGCACATTTTGTATTTAATTCCGATGCGATTTCTGTGTTTCATCGTCAGTGTGAAGGTCCAAGGAATACATTGAACCTGCAGTGGTGTATCGGAAACTAATACTGGTCTCACAGGGAATGCTCAAAGCACCGACTGAAAGAAGAGTCTCTATTCTTGTACTTAATGCTGCATTGTGCCTTTTGTATATAATTCCGATTCGATTTCTGTGTTTCATCGTCAATGTGAAGGTCCAAGGAATACATTGAACCTGCAGTGGTGTATCAGAAGCTAATACTGGTCTCACAGGGAATGCCCAAAGCACCGACTGTAAGAAGAGCCTCTATTCTTGTACTTAAGGCGGCATTGCGCCTTTTGTATTTAATTCCGATGCGATTCATGTGTTTCAACGTCAATGTGAAGGTCCAAGGAGTACATTGAACCTGCAGTGGTGTATCGGAAACTAATACTGGTCTCACAGGGAATGCTCAAAGCACCGACTGTAAGAAGAGTCTCCATTCTTGTACTTAAGGCGACATTGTGCCTTTTGTATTTAATTCCGATGCGATTTCTGTGTTTCATCGTCAATGTGAAGGTCCTAGGAATACATTGAACCTGCAGTGGTGTATCGGAAACTAATACTGGTCTCACAGGGAATGCTCAAAGCACCGACTGTAAGAAGAGTCTCTCTTCTTGTACTTAAGGCGACATTGTGCCTTTTGTATTTAATTCCCATGCGATTTCTGTGTTTCATCGTCAATGTGATGGTCCTAGGATTACATTGAACCTGCTATGGTGTATCGGAAACTAATACTGGTCTCACAGAGAATGCTGAAATCACCGACTGTAAGAAGAGTCTCTATTCTTGTACTTAACACGGCGTTGTGCCTTTTGTATTTCATTCCGATGCGATTTCTGTGTTTCATCGTCAATGTGAATGTCCAAGGAATACATTGAACCTGAAGTGGTGTATCGGAAGCTAATACTGGCCTCACAGGGAATGCTCGAAGCACCGACTGTAAGAAGAGTCTCCATTCTTGTACTTAAGGCGACATTGTGCCTTTTGTATTTAATTCCGATGCGATTTCTGCGTTTCATCGTCAATGTGAAGGTCCTAGGAATACATTGAACCTGCAGTGGTGTATCGGAAACTAATACTGGTCTCACAGGGAATGCTCAAAGCACCGACTGTAAGAAGAGTCTCTCTTCTTGTACTTAAGGCGACATTGTGCCTTTTGTATTTAATTCCCATGCGATTTCTGTGTTTCATCGTCAATGTGAAGGTCCTAGGATTACATTGAACCTGCTATGGTGTATCGGAAACTAATACTGGTCTCACAGAGAATGCTGAAAGCACCGACTGTAAGAAGAGTCTCTATTCTTGTACTTAAGACGGCGTTGTGCCTTTTGTATTTCATTCCGATGCGATTTCTGTGTTTCATCGTCAATGTGAATGTCCAAGGAATACATTGAACCTGGTGTGGTGTATCGGAAACTAATTCTGGTCTCACAGGGAATGCTCAAAGCACCGACTGTAAGAAGAGTATTCTTGTACTTAAGGCGGCATAGCGCATTTTGTATTTCATTCCGATGCGATATCTGTGTTTCATCGTCAGTGTGAATGTCTAAGGAATACATTGAACCTGGAGTGGTGTATCGGAAACTAATTTTGGTCTGACAGGGAATGCTCAAAGCACCGACTGTAAGAAGAGTCTCTATTCTTGTACTTAAGGCGGCATTGCGCCATTTGTATTTAATTCCGATGCGATATCTGTGTTTCATCGTCAATGTGAAGGTCCAAGGAATACATTGAACCTGCAGTTGTGTATGGGAAACTAATACTGGTCTCACAGGGAATGCTCAAAGCACCGAGTGTAAGAAGAGTCTCTATTCTTGTACTTAAGGCGACATGGTGCCTTTTGTATATTATTCCGATGCGATATCTGTGTTTCATCGTCAATGTGAAGGTCCAAGGAATACATTGAACCTGCAGTGGTGTATCGGAAATTAATTCTGGTCTCACAGGGAATGCTCAAAGCACCGACTGTAAGAGTAGTCTCTATTCTTGTACTTAAGGCGACATGGTGCCTTTTGTATATTATTCCGATGCGATATCTGTGTTTCATCGTCAATGTGAAGGTCCAAGGAATACATTGAACCTGCAGTGGTGTATCGGAAACTAATACCGGTCTCACAGGGAATGCTGAAAGCACCGACTGTAAGAAGAGTCTCAATTCTTGTACTTACGCGGCAGTTTGCCTTTTGTATTTCATTCCGATGCGATATCTGTGTTTCATCGTCAATGTGAAGGTCCAAGGAATACATTGAACCTGCAGTTGTGTATGGGAAACTATTACTGGTCTCACAGGGAATGCTCAAAGCACCGAGTGTAAGAAGAGTCTCTATTCTTGTACTTAAGGCGACATTGTGCCTTTTGTATTTAATTCCGATGCCATTTCTGTATTTCTTCGTCAATGTGAAGGTCCGAGGAATACATTGAACCTGCTGAGGTGTATCGGAAACTAATACTGGTCTCACAGAGTATGCTGAAAGTACCGACTGTAAGAAGAGTCTCTAATCTTGTACTTACGCGGCAGTTTGCCTTTTTTTATTTCATTCCGATGCGATTTCTGTGTTTCATCGTCAATGTGAAGGTCCAAGGAATACATTGAACCTGCAGTGGTGTATCGGAAACTAATACTGGTTTCACAGGGAATGCTCAAAGCACCGACTGTAAGAAGAGTCTCTATTCTTGTACTTAAGGCGGCATTGGGCCTTTTGTATTGAATTCCGATGCGATTTCCGTGTTTCATGGTCAATGTGAAGGTCCAAAGAATACATTGAACCTGCAGTGGTGTATCGGAAACTAATACTGGTCTCACAGGGAATGCTCATAGCATCGACTGTAAGAAGAGTCTCTATTATTGTACTTAAGACGGCATTGAGCCTTTTGTATTTAATTCCGATGCGATTTCTGTGTTTCATCGTCAATGTGAAGGTGCAAGGAATACATTGAACCTGCTGTGGTATATCATAAACTAATACTGGTCTCACAGGGAATGCTCAAAGCACCGACTGTAAGAAAAGTCTCTTTTCTTGTACTTAAGGCGGCATGGCACATTTTGTATTTAATTCCGATGCGATTTCTGTGTTTCATCGTCAATGTGAAGGCCCTAGGATTACATTGAACATGTTGTGGTGTATCGGAAACTAATACTGGTCTCACAGAGAATGCTGAAAGCACCGACTGTAAGAAGAGTCTCTATTCTTGTACTTACGCGGCAGTTTGCCTTTTGTATTTTGATTCCGATGCGATTTCTGTGTTTCATAGTCAATGTGAATGTCCAAGGAATACATTGAACCTGGAGTGGTGTATCGGAAACTAATTCTGGTCTCACAGGGAATGCTCAAAGCACCGACTGTAAGAAGAGTCTCTATTCTAGTACTGAAGGCGGCATTGCGCATTTTCTATTTCATTCCGATGCGATCTCTGTGTTTCATCGTCAATGTGAATGTCTAAGGAATACATTGAACCTGGAGTGGTGTATCGGAAACTAATTTTGGTCTGACAGGGAATGCTCAAAGCACCGACTGTAAGAAGAGTCTCTATTCTTGTACTTAAGGCGGCATTGCGCCTTTTGTATTTATTTCCGATGCGATTTCTGTGTTTCATCGTCAATGTGAAGGTCCAAGGAATACATTGAACCTGCAGTTGTGTATGGGAAACTAATACTGGTCTCACAGGGAATGCTCAAAGCACCGAGTGTAAGAAGAGTCTCTAGTCTTGTACTTAAGGCGACATTGTGCCTTTTGTATTTAATTCCGATGCCATTTCTGTATTTCATCGTCAATTTGGAGGTCCCAAGAATACATTGAACCTGCTGAGGTGTATCGGAATCTAATACTGGTCTCACAGGGACTGCTGAAAGCACCGACTGCGAGAAGAGTCTCTATTCTTGTACTTACGCGGCAGTTTGCCTTCTGTATTTCATTCCGATGCGATTTCTGTGTTTCATCGTCAATGTGAATGTCAAAGGAATACATTGAACCTGGAGTGGTGTATCGGAAACTAATACTGGTCTCACAGGGAATGCTCAAAGCACCGACTGTAAGAAGAGTCTCTATTCTTGTACTTAAGGCGACATTGTGCCTTTTGTATTTAATTCAGATGCAATTTCTGTGTTTCATCGTCAATGTGAAGGTCCTAGGAATACATTGAACCTGCTGAGGTGTATCGTAAACTAATACTGGTCTCACAGGGAATGCCCAAAGCACCGACTGTTAGAAGAGCCTCTATTCTTGTACTTAAGGCGGCATTGCGCCTTTTGTATTTAATTCCGATGCGATTTCTGTGTTTCAACGTCAATGTGAAGGTCCAAGGAGTACATTGAACCTGCAGTGGTGTATCGGAAACTAATACTGGTCTCACAGGGAATGCTCAAAGCACCGACTGTAAGAAGAGTCTCTATTCTTGTACTTAAGGCGGCATTGCACCTTTTGTATTTAATTCCGATGCGATTTCTGTATTTCATCGTCAATGTGAAGGTCCAAGGATTACATTGAACCTGCAGTGGTGTATCGGAAACTAATACTGGTTTCACAGGGAATGCTCAAAGCACCGACTGTAAGAAGAGTCTCTATTCTTGTACTTAATGCTTCATTGTGCCTTTTGTATATAATTCCGATGCGATTTCTGTGTCTCATCGTCAATGTGAACGTCCAAGGAATACATTGAACCTGCAGTGGTGTATCAGAAAGTAATACTGGTCTCACAGGGAATGCCCAAAGCACCGACTGTAAGAAGAGTCTCTATTCTTGTACTTAAGGCGGCATTGCGCCTTTTGTATTTAATTCCGATGCGATTTCTGTGTTTCAGCGTCAATGTGAATGTCCAAGGAGTACATTGAACCTGCAGTGGTGTATCGGAAACTAATACTGGTCTCACAGGGAATGCTCAAAGCACCGACTGTAAGAAGAGTCTCTATTCTTGTACTTAAGGCTGCACTGTGCCTTTTGTATATAATTCCGATGCGATATCTGTGTTTCATCGTCAATGTGAAGGTCCAAGGAATACATTGAACCTGCAGTGGTGTATCGGAAACTAATACCGGTCTCACAGGGAATGCTGAAAGCACCGACTGTAAGAAGAGTCTCTATTCTTGTACTTACGCGGCAGTTTGCCTTTTGTATTTCATTCCGATGCGATTTCTGTGTTTCATCGTCAATGTGAAGGTCCAAGGAATACATTGAACCTGCAGTTGTGTATGGGAAACTAATACTGGTCTCACAGGGAATGCTCAAAGCACCGAGTGTAAGAGGAGTCTCTATTCTTGTACTTAAGGCGACATTGTGCCTTTTGTATTTAATTCCGATGCCGTTTCTGTATTTCTTCGTCAATGTGAAGGTCCCAGGAATACATTGAACCTGCTGAGGTGTATCGGAAACTAATACTGGTCTCACAGGGAATGCTGAAAGTACCGACTGCGAGAAGAGTCTCTATTCTTGTACTTACGCGACAGTTTGCCTTTTGTATTTAATTCCGATGCGATTTCTGTGTTTCATCGTCAATGTGAAGGTCCAAGGAATACATTGAACCTGGAGTGGTGTATCGGAAACTAATTCTGGTCTCACAGGGAATGCTCAAAGCACCGACTGTAAGAAGAGTCGCTATTCTTGTACTTAAGGCGGCATTGCGCATTTTGTATTTAATTCCGATGCGATTTCTGTGATTCATCGTCAATGTGAAGGTCCTAGGAATACATTGAACCTGCTGAGGTGTATCGGAAACTAATACTGGTCTCACAGGGAATGCTGAAAGTACCGACTGTAAGAAGAGTCTCTAATCTTGTACTTACGCGGCAGTTTGCCTTTTTTTATTTCATTCCAGATGCGATTTCTGTGTTTCATCGTCAATGTGAAGGTCCAAGGAATACATTGAACCTGCTGAGGTGTATCGGAAACTAATACTGGTCTCACAGGGAATGCTGAATGCACCGACTGTATTAAGAGTCTCTATTCTTGTACTTAAGACGGCATTGGGCCATTTGTATTTAATTCCGATGCGATTTCTGTGTTTCATTGTCAATGTGAAGGTCCAAGGAATACATTGAACCTGCAGTGGTGTATCGGAAACTAATACTGGTCTCACAGGGAATGCTCATAGCATCGACTGTAAGAAGAGTCTCTATTATTGTACTTAAGACGGCATTGAGCCTTTTGTATTTAATTCCGATGCGATTTCTGTGTTTCATCGTCAATGTGAAGGTGCAAGGAATACATTGAACCTGCAGTGGTATATCGGAAACTAATACTGGTCTCACAGGGAATGCTCAAAGCACCGACTGTAAGAAAAGTCTCTTTTCTTGTACTTAAGGCGGCATGGCACCTATTGTATTTAATTCCCATGCGATTTCTGTGTTTCATCGACAATGTGAAGGTCCTAGGATTACATTGAACATGTTGTGGTGTATCGGAAACTAATACTGGTCTCACAGAGAATGCTGAAAGCACCGACTGTAAGAAGAGTCTCTTTTCTTGTACTTAAGACAGCGTTGTGCCTTTGTATTTCATTCCGATGCGATTTCTGTGTTTCATCGTCAATGTGAAGGTCCTAGGAATACATTGACCCTGCTGAGGTGTATTGGAAACTAATACTGGTCTCACAGGAATGCTGAAAGCACCGACTGTAAGAAGAGTCTCTATTCTTGTACTTACGCGGCAGTATGCCTTTTGTATTTCATTCCGATGCGATTTCTGTGTTTCGTCGTCAATGTGAATGTCCAAGGAATACATTGAACCTGGAGTGGTGTATCGGAAACTAATTCTGGTCTCACAGGGAATGCTCAAAGCACCGACTGTAAGAAGAGTCTCTATTCTTGTACTTAAGGCGGCATTGCGCATTTTGTATTTCATTCCGATGCGATCTCTGTGTTTCATCGTCAATGTGAATGTCTAAGGAATACATTGAACCTGGAGTGGTGTATCGGAAACTAATTTTGGTCTGACAGGTAATGCTCAAAGCACCGACTGTAAGAAGAGTCTCTATTCTTGTACTTAAGGCGGCATTGCGCCTTTTGTATTTATTTCCGATGCGATTTCTGTGTTTCATCGTCAATGGGAAGGTCCAATGAATACATTGAACCTGCAGTTGTGTATGGGAAACTAATACTGGTCTCACAGGGAATGCTCAAAGCACCGAGTGTAAGAAGAGTCGCTATTCTTGTACTTAAGGCGACATTGTGCCTTTTGTATTTAATTCCGATGCCATTTCTGTATTTCTTCGTCAATTTGAAGGTCCCAAGAATACATTGAACCTGCTGAGGTGTATCGGAAACTAATACTGGTCTCACAGGGAATGCTGAAATCACCGACTGCGAGAAGAGTCTTTATTCTTGTACTTACGCGGCAGTTTGCCTTCTGTATATCACTCCGATGCGATTTCTGTGTTTCATCGTCAATGTGAATGTCCAAGGAATACATTGAACCTGGAGTGGTGTATCGGAAACTAATACTGGTCTCACAGGGAATGCTCATAGCACCGACTGTAAGAAGAGTCTCTATTCTCGTACTTAAGGCGACATTGTGCCTTTTGTATTTAATTCAGATGCAATTTCTGTGTTTCATCGTCAATGTGAAGGTCCTAGGAATACATTGAACCTGCTGAGATGTATCGTAAACTAATACTGGTCTCACAGGGAATGCCCAAAGCACCGACTGTAAGAAGAGCCTCTATTCTTGTACTTAAGGCGGCATTGCGCCTTTTGTATTTAATTCCGATGCGATTTCTGTGTTTCAACGTCAATGTGAAGGTCCAAGGAGTACATTGAACCTGCAGTGGTGTATCGGAAACAAATACTGGTCTCACAGGGAATGCTCAATGCACCGACTGTAAGAAGAGTCTCTTTTCTTGTACTTAATGCTGCATTGTGCCTTTTGTATTTAATTCCGATGCGATTTCTGTGTTTCATCGTCAATGTGAAGGTCCATGAAATACATTGAACCTGCAGTGGTGTATCGGAAACTATTACTGGTCTCACAGGGAATGCTCATAGCACCGACTGTTAGAAGAGTCTCTATTCTTGTACTTATGGCGACATTGTGCCTTTTGTATTTAATTCCGATGCGATTTCTGTGTTTCATCGTCAATGTGAAGGTGCAAGGATTACATTGAACCTGCAGTGGTATATCGGAAACTAATACTGGTCTCACAGGGAATGCTCAAAGCACCGACTGTAAGATAAGTCTCTATTCTTGTACTTAAGGCGGCATGGCACCTTTTGTATTTAATTGCGATGCGATCTCTGTGTTTCATCGTCAATGTGAAGGTCCAAGGAATACATCGAACCTGCAGTGGTGTATCGGAAACTAATACAGGTCTCACAGGGAAAGCTCAAAGCACAGACTGTAAGAAGAGTCTCTATTCTAGTACTTATGACGGCATTGTGCCTTCTGTAATTAATTCCGATGCGATTTCTATGTTTCATCGTCAATGTGAAGGTCCAAGGAATACATTGAACATGCAGTGGTGTATCAGAAACTAATACTGGTCTCAAAGGGAATGATCAAAGCACCGACTGTAAGAAGCGTCTCTATTCTTATACTAAAGGCGGCATTGCGCATTTTGTATTTAATTCCGATGCGATTTCTGTGTTTCATCGTCAATGTGAAGGTCCAAGGAATACATTGAACCAACAGTGGTGTATCGGAAACTAATACTGGTGTCACAGGGAATGCTCAAAGCACCGACTGTAAGAAGAGTCTCTATTCTTGTATTTATGACGGCATTGTGCCTTTTGTAATTAATTCCGATGCGATTTCTGTGTTTCATCGTCAATGTGAAGGTCCAAGGAATACATTGAACCTGCAGTGGTGTATCAGAAACTAATACTGGTCTCACAGGGAATGCCCAAAGCACCGACTGTAAGAAGAGTCTCTATTCTTGTACTTAAGGCGGCATTGCGCCATTTGTATTTAATTCCGATGCGATTTCTGTGTTTCAACGTCAATGTGAAGGTCCAAGGAATACATTGAACCTGCAGTGGTGTATCGGAAACAAATACTGGTCTCACAGGGAATGCTCAAAGCACCGACTGTAAGAAGAGTCTATATTCTTGTACTTAATGCTGCATTGTGCCTTTTGTATTTAATTCCGATGCGATTTCTGTGTTTCATCGTCAATGTGAAGGTCCAAGGAATACATTGAACATGCAGTGGTGTATCGGAAACTAATACTGGTCTCACAGGGAATGCTCAAAGTACCGACTGTAAGAAGAGTCTCTATTCTAGTACTTATGACGGCATTGTACCTTTTGTAATTAATTCCGATGCGATTTCTAAGTTTCATCGTCAATGTGAAGGTCCAAGGAATACATTGAAATTGCAGTGGTGTATCAGAAACTAATACTGGTCTCAAAGGGAATGCTCAAAGCACCGACTGTAAGAAGAGTCTCTATTCTTGTACTTAAGGCGGCATTGCGCCTCTTGTATTTAATTCCGATGCGATTTCTGTGTTTCATCGTCAATGTGAAGGAATACATTGAACATGCAGTGGTGTATCGGAAACAAATACTGGTCTCACAGGGAATGCTCAAAGCACCGACTGTAAGAAGAGTCTATATTCTTGTACTTAATGCTGCATTGTGCCTTTTGTATTTAATTCCGATGCGATTTCTGTGTTTCATCGTCAATGTGAAGGTCCAAGGAATACATTGAACATGCAGTGGTGTATCGGAAACTAATACTGGTCACACAGGGAATGCTCAAAGCACCGACTGTAAGAAGAGTCTCTATTCTTGTACTTATGCGGCAGCTTGCCGTTTGTATTTCATTCCGATGCGATTTCTGTGTTTCATCGTGAATGTGAATGTCCAAGGAATACATTGAACCTGCAGTTGTGTATCGGAAACTAATACTGGTCTCACAGGGAATCCTCAAAGCATCGAGCGTAAGAAGAGTCTCTATTCTTGTACTTAAGGCGACATTGTGCCTTTTGTATTTAATTCCGATGCCATTTCTGTGTTTCTTCGACAATGTGAAGGTCCCAGGAATACAATGAACCTGCTGAGGTGTATCGGAAACTAATTCTGGTCTCACAGGGAATGCTGAAAACACCGACTGCGAGAAGAGTCTCTATTCTTGTACTTACGCGGCAGTTTGCCTTTTGTATTTCATTCCGATGCGATTTCTGTGTTTCATCGTCAATGTGAAAGTCCAAGGAATACATTGAACCTGGAGTGGTCTATCGGAAACTAATTCTGGTCAGACAGGTAATGCTCAAAGCACCGACTGTAAGAAGAGTCACTATTCTTGTACTTAAGGCGACATTGTGCCTTTTGTATTTAATTCCGATGCGATTTCTGTGTTTCATCGTCAATGTGAAGGTCCTAGGAATACATTGAACCCGCTGAGGTGTATCGGAAACTAATACTGGTCTCACAGGGAATGCTGAAAGCACCGACTGTAAGAAGAGTCTCTATTCTTGTACTTACGCGGCAGTTTGCATTTTGTATTCCATTCCGATGCGATTTCTGTGTATCATCGTCAATGTGAATGTCCAAGGAATACATTGAACCTGGAGTGGTGTATCGGAAACTAATACTGGTCTCACAGAGAATGCTCAAAGCACCGACTGTAAGAAGAGTCTCTATTCTTGTAGTTAAGGCGACATTGTGCCTTTTGTATTTAATTCCGATGCCATTTCTGTGTTTCATCGTCAATGTGAAGGTCCTAGGATTACATTGAACCTGCAGTGGTGTATCGGAAACTAATACTGGTCTCACAGGGAATGCTCAAAGCACCGTCTGTAAGAAGAGTCCCTATTCTTGTACTTAAGGTGACACTGTGCCTTTTTTATTTAATTCCGATGCGATGTCTGTGTTTCAACGTCAATCTGAAGTTCCTAGGAATACATTGAACTTGCTGAGGTGTATCGGAAACTAATACTGGTCTCACAGGGAATGCTGAAAGCACCGACTGTAAGAAGAGTCTCTATTCTTGTACTTAAGCGGCAGTTTGCCTTTTGTATTTCATTCCGATGCGAATTCTGTGTTTCATCGTCAATGTGAATGTCCAAGGAATCCATTGAACCTGGAGTGGTGTATCGGAAACTAATTCTGGTCTCACGGGGAATGCTCAAAGCACCGACTGTAAGAAGAGTCTCTATTCTTTTACTTAAGACGGCATTGTACCTTTTGTATTTAATTCCGATGCGATTTCTGTGTTTCATCGTCAATGAGAAGGTCCTAGGAATACATTGAAACTGCTGAGGTGTATCGGAAACTAATACTGGTCTCAAAGGGAATGCTGAAAGCACCGACTGTAAGAAGAGTCTCTATTCTTGTACTTAAGGTGGCATTGCGCTTTTTGTATTTAATTCTCACGCGATTTCTGTGTTTCATCGTCAATGTGAAGGTCCTAGGAATACATTGAACCTGCTGACATGTATCGGAACGTAATACATGTCTCGCAGGGAATGCTGAAAGCACCGACTGTAAGAAGAGTCTCTATTCTTGTACTTACGTGGCAGTTTGCCTTTTGTATTTCATTCCGATGCGATTTCTGTGTTTCATCGTCAATGTGAAGGTCCAAGGAATACATTGAACCTGGAGTGGTGTATCGGAAACTAATTCTGGTCACACAGGGAATGCTCAAATCCCCGACTGTAAGAAGAGTCTGTATTCTTGTACTTAAGGCGACATTGTGCCTTTTGTATTTAATTCCGAAGCGATTTCTGTGTTTCATCGTCAATGTGAAGGGCCTAGGACTACATTGAACCCGCTGAGGTATATCGGAAACTAATACTGGTCTCACAGGGAGTGCTGAAAGCACCAACTGTAAGAAGAGTCTCTATTCGCGTACTTACGCGGCAATTTGCCTTTTGTATTTCATTCCGACGCGATTTCTGTGTTTCATCGTCAATGTGAATGTCCAAGGAATACATTGAACCTGGGCTGGTGTATCGGAAACTAATTCTGGTCTCACAGGGAATGCTCAAAGCGCCGACTGTAAGAAGAGTCTCTATTCTTGTACTTAAGGCGGCATTGCGCCTTTTGTATTTTATTCTGGTGCGATTTCTGTGTTTCATCGACAATGTGAAGGTCCTAGGAATACATTGAACCTGCTGAGGTGTATCGGAAA
Source organism: Schistocerca serialis cubense (assembly GCF_023864345.2). Taxonomy (NCBI): domain Eukaryota; kingdom Metazoa; phylum Arthropoda; class Insecta; order Orthoptera; family Acrididae; genus Schistocerca; species Schistocerca serialis. Next base: position 29,746,081 of record NC_064643.1, read on the forward strand.
CTAATACTGGTCTCACAGGGAATGCTGAATGCACCGACTGTAAGAAGAGTCTCTATTCTTGTACTTACGCGGCTGTTTGCCTTTTGTATTTCATTCCGATGCGATTTCTGTGTTTCATCGTCAATGTGAAGGTCCAAGGAATACATTGAACCTGCAGTTGTGTATCGGAAACTAATACTGGTCTCACAGGGAATGCTCAAAGCACCGAGTGTAAGAAGTGTCTCTATTCTTGTACTTAAGGCGACATTGTGCCTTTTGTATTTAATTCCGATGCCATTTCTGTGTCTCTTCGTGAATGTGAAGGTCCCAGGAATACATTGAACCTGCTGAGGTGTATCGGAAACTAATACTGGTCTCACAGGAAATGCTGAAAGCACCGACTGCGAGAAGAGTCTCTATTCTTGTACTTACGCGGCAGATTGCATTTTGTATTTCATTCCGATGCGATTTCTGTGTTTCATCGTCAATGTGAAGGTCCAAGGAATACATTGAACCTGGAGTGGTGTATCGGAAACTAATTCTGGTCTCACAGGGAATGCTCAAAGCACCGACTGTAAGATGAGTCTCTGTTCTTGTACTGAAGGCTACATTGTGCCTTTTGTATTTAATTCCGATACGATTTCTGTGTTTCATCGTCAATGTGAAGGTCCATAGGAATACATTGAACCTGCTGAGGTGTATCGGAAACTAATACTGGTCTCACAGATAATGCTGAAAGCACCGACTGTAAGAAGAGTCTCTATTCTTGTACTTACGCGGCAGTTTGCTTTTGTATTTCATTCCGATGCGATTTCTGTGTTTCATCGTCAATGTGAATGTCCAAGGAATACATTGAGCCTGGAGTGGTGTATCGGTAACTAATACTGGTCTCACAGGGAACGCTCAAATCACCGACTGTAAGAAGATTCTATATTCTTGTACTTAAGGCGACACTGTGCCTTTTGTATTTAATTCAGATGCGATTTCTGTGTTTCATCATCAATGTGAAGGTCCTAGGAATACATTGAACCTGCTGAGGTGTATCGGAAATTAATACTGGTCTCACAGGGAATGCTGTAAGCACCGACTGTAAGAAGAGTCTCTATTCTTGTACTTAGACGGCAGTTTGCCTTTTGTATTTCATTCCGATGCGATTTCTGTGTTTCATCGTCAATGTGAATGTCCAAGGAATACATTGAACCTGGAGTGGTGTATCGGATACTAATACTGGTCTCACAGGGAATGCTCAAATCAACGACTGTAAGAAGAGTCTCTATTCTTGTACTTAAGGCGACATTGTGCCTTTTGTATTTAATTCCGGTGCGATTTCTGTGTTTCATCGACAATATGAGGGTCCTAGGATTACATTGAACCTGCAGTGGTGTATCGGACACTAATACTGGTCTCACAGGGAATGCTCAAAACACCGACTGTAAGAAGAGTCTCTATTCTTGTACTTAAGGCGACATTGTTCCTTTAGTATTTAATTCCGATGCGATTTCTGTGTTTCAACGTCAATCTGAAGGTCCTAGGAATACATTGAACCTGCTGAGGTGTATCGGAAACTAATACTGCTCTCACAGGGAATGCTGAAAGCACCAACTGTAAGAAGAGTCTCTATTCTTGTACTTACGCGGCAGTTTGCCTTTTGTATTTAATTCCGATGCGAATTCTGTGTTTCATCGTCAATGTGAATGTCCAAGGAATACATTGAACCTGGAGTGGTGTATCGGAAACAAATTCTGGTCTCACAGGGAATGCTCAAAGCACCGACTGTAAGAAGAGTCTCTATTCTTTTACTTGGGACGGCATTGTGGCTTTTGTATTTAATTCCGATTCGATTTCTGTGTTTCATCGTCAATGTGAAGGTCCTAGGAATACATTGAAACTGCCGAGGTGTATTGGTCTCTAATACTGGTCTCAAAGGGAATGCTGAAAGCACCGACTGTAAGAAGAGTCTCTATTCATGTACTTACGCGGCAGTTTGCCTTTTGTATTTCATTCCGATGCAATTTCTGTGTTTCATCGTCAATGTGAAGGTCCAAGGAATACATTGAACCTGCAGTGGTGTTCCGGAAACTAATACTGGTCTCACAGGGAATGCTCAAAGCACCGACTGTAAGAAGAGTCACTATTCTTGTACTTAAGGCGACATTGTGCCTTTTGTATTTAATTCCGATGCGATTTCTGTGTTTCATCGTCAATGTGAAGGTCCTAGGAATACATTGAACCTGCTGAGGTGTATCGGAAACTAATACTGGTCTCACAGGGAATGCTGAAAGCACCGACTGTAAGAAGAGTCTCTATTCTTGTACTTACGCGGCAGTTTGCCTTTTGTATTTCATTCCGATGCGATTTCTGTGTTTCATCGTCAATGTGAAGGTCCAAGGAATACACTGAACGTGGAGTGGTGTATCGGAAAGTAATTCTGGTCTCACAGGGAATGCTCAAAGCACCGACTGTAAGAAGAGTCTTTATTCTTGTGCTTAAGGCGACATTGTGCTTTTTGTATTTAATTCCGATGCGATTTCTGTGTTTCATCGTCAATGTGAAGATCCTAGGATTACATTGAACCTGCTGAGGTGTATCGGAAACTAATACTAGTCTCACAGGGAATGCTGAAAGCACCGACTGTAAGAAGAGTCTCTATTCTTGTACTTACGCGGCAGTTTGCCTTTTGTATTTCATTTCGATGCGATTTGTGTGTTTCATCGTCAATGTGAATGTCCAAGGAATACATTGAACCTGTAGTGGTGTACCGGAAACTAATTCTGGTCTCACAGGGAATGCTCAAAGCACCGACTGTAAGAAGAGTCTCTATTCTTGTACTTAAGGCGACATTGTGACTTTTGTATTTAATTCCGATGCGATTTCTGTGTTTCATCGTCAATGTGAAAGTCCTAGGAATACATTGAACCTGCTGAGGTGTATCGGAAACTAATACTGGTCTCACAGGGAATGCTGAAAGCACCGACTGTAAGAAGAGTCTCTATTCATGTTCTTACGCGGCAGTTTGCCTTTTGTAATTCATTCCGATGCGATTTCTGTGTTTCATCGTCAATGTGAAGGTCCAAGGAATACATTGAACCTGGAGTGGTGTATCGGAAACTAATTCTCGTCTCACAGGGAATGCTCATAGCACCGACTGTGAGAAGAGTCTCTATTCTTGTACTTAAGGCGACATTGTGCCTTTTGTATTTAATTCCGGTCGATTTCTGTGTTTCATCGTCAATGTGAAGGTCCTAGGATTACATTGAACCTGCTGAGGTGTATCGGAAACTAATACTAGTCTCACAGGGAATGGTGAAAGCACCGACTGTAAGAAGTGTCTCCATTCTTATACTTACGCGGCAGTTCGCCTTTTGTATTTCATTCCGATGCGATTTCTGTGTTTCATCGTCAATGTGAATGTCCAAGGATTACATTGAACCTGGAGTGGTGTATCGGAAACTAATACTGGTCTCACAGGGAATGCTCAAAGCACTGACTGTAAGAAGAGTCTCTATTCTTGTACTTAAGGCGACATTGTGCCTTTTGTATTTAATTCCGAAGCGATTTCTGTGTTTCATCGTCAATGTGAAGGTCAAAGGATTACATTGAACCTGCTGAGGTGTATCGGAAACTAATACTAGTCTCACAGGGAATGCTGAATGCACCGACTGTATAAAGAGTCTCTATTCTTGTACTTACGCGGCAGTTCGCCTTTTGTATTTAATTCCGATGCGATATCTGGGTTTCATCGTCAATGTGTATGTCCAAGGAATACATTGAACCTGCAGTGGTGTGTCGGAAACTAATACTGGTCTCACAGGGAATGCTCAAAGCACCGACTGTAAGAAGAGTCTCTATTCTTGTACTGATGACGGCATTGTGCCTTTTGTACATAATTCCGATGCGATTTCTGTGTTTCATTGTCAATGTCAAGGTCCAAGGAATACATTGAACCTGCAGTGGTGTATCAGAAAGTAATACTGGTCTCACAGGGAATGCCCAAAGCACCGACTGTAAGAAGAGTCTCTATTCTTGTGCTTAAGGCGGCATTGCGCCTTTTCAATTTAATTCCGATACGATTTCTATGTTTCATCGTCAATATGAAGGTCCAAGAAATACATTGAACCTGCAGTGGTGTATCGGAAACTAATACTGGTCTCACAGGGAATGATCAAAGCACCGACTGTAAGAAGAGTCTCTATTCTTGTACTTATGGCGGCATTGCGCCTTTTGTATTTAATTCCGATTCGATTTCTGTGTTTCATCGTCAATGTGAAGGTCCAAGGAATACATTGAACCTGCAGTGGTGTATCGGAAACTAATACTGGTCTCATAGGGAATGCTCAAGGCACCGACAGTGAGAAGAGTCTCTATTCTTGTACTTAAGGCGGCATTGTGCATTCAGTATTTAACTCCGATGCGATTTCTGTGTTTCATCGTCAATGTAAAGGTCCAAGGAATACATTAAACCTGCAGTGGTGTATCAGAAACTAATACTGGCCTCACAGGGAATGTTTAAAGCACCGACTGTAAGAAGAGTCTCTATTCTTGTACTTAAGGCGGCATTGCGCCTTTGTAATTAATTCCAATGCGATTTCTGCGTTTCATCGTCTATGTGAAGGTCCAAGGAATACATTGAACCTGCAGTGGTGTATCGGAAAATAATACTGGTCTCACAGGGAATGCTCAAAGCACCGACTGTAAGAAGAGTCTCTATTCTTGTACTTAAGGCGGCATTGTGCCTTTTGTATTTAATTCCGATGCGATTTCTGTGTTTCGCCGTCAATGTCAAGGTCCAAGGAATACATTGAACCTTCAGTGGTGTATCGGAAACTAATACTGGTCTCACAGGGAATGCTCAAAGCACCGACTGTAAGTAGAGTCTCTATTCTTGTACTTAAGATGGCATAGTGCCTTTTGAATTTAATTCCGATGCGATTTCTGTGTTTCATCGTTAATGTGAAGGTGCAAGGAATACATTGAACCTGCAGTGGTGTATCGGAAACTAACATTGGTCTCACAGGAAATGCTCAAAACACCGACTGTAAGAAGAGTCTCTATTCTTGTACTTAAGGCGGCATTGGGCCTTTTGTATTTAATTCCGATGCGTTTTCTGTGTTTCATCGACAATGTGAAGGTCCAAGGAATACATTGAACCTGCTGAGGTGTATCGGAAACTAATACTGGTCTCACAGGGAATGTTCATGGCACCGACTATAAGAAGAGTCTCTATTCTTGTACTTAAGACGGCATTGTGCCTTTTGTATTTAACTCCGATGCGATTTCTGTGTTTCTTCGTCAATGTGAAGGTCCTAGGAATACATTGAACCTGCAGTGGTGTATCTGAAACTAATACTGGTCTCACAGGGAATGCTGAAAGCACCGACTGTAAGAAGGGTCTCTATTCTTGTACTTACGCGGCAGTTTGCCTTTTGTATTTCATTCCGATGCGATTTCTGTGTTTCATCGTCAATGTGAAGGTCCAAGGAATACATTGAACCTGCAGTGGTGTATCGGAAACTAATACTGGTCTCACAGGGAATGCTCAAAGCACCGACTGTAAGTAGAGTCTCTATTCTTGTACTTAAGACGGCATTGTGCCTTTTGTATTTAACTCCGATGCGATATCTGTGTTTCATCGTCAATGTGTATGTCCAAGGAATACTTTGAACCTGCAGTGGTGTATCGGAAAATAATTCTGGTCTCACACGGAATACTCAAATCACCGACTGTAAGAAGTGTCTCTATTCTTGTAGTTAAGGCGGCATTGCGCCTTTTGTATTAAATTCCGATGCGATTTCTGTGTTTCATCGTCAATGTGAAGGTCCTAGGAAAACATTGAACCTGCTGAGGTGTAACGGAAACTAATACTGGTCTCACAGGGAATGCTGAAAGCACCGACTGTAAGAAGAGTCTCTATTCTTGTACTTAAGCGGCAGTTTGCCTTTTGTATTTCATTCCGATGCGATTTCTGATTTTCATCGTCAATGTGAAGGTCCAAGGAATACATTGAACCTGCAGTGGTGTATCGGAAACTAATACTGGTCTGACAGGGAATGCTCAAAGCACCTAGTGTAAGAAGAGTCTGTATTCTTGTACTTAAGGCGACATTGTGCCTTTTGTTTTTAATTCCGATGCGATTTCTGTGTTTCATCGTCAATGTGAAGTTCCTAGGAATACATTGACCCTGCTGAGGTGTATCGGAAACTAATACTGGTCTCACAGGGAATGCTGAAAACACCGACTGCAAGAAGAGTCTCTATTCTTGTACTTACACGGCAGTTTGCCTTTTGTATTTCATTCCGATGCAATTTCTGTGTTTCATCGACAATGTGAAGGTCCAAGGAATACATTGAACCTGCGGTGGTGTATCGGAAAATAATACTGGCCTCACAGGGAATGCTCAAAGCACCGACTGTAAGAAGAGTCTCTATTCTTGTACTTAAAGCGGCATTGTGACTGTTGTATTTAATTCCGATGCGATTTCTGTGTTTCATCGTCAATGTGAAGGTCCAAGGAATACATTGAACCTGCAGTGGTGTATCGGAAACTAATACTGGTCTCACAGGGAATGCTCAAAGCACCGACTGTAAGAAGAGTCTCTATTCTTGTACTTAAGGCGACATTGTGCCTTTTGTATTTAATTCCGAGGCGATTTCTGTCTTTCATCGTCAATGTGAAGGTCCCAGGAATACATTGAACCTGCTGAGGTGTATCGGAAACTAATACTGGTCTCACAGGGAATGCTGAAAGCACCGACTGTAAGAAGAGTCTCTATTCTTGTACTTAAGCGGCATTGCACCTTTTGTATTAAATTCCGATGCGATTTCTGTGTTTCATCGTCAATGTGATGGTCCAAGGAATACACTGAACCTGCAGTGGTGTATCGGAAACTAATACTGGTCTCACGGGGAATGCTCAAAGCACCGACTGTAAGAAGAGTCTCTCTTCTTGTACTTATGACGGCATTTGCCTTTTGTAATTAATTCCGACGCGATTTCTGTGTTTCGTCGTCAATGTGAAGGTCCAAGGAATACATTGAACCTGCAGTTTCGTATCAGAAACTAATACTGGTCTCACAGGGAATGCTCAAAGCACCGACTGTGAGAAGAGTCTCTATTCTTGTACTTAAGGCGGCATTGCGCCTTTTGTATTTAATTCCGATGCGATTTCTGTGTTTCAAAGTCAATGTGATGGTCCAAGGAATACACTGAACCTGCAGTGGTGTATCGGAAACTAATACTGGTCTCACGGGGAATGCTCAAAGCACCGACTGTAAGAAGAGTCTCTCTTCTTGTACTTAAGGCGGCATTGTGCCTTTTGTATTTAACTCCGACGCGATTTCTGTGTTTTATCGTCAATGTGAAGGTCCAAGGTATACATTGAACCTGCAGTGGTGTATCGGAAACTAATACAGGTCTCACAGGGAATGCTCATAGCACCGAGTGTAAGAAGAGTCTCTATAATTGTACTTAAGACTGCATTGTGCCAATTGTATTTAATTCGGATGCGATTTCTGTGTTTCATCGTCAATGTGAGGGGCCAAGGAATACATTGAACCTACAGTGGTGTATCAGAAACTATTACTGGCCTCAGAGGGAATGCTCAAAGGACCGACTGTAAGAAGAGTCTCTATTCTTGTACTTATGGCGGCATTGCGCCTTTTGTATTTAATTCCGATGCGATTTCTGTGTTTCATCGTCAATGTGAAGGTCCAAGGAATACATAGAACCTGCAGTGGTGTATCGGAAACTAATACTGCTCTCACAGGGAATACTCATGGCACCGACTGTAAGAAGAGTCTCTATCCTTGTACTTAAGGCGGCATTGTGCCATTTGTTTTTAATTCCGATGCGATTTCTGTGTTTCATCGTCAATGTGAAGGTCCAAGGAACACTTTGAACCTGCAGTGGTGTATCAGAAACTAGTACTGGTCTCACAGGTAATGCTCAAAGCACCGACTGTAAGAAAAGTCTCTATTCTTGTACTTAAGACGGCATTGCGTCTTTTGTATTTAATTCCGATGCGATTTCTGTGTTACATCCTAAATGTGAATGTAGAAGGAATACATTGAACCTGCCGTGGTGTATCGGAAACTAATACTGGTCTCACAGGGAATGCTCAAAGCATCGACTGTAAGAAGAGTCTCTACTCTTGTACTTAAGGTGGCATTGTGCCTTTTGTATTTAATTCCGATGCGATATCTGGGTTTCATCGTCAATGTGAATGTCCAAGGAATACATTGAACCTGCAGTGGTGTATCGGAAACTAATACTGGTCTCACAGGGAATGCTCAAAGCACCGACTGTAAGAAGAGTCTATATTCTTGTACTGATGACGGCATTGTGCCTTTTGTACTTAATTCCGATGCGATTTCTGTGTTTCATCGTCAATGGGAAGGTCCAAGGAATGCATTGAACCTGCAGTGGTGTATAAGAAAGTAATACTGGTCTCACAGGGAATGCTCAAAGCACCGACTGTAAGAAGAGTCTCTATTCTTGTGCTTAAGGCGGCATTGCGCCTTTTCAATTTAATTCCGATGCGATTTCTATGTTTTATCTTTAATATGAAGGTCCAAGGAATACATTGAACCTGCAGTGGTGTATCGGAAACTAATACTGGTCTCACAGGGAATGCTCAAAGCACCGACTGTAAGAAGAGTCTCTATTCTTGTACTTAAGGCGGCATTGCGCCTTTTGTATTTAATTCCGATGCGATTTCTGTGTTTCATCGTCAATGTGAAGGTCCAAGGAATACATTGAACCTGCAGTGGTGTATCGGAAACTAATACTGGTCTCATAGGGAATGCTTAAGGCACCGACAGTAAGAAGAGTCTCTATTCTTGTACTTAAGGCGGCATTGTGCATTCTGTATTTAACTCCGATGCGATTTCTGTGTTTCATTGTCAATGTAAAGGTCCAAGGAATACATTGAACCTGCAGTGGTGTATCAGAAACTAATACTGGCCTCACAGGGAATGCTTAAAGCACCGACTGTAAGAAGAGTCTCTATTCTTGCACTTATGGCGGCATTGCGCCTTTTGTAATTAATTCCAATGCGATTTCTGCGTTTCATCGTCAATGTGAGGGTCCAAGGAATACATTGAACCTGCAGTGGTATATCGGAAACTAATACTGGTCTCACAGGGAATGCTCAAAGCACCGACTGTAAGAAGAGTCTTTGTTCTTGTACTTAAGGCGGCATTGTGCCTTTTGTATTTAATTCCGATGCGATTTCTGCGTTTCATCGTCAATGTCAAGCTCCAAGGAATACATTGAACCTTCAGTGGTGTATCGGAAACTAATACTGGTCTCACAGGGAATGCTCAAAGCACCGACTGTAAGTAGAGTCTCTATTCTTGTACTTAAGATGGCATAGTGCCTTTTGAATTTAATTCCGATGCGATTTCTGTGTTTCATCGTTAATGTGAAGGTCCAAGGAATACATTGAACATGCAGTGGTGTACCGGAAACTAACACTGGTCTCACAGGGAATGCACAAGGCACCGACTGTAGGAAGTGTCTGTATTCTTGTACTTAAGGCGGCATTTTGCCTTTTGTATTTAATTCCGATGCGATTTCTGTGTTTCTTCGTCAATGTGAAGGTCCTAGGAATACATTGAACCCGCAGTGGTGTATCGGAAACTAATACTGGTCTCACAGGTAATGCTCAAAGCACCGACTGTAAGAAGAGTCTCTATTCCTGTACTTAAGACGGCATTGAGCATTTTGTATTTAATTTCGATGTAATTTCAGTGTTTCATCGTCAATGTGTATGTCCAAGGAATACTTTAAACCTGCAGTGGTGTATCGGAAACTAATACTGGTCTCACAGGGAATGCACAAGGCACCGACTGTAAGAAGTGTCTGTATTCCTGTACTTAAGGCGGCATTTTGCCTTTTGTATTTAATTCCGATGCGATTTCTGTGTTCCATCGTCAATGTGAAGGTCCAAGGAATACAATGAACCGGCAGTGGTGTATCGGAAACTAAAACTGGTCTCATAGGGAATGCTCAAAACACCGACTGTAAGAAGAGTTTCTATTCTTGTACCTAAGGGGCATTGTGCCTTTTGTATTTAATTCCGATGCGATTTCTGTGTTTCATCGTCAATGTGACGGTCCAAGGAATACATTGAACCTGCAGTGGTGTATCAGAAACTAATACTGATCTCACAGGGAATGCTCAAAGCACCGACTGTAAGAAGAGTCTCTATTCTCGTACATAAGGCAGCATTGCGCCTTTTGTATTTAATTCCGATGCGATTTCTGTGTTTCATCGTCAATGTGAAGGTCCAAGGAATACAATGAACCGGCAGTGGTGTATCGGAAACTAAAACTGGTCTCATAGGGAATGCTCAAAACACCGACTGTAAGAAGAGTTTCTATTCTTGTACTTAAGGCGGCGTTGTGCCTTTTGTACTTAATTCCCATGCGATTTCTGTGTTTCATCGTCAATGTGAAGGTCCAAGGAATACATTGAACCTGCAGTGGTGTATCAGAAACTAATACTGATCTCATAGGGAATGCTCAAAGCACCGACTGTAAGAAGAGTCTCTATTCTTGTACTTAAGGCGGCATTGCGCCTTTTGTATTTAATTCCGATGCGATTTCTGTGTTTCATAGTCAATGTGAAGGTCCAAGGAATACAATGAACCGGCAGTGGTGTATCGGAAACTAATACTGGTCTCACAGGGAATGCTCAAAGCACCGACAGTATGAAGAGTCTCTATTCTTGTACTTAAGGCGGCATTGTGCCTTTTGTATTTAACTCCGATGCGATTTCTGTGTTTCTTCGTCAATGTGAAGGTCCAAGGAGTTCATTGAACCTGCAGTGGTGTATCGGAAACTAACACTGGTCTCACAGGGAATGCTCAAAACACCGACTGTAAGAAGAGTTTCTATTCTTGTACTTAAGGCGGAATTGTGCCTTTTGTATTTAATTCCGATGCGATTTCTGTGTTTCATCATCAATGTGAAGGTCCAAGGAATACATTGAACCTGCAGTGGTGTATCGGAAACTAACACTGGTCTCACAGGGAATGCTCAAAACACCGACTGTAAGAAGAGTTTCTATTCTTGTACCTAAGGCGGCATTGTGCCTTTTGTATTTAATTCCGATGCGATTTCTGTGTTTCATCGTCAATGTGTATGTCCAAGGAATACTTTGAACCTGCAGTGGTGTATCGGAAAATAATTCTGGTCTCACTCGGAATGCTCAAAGCACCGACTGTAAGGTGAGTCTCTATTCTCGTAATGAAGGCGGCATTGAGCATTTTGTATTTAATTCCGATGCGATTTCTGTGTTTCATCGTCAATGTGAAGGTCCAAGGAATACATTGCACCTGCAGTGGTGTATCGGAAACTGAAACTGGTCTCACACGAAAGGATCAAATCACAGACTCTAAGAAATCTCACTCTTCTTGCACTTAAGCCGGCATTGTGCCTTTTGTATTTAATTCCGATGTAATTTCGGTGTTTCATCGTCAATGTGTATGTCCAAGGAATACATTGAACCTGCAGTGGTGTATCGGAAACTAATACTGGTCTCACACGGTATGCTCAAATCACCGATTGTAAGAACAGTCCTTATTCTTGTACTTAAGGCGGCATTGTGCCTTTTGTATTTAATTCCGATTCGATTTCTGTATTTAATCGTTAATATGAAGGACCAAGGAATACACTGAACCTGCAGTGATGTAGCGGAAACTAATACTGGTCTCACAGGAATGGATAAAAACACAGACTCTAAGAACTCTCACTCTTCCTGTACTTAAGGCGGCATTGAGTCTTTTGTATTTAATTCCGATGCGATTTCTGTGTTTCAAAGTCAATGTGAAGGTCCAAGGAATACATTGAATCTGCAGTGGTGTATCGGAAGCTAATACTGGTCTTACAGGGAATGCTCAGAGCACCGACAGTAAGAAGAGTCTCTATTCTTGTACTTAAGGCGGCATTGTGCCTTTTGTATTTAACTCCGACGCGATTTCTGTGTTTCATCGTCAATGTGAAGGTCCAAGGTATACATTGAACCTGCAGTGGTGTATCGGAAACTAATACAGGTCTCACAGGGAATGCTCATAGCACCGACTGTAAGAAGAGTCTCTATTCATGTACTTAAGACTGCATTGTGCCAATTGTATTTAATTCGGATGCGATTTCTGTGTTTCATCGTCAATGTGAGGGTCCAAGGAATACATTGAACCTACAGTGGTGTATCAGAAACTATTACTGGCCTCAGAGGGAATGCTCAAAGGACCGACTGTAAGAAGAGTCTCTATTCTTGTACTTATGGCGGCATTGCGCCTTTTGTATTTAATTCCGATGCGATTTCTGTGTTTCATCGTCAATGTGAAGGTCCAAGGAATACATTGAACCTGCAGTGGTGTATCGGAAACTAATACTGGTCTCATAGGGAATGCTTATGGCACCGACAGTAAGAAGAGTCTCTATTCTTGTACTTAAGGCGGCATTGTGCATTCTGTATTTAACTCCGATGCGATTTCTGTGTTTCATCGTCAATGTAAAGGTCCAAGGAATACATTGAACCTGCAGTGGTGTATCAGAAACTAATACTGGCCTCACAGGGAATGTTTAAAGCACCGACTGTAAGAAGAGTCTCTATTCTTGTACTTATGGCGGCATTGCACCTTTTGTAATTAATTCCAATGCGATTTCTGCGTTTCATCGTCAATGTGAAGGTCCAAGGAATACATTGAACCTGCAGTGGTGTATCGGAAACTAATACTGGTCTCATAGGGAATGCTTAAGGCACCGACAGTAAGAAGAGTCTCTATTCTTGTACTTAAGGCGGCATTGTGCATTCTGTATTTAACTCCGATGCGATTTCTGTGTTTCATCGTCAATGTAAAGGTCCAAGGAATACATTGAACCTGCAGTGGTGTATCGGAAACTAATACTGGTCTCATAGGGAATGCTTAAGGCACCGACAGTAAGAAGAGTCTCTATTCTTGTACTTAAGGCGGCATTGTGCATTCTGTATTTAACTCCGATGCGATTTCTGTGTTTCATCGTCAATGTAAAGGTCCAAGGAATACATTGAACCTGCAGTGGTGTATCAGAAACTAATACTGGCCTCACAGGGAATGTTTAAAGCACCGACTGTAAGAAGAGTCTCTATTCTTGTACTTATGGCGGCATTGCGCCTTTTGTAATTAATTCCAATGCGATTTCTGCGTTTCATCGTCAATGTGAGGGTCCAAGGAATACATTGAACCTGCAGTGGTGTATCGGAAACTAATACTGGTCTCATAGGGATTGCTTAAGGCACCGACAGTAAGAAGAGTCTCTATTCTTGTACTTAAGGCGGCATTGTGCATTCTGTATTTAACGCCGATGCGATTTCTGTGTTTCATCGTCAATGTAAAGGTCCAAGGAATACATTGAACCTGCAGTGGTGTATCAGAAACTAATACTGGCCTCACAGGGAATGTTTAAAGCACCGACTGTAAGAAGAGTCTCTATTCTTGTACTTATGGCGGCATTGCGCCTTTTGTAATTAATTCCGATGCGATTTCTGCGTTTCATCGTCAATGTCAAGCTCCAAGGAATACATTGAACCTTCAGTGGTGTATCGGAAACTAATACTGGTCTCACAGGGAATGCTCAAAGCACCGACTGTAAGTAGAGTCTCTATTCTTGTACTTAAGATGGCATAGTGCCTTTTGAATTTAATTCCGATGCGATTTCTGTGTTTCATCGTTAATGTGAAGGTCCAAGGAATACATTGATCCTGCAGTGGTGTACCGTAAACTAACACTGGTCTCACAGGGAATGCACAAGGCACCGACTGTAGGAAGTGTCTGTATTCTTGTACTTAAGGCGGCATTTTGCCTTTTGTATTTAATTCCGATGCGATTTCTGTGTTTCGTCGTCAATGTGAAGGTCCTAGGAATACATTGAACCCGCAGTGGTGTATCGGAAACTAATACTGGTCTCACAGGTAATGCTCAAAGCACCGACTGTAAGAAGAGTCTCTATTCCTGTACTTAAGACGGCATTGAGCATTTTGTATTTAATTTCGATGTAATTTCAGTGTTTCATCGTCAATGTGTATGTCCAAGGAATACTTTAAACCTGCAGTGGTGTATCGGAAACTAATACTGGTCTCACAGGGAATGCACAAGGCACCGACTGTAAGAAGTGTCTGTATTCCCGTACTTAAGGCGGCATTTTGCCTTTTGTATTTAATTCCGATGCGATTTCTGTGTTTCATTGTCAATGTGAAGGTCCAAGGAATATATTGAACCTGCAGTGGTATATCAGAAACTAATACTGGTCTCACAGGGAATGCTCAAAGCACCGACTGTAAGAAGAGTCTCTATTCTTATACTTAAGGCGGCATTGCGTCTTTTGTATTTAATTCCGATGCGATTTCTGTGTTTCATCGTCAATGTGAAGGTCCAAGGAATACATTGAACCTGCAGTGGTGTATCGGAAACTAACACTGGTCTCACAGGGAATGCTCAAAACACCGACTGTAAGAAGAGTTTCTATTCTTGTACCTAAGGCGGCATTGTGCCTTTTGTATTTAATTCCGATGCGATTTCTGTGTTTCATCGTCAATGTGACGGTCCAAGGAATACATTGAACCTGCAGTGGTGTATCAGAAACTAATACTGATCTCACAGGGAATGCTCAAAGCACCGACTGTAAGAAGAGTCTCTATTCTTGTACATAAGGCAGCATTGCGCCTTTTGTATTTAATTCCGATGCGATTTCTGTGTTTCATCGTCAATGTGAAGGTCCAAGGAATACAATGAACCGGCAGTGGTGTATCGGAAACTAAAACTGGTCTCACAGGGAATGCTCAAAACACCGACTGTAAGAAGAGTTTCTTTTCTTGTACTTAAGGCGGCATTGTGCCTTTTGTATTTAATTCCGATGCGGTTTCTGTGTTTCATCGTCAATGTGAAGGTCCAAGGAATACATTGAACCTGCAGTGGTGTATCAGAAACTAATACTGTTCTCACAGGGAATGCTCAAAGCACCGACTGTAAGAAGAGTCTCTATTCTTGTACATAAGGCGGCATTGCGCCTTTTGTATTTAATTCCGATGCGATTTCTGTGTTTCATCGTCAATGTGAAGGTCCAAGGAATACAATGAACCGGCAGTGGTGTATCGGAAACTAATACTGGTCTCACAGGGAATGCTCAAAGCACCGACAGTATGAAGAGTCTCTATTCTTGTACTTAAGGCGGCATTGTGCCTTTTGTATTTAACTCCGATGCGATTTCTGTGTTTCATTGTCAATGTGAAGGTCCAAGGAATACATTGAACCTGCAGTGGTGTATCAGAAACTAATACTGGTCTCACAGGGAATGCTCAAAGCAACGACTGTAACAAGGGTCTCTATTCTTGTACCTAAGGCGGCATTGGGCCTTTTGTATTTAATTCCGATGCGATGTCTGTGTTTCATCGTCAATGTGAAGGTCCAAGGAATACATTGAACCTGCAGTGGTGTATCGGAAACTAATACCGGACTCACAGGGAATGCTCATGGCACCGACTGTAAGAAGAGACTCTATTCTTGTACTTAAGACGGCATTGTGCCTTTTGTATTTAATTCCGATGCGATTTCTGTGTTTCATCGTCAATGTGAAGGTCCAAGGAATACATTGAACCTGCAGTGGTGTATCGGAAACTAACACTGGTCTCACAGGGAATGCTCAAAACACCGACTGTAAGAAGAGTTTCTATTCTTGTACCTAAGGCGGCATTGTGCCTTTTGTATTTAATTCCGATGCGATTTCTGTGTTTCATCGTCAATGTGTATGTCCAAGGAATACTTTGAACCTGCAGTGGTGTATCGGAAAATAATTCTGGTCTCACTCGGAATGCTCAAAGCACCGACTGTAAGGAGAGTCTCTATTCTTGTAATGAAGGCGGCATTGAGGATTTTGTATTTAATTCCGATGCGATTTCTGTGTTTCATCTTCAATGTAAAGGTCCAAGGAATACATTGCACCTGCAGTGGTGTATCGGAAACTAAAACTGGTCTCACACGAAAGGATCAAATCACAGACTCTAAGAACTCTCACTCTTCTTGCACTTAAGGCGGCATTGTGCCTTTTGTATTTAATTCCGATGTAATTTCGGTGTTTCATCGTCAATGTGTATGTCCAAGGAATACATTGAACCTGCAGTGGTGTATCGGAAACTAATACTGGTCTCACTGGGAATGCGCAAGGCACCGACTGCAAGAAGAGTCTGCATTCTTGTACTTAAGGCGGCATTTTGCCTTTTGTATTTAATTCCGATGCGATTTCTGTGTTTCATCGTCAATGTGAAGGTCCAAGGAATATACTGAACCTGCAGTGGTGTATCAGAAACTAATACTGGTCTCACAGGGAATGCTCAAAGCACCGACTGTAAGAGGAGTCTCTATTCTCTTACTTAAGGCGGCATTAGGTCTTTGTATTTAATTCCGATGCGATTAATGTGTTTCATCGTCAATGTGAAGGTCCAAGGAATATATTGAACCTGCAGTGGTATATCGGAAACTAACACTGGTCTCACAGGGAATGCTCAAAACACCGACTGTAAGAAGAGTGTCTATTCTTGTACCTGAGGCGGCATTGTGCCTTTTGTATTTAATTCCGATGCGATTTCTGTGTTTCATCGTCAATGTGACGGTTCAAGGAATACATTGCACCTGCAGTGGTGTATCAGAAGCTAATACTGGTCTCACAGAGAATGCTCAAAGCACCGACTGTAAGAAGAGTCTCTATTCTTGTACATAAGGCAGCATTGCGCCTTTTGTATTCAATTCCGATGCGATTTCTGTGTTTCATCGTCAATGTGAAGGTCCAAGGAATACAATGAACCGACAGTGGTGTACCGGAAACTAAAACTGGTCTCACAGGGAATGCTCAAAACACCGACTGTAAGAAGAGGTTCTATTCTTGTACTTAAGGCGGCATTGTGCCTTTTGTATTTAATTCCGATGAGATTTCTGTGTTTCATCGTCAATGTGAAGGTCCAAGGAATACATTGAACCTGCAGTGATGTATCAGAAAGTAATACTGGTCTCACAGGGAATGCTCAAAGCACCGACTGTAAGAAGAGTCTCTATTCTTGTACCTAAGGCGGCATTGGGCCTTTTGTATTTAATTCCGATGCGATTTCTGTGTTTCATCGTCAATGTGAAGGTCCAAGGAATACATTGAGCATGCAGTGGTGTATCGGAAACTAATACTGGTCTCACAGGGAATGCTCATGGCACCGACTGTAAGAAGAGGCTCTATTATTGTACTTAAGACGGCATTGTGCCTTTTGTTTTTAACTCCGATGCGATTTCTGTGTTTCTTCGTCAATGTGAAGGTCCAAGGAATACATTGAACCTGCAGTGGTGTATCGGAAACTAACACTGGTCTCACAGGGAATGCTCAAAACACCGACTGTAAGAAGAGTTTCTATTCTTGTACTTAAGGCGGAATTGTGCCTTTTGTATTTAATTCCGATGCGATTTCTGTGTTTCATGGTCAATGTGAAGGTCCAAGGAATACATTGAACCTGCAGTGGTGTATCGGAAACTAACACTGGTCTCACAGGGAATGCTCAAAGCACCGACTGTAAGAAGTTTCTATTCTTGTACCTAAGGCGGCATTGTGCCTTTCGTATTTAATTCCGATGCGATTTCTGTGTTTCATCGTCAATGTGAAGGTCCACGGAATACATTGAACCTGCAGTGGTGTATCGGAAACTAATACTGGTCTCACAGGAAAGGATCAAAGCACAGACTCTATGTAGTCTCACTCTTCTTGCACTTAAAGCATCATTGTGCCTTTTGCATTTAATTCCGATGCGATTTCTGTGTTTCATCGTCAATGTGAATGTCCAAGGAATACATTGCACCTGCAGTGGTGTATAGGAAACTAAAACTGGTCTCACACCAAAGGATCAAATCACAGACCCTAAGAACACTCACTCTTCTTGCACTTAAGGCGGCATTGTGCCTTTTGTATTTAATTCCGATGTAATTTCGGTGTTTCATCGTCAATTTGTATGTCCAAGGAATACATTGAACCTGCAGTGGTGTAGCGGAAACTAATACTGGTCTCACAGGAAAGGATAAAAAAACAGACTCTAAGAACTCTCACTCTTCTTGTACTTAAGGCGGCATTGAGTCTTTTGTATTTAATTCCTTTGTAATTTCAGTGTTTCATCGTCAATGTGTATGTCCAAGGAATACATTAAACCTGCAGTGGTGTATCGGAAACTAATACTGGTCTCACAGGGAATGCGCAAGTCACCGACTGTAAGAAGAGTCTGTATTCTTGTACTTAAGGCGGCATTGTGCCTTTTTTATTTAATTCCGATGCGATTTCTGTGCCTCATTGTCAATGTGAAGGTCCAAGGAATATATTGAACATGCAGTGGTGGATCAGAAACTAATACTGGTCTCACAGGGAATGCTCAAAGCACCGAATGTAAGAAGAGTCTCTATTCTCGTACCTAAGGCGGCATTGGGCCTTTTGTATTTAATTCCGATGCGATTTCTGTGTTTCATCGTCAATGTGTATGTCCAAGGAATACATTGAACCTGCAGTGGTGAATCGGAAACTAATACTGGTCTCACAGAAAATGCTCAAATCACCGATTGTAAGATGAGTCTATATTCTTGTACTTAAGGCGGCATTGTGCCTTTTGTATTTAATTCCGATTCGATTTCTGTATTTAATCGTCAATATGAAGGACCAAGTTATACATTGAACCTGCAGTGGTGTAGAGGAAACTAATACTGGTCTCACAGGAAAGGATAAAAACACAGACTCTAAGAACTCTCACTCTTCTTGTACTTAAGGCGACATTGAGTCTTTTGTATTTAATTCCGATGTAATTTCAGTGTTTCATCGTCAATGTGTAGGTCCAAGGAATACATTAAACCTGCAGTGGTGTATCGGAAACTAATACTAGTCTCACAGGGAATGCTCAAAGCATCGACTGTAAGAAGAGTTTCTATTCTTGTACTTAAGGCGGCATTGTGCCTTTTGTATATAATTCAGATGCGATTTCTGTGTTTCATCGTCAATGTGAAAGTCGAAGGAATACATTGAACCTGCAGTGGTGTATCTGAAACTAATACTGGTCTCACAGAGAATGCTCAAATCACCGACTGTAAGAAGAGTCTCTATTCTTGTACTTAAGGCGGCATTGTGCCTTTTGTATTTAATTCCGATGCGATTTCTGTGTTTCATCGCCTATGTGAAGGTCCAAGGAATACATTGAACCTGCAGTGGTGTAGCGGAAACTAATACTGGTCTCACAGGAAAGGATAAAAACACAAACACTAACAAGTCTCACTCT